>NC_136934.1:26798683-26931183 GCF_949987615.1 Pollachius pollachius | reverse complement strand
CACTACACAGTGCAAATGGCAAGAGGAGACCACATAGAAAATGTAAAACTATCTTGGCCACATCAAGGTATCAGAATGGCGCTTCATCAGGAAAATTACAACAATTAGCATAAGTGCTCCAAAATCAACACTTTAAATGTCAGCGCCAAAGGTTGGGCCACAGATGAGGAAGGGTGTGCAATGTCCTCCAGGATAGACTTGCCCTAGAACGCAAAGCAATCACCCATCATGCCTGGCCAGTGATGGCCCCACAATTGCTGTGACATTCTCCCAGCACTGTCATTCTTGGTCACAGACTGTTCTTCCTTCTCTGCCTTCATTTTCTACAAAAACGGCTTTGAGTGCCTCTTATTCTCCTGCTTTTTCTCTTTTCTTAATATTATAAGTTGCAGGTTGTCAAAGGTGGCTAGCATGTTGTTTTGCATTATGTTTTAATGGATGTGTCAAAAAGCAACATCAACACATAAACAATTAACAACCAATGCATTTCTTGATATCATTTGGGATTCAGGTACACATGTGGTGTTTTTCCATTGCCACCGCACCATGTCGTTATCAGCCAAACTGATACTGTCCCCGAGATGGACCTTCTCCGAGGTCTGGCCAAAGTTGGCTGTGATGACGTCAGCCCTGGTTGTCGTTCGGAGCAAGAAGATTTCTCTCAAAATGTATGAATATAGACTTATAAAATACAATAATCTGTGTGCTCTTGTGTATGAGACTCATCGTAATGCACGAAGAGTATGGCTATGGAGTTCTCAACAGCTTTGATCTTTATTATTTGTTTGTTCCTATAACTATATAAGCCTTATTATAAAGTGCAATTTAGAATGGGGGTTTCGTTTTTTTTTCCTAATTTTAAGGATATTGTGTGGGACTATTGGAAATATGTGTGAAACATTGTCCAATATGTAACTGGAACTAATCTGAATAGCTCTCAATGAGCTATTGAGATTAGGACACAAATAAAGTATATTGAATGTCAAACTGAATTCTTCATTGCTAATATCATTGTGTGTCTTGCAGACTGTCTGAAATAACCCACATTTATTAAATGTGTCTTAAATGAATCAATCCGATTGATTCTATAATATCAAACTAAATAGGCATGAAAGTGTGTTGTTGAGTCATCAACTCGAGACAATTGTGTCATCAGTTGAAGACATTCAACCTTCAGGGAAGCCCGGTTGTAATGGAAATGCAAATCCCAGACATACTGGTATGATATAATTTGGCGCCCAGTCAAACCCTACAGAGCCAAGCCAGTATAGTACAGTGGAAAAACGACCAAAACCTTCACATTTTTTGGCCTCTTCATGTTCACAGGATTTACGATTAGAGATACATTTTCAAAATGCACCTTCTCTGTCAGTTGAGGCTTTCCCCCTTAACCAGAGTGTATTGGCAGTTAGCTTACAGTCAGACACTTAGATGGACAAACTGTGGCATTTCAGGTGCTGTCCATATTTATTTTCATTGTAGCTCTCACAGTGCCCTTTCAATCAGCTCACAACCGATTTTCCATATATTGCAGAAACAGTAAGGGATTAGAAGGATATCATCATCATTCTTATCAACGTTTGAATAGTTTTAGATTGCTCTCATATCATATATTGATCTAGAGTTGCCATTGATTCAAAAACATTATTTTTGTCTCCCAAGGAATGTAATTTACTGTTTATTATATTATTTCAACAGTTGTTGAAACCATTGGACTGTGTATGGAACTGTAAGGGTTTGCATTGTTGAAGCATGTCTCGTTTGTAGTTAACAGATGGGGATTACCACTCAACATTATCACTATCTCTGATCTGCAGCCTTCAGGAACTACTCAACAGGAACTTTTTATTTGTACAGAAGTCACTCCCCGTTGTCTCTTTTTTTCCCTAGGTGAACTTCTCATAGATTGTCATTGGGGATGGAAGTGTAAATGGTTAGGTCATGATGGGAAGACAAAGATAGACTTTGTTGCCTGCGAGAGGATGCTGGGAATTTTACTGTTTAACGAAATAAAAAAGTTGCATGGTTTAAGGCAAGACTGAAAAAAAGCAGTTTCTTACTTGCTTGACAGACAAAACATGTATGATAGGCCTAGTTTTAGTGGTCTACAGGTGGACCAATACAATTGTCGAACAATAACTTGCTACATTGAAAGTGCATTTAGACAGTATAACCCACTAAACATTAAACTCTTATAGTTTTTCGAGATGTTTCTAATCAAGTCACAATCTAAAGCACTAGTATTTAATGTTCTTGCTATGAAATTATATCATATATCTAATGCACTAATAAGATAATAAACCGATGTAAATTAAAGAATAGTATGGTATGATTTATTCATTAGGTTTGAGATTTAAAGTTCCATCATTATTGTTGTGTTATTTTTGATTGAAGCCAAGGTCTTTGTTAATTTGTTCTTATAGATTTCTGCTCATTCCAATCCTTCTAAACCTGCATTTAGTCAATAGCAGGAAACAGTGTTGTTGAATCATTTCGTAGCGCATTTAATATTTGCCAACGGCAGCCTTATTAAACCAAGATGAATTGGCTTTCTCTTATAGATTTCCCTTCACCCCAGAATGAAGCAGAACAAAGTTGAATTGAAGAAGGAGAAGGTGGGGGGAGGGGGAGTAAAGTTTGTGGTCTCTGGGTGAGAAGGGACAATTAGTACAGTGGGGGCCCTAGCTCAGGAGCGGCCCCAAGTGTTAGGGATTGTGCAAAGCTTACTCCAACTGCTGCTGTTGATGGTGGTGGAGAAGGCTGAACAGATGGGCTCCAGGCTGGCACCCGGCTCCTCTCCTTTGTATCAACCCTGCTCTCTAATTACAGCTGATGGCTGTGTATGGGAAAGAGGGTGAGACAGGGAGACATGAGCGAGAGAGGAGAGAGATAGTAAGGGGGGGAGAAGGCAGGGAGGAAAGGAAAACAGTGGAAGGGTTGGGGGTGAGGAGGGGGGAGGGGGACGACACACCAGCAGGTGACAGTGCATGAAGACGAACCTGTAGCAGAACCAGGCCCCATCAGGCACAACCTAGTCACAGCCTGACAGCTAATTAGAAACGACACGGATTTATCCCTATGTAACAGATGTTGCCTAATCAGTCCAGCTTGGGAGAACCCAGCGCCAGCAACATTTCATGCACAATTTAACCAACTAAAAGGGATGAAATACTTAATGCATTGTAAGGCCAGCACAGCTGTTTGTCTCATCAGGAAATGTCCCAGTCAAAAATATGAATGTTTTTTATAACTCTAAGCGATGGTTTATAATGCGTTAATAGAGCAGGAAAAATTGAAATCACACATCTGGCAAAGATTTTAGCCCAACATTGATAGAGAAAAGGACCAATGTAGACTAAACTTTTTATCAAAGGTTGTGTCTGAAATTGATATCCTTTCACACAACAGGAAATCTCACAGATGCACAATCTACTGACATGAAGCATTGTATGAATATCAATTAATTACTTATTATGATTAGACATACCCATCAATAATGGGTATACAGAAGTTTGTTGTATTATTTATGTAATACTTAAAAATGTAATACTTATACTTAATACATAAATATAATTTATTTAATTATTTTCATTATGATATATATGTTATATGTTAATGTTTTTATTGTTGCTTATTTAATGTAAAGAATGTATCTTGAATTGTATTTAACTGCTAACATTTTCCACAATGCCTCTCGTCAGTGTAATTATGTAGAATCAAACCTATTTGAACTCACACTATATTAAACACATACATGATCATTCCTGAAATGAATTATTTGCGATTCCCAGTGCTGCACCATCAGATAGAATGTGTACATTTGTGTCCTGCTGTTCATTTCACATCAGCTGTCTCCATCCAGATCTTTGTCTATGTATGCCTAACAGAATTGCCAATATCTCTGCACACTCTGCATTTTTAACATTTGCACTAGATGACAGTAATATGGCTGAAAGTTAAAACAATTGCACAGAAAGAAAAAAAAGAAGAAGAAAAAAACAGCAGTGCCCTGGCTGATGAAATCTGGGCAGTTATCACACTAACTATTACCTGTCAAGCCCTCACATTCAATTTATGGCTGCATACATTTTCTGAAGAGGAAATCAAGGCAGAGGAAGAAAGGCAGTGCAGATAAACTGTGAAGAAATGCCTATTTTCTGCTCCTCCTATTTATGATGGGATGTTGCTATGTGGGGACCATCGGGTGATGGCTTTATCAGGCTGACTGATACATCTCTGATAGCACACACAGTAGAGTCCCGCCGTTGATGGAGTGTTGCTCTTGCTAAGGAACATTTTGAACTGAAATTACTTTCCTTCGACATACTACAGAGACAGAGCAGGCCCTGAGAACACAGGGTGACCGAACAAACAAACACAGCCCTTCAAGTGCATGTGTGTTTTTCTTTAATATCTGTGAGTGACTGTGCTTGGTCAAGTACCAGACACATTATTAACATCATACACATTTCTGGTTAAGGCAGATGTTATGAGTTATTGGTATTTGATTCAAAATGGTCTGATGTTTTTTTATTTATAAGCCCGGGGGTGCTGTTTCATCTGTCAATAACAGCTGATTAATCTAATTATGGT
Organism: Pollachius pollachius; assembly: GCF_949987615.1. Lineage (NCBI taxonomy): Eukaryota > Metazoa > Chordata > Actinopteri > Gadiformes > Gadidae > Pollachius > Pollachius pollachius. The sequence continues at coordinate 26,926,590 of NC_136934.1, read as the reverse complement.
TTATCTCTGTGTACACAGTTAACTATCACCATGGGAACCCTAAACTGCTTCTTCCTGATAGGCAAACCTGTTTACTTTCATTAAACACACACAAACACACAAAAATACACTCATACACCCATACAAACACAAAATTATATATAGAAACATAATGAACCACACCTGTTAGGATATGACATATATATAATATAACATAATATAGATAGTGGATGATACTATTTAATATTTTAATATTTTATTGCTAATATTTTCTGACACAAGACATAAAACACAAAATAAAACATAGCGGTATGCATTGTTTCGTGTTCTTGTGTCAGCATTATTAACCAATAATTACAAATTCCAAATTATTTTGGAAGTAAAATGAAAAGTATGACCAATGATTTCATGATGCTCAGATTGAATGCTTGTTCTGCCTATATTAAAAATAGCAAAAACAATGTTAAAATATTGTATCATCTGCTTTTTGTATTAGGTTATATTATATATTTATATTATGTTTCTATATGTTGATTGGCTCCTTAAAGGTGTGTGTCATTAGAATAATATAATAATATAGAATATAGAATAACTCTCTAGCACGGTGAATCTGATGATGGGTGATGCTTGAACATGGGACCGTGTGTGTGTGTGTGTGTGTGTGTGTGTGTGTGAGTGTGTGTGTGTATGTTTGTGTGTATGTGTGTGTGTGTGTGTGTGTGAGTGTGTGTGCGTGTGTGTGTGTTTGTTTGTGTGTGTGTGTGTGTATGTGTGTGTGTGTGTGTGTGTGTGTGTGTGTGTGTGCACGCAAATGTGTGTGTGTGTGTGTGTGTGTGTGTGTGTGTGTGTGTGTGTGTGTGTGTGTGTGTGTGTGTGTCCCATGGAGATACTTATGCTAGTTAACTGAGTAGAAGAAGATTAACAATAATTAGATTCATCAACTATTATTGACAGAGGAAACAGCACCCTGGGCTAATAAATAATAACATCAGACAATTAAATACCAATAACTCTTAACATCTCCCTTAACCAGATCAGTTACACATTGATAATAAAATCTTAACCTTGCGTGTATCTGTAGTAACTAGGTGCCATACAATAAAATGTCTCAGGTTTCAAGCTAAGATGATGAAACAGCCACCACGGGGACATGAGTGGGATGGGGACGGTGAGCCCCTAAGACACAATTTGATCCATTGATTGTGTTGTAAAAAAAACAAACATCTTAAAGAACATGATTATGACAGATATTTTGAATGATTTGAGTCATAAGGCATAAAAAAAGTGTCAACCATTTTCTTGTTTTGCATAAATTACATAATCGGAGAGAGAAAGGGTGGACTTGTGTATGATCTTAATAAGGTTTGTTTAAGCATGGCTGTATGCTGTATGGCATACTATTCTCTACCACGGGTATCCTGCTGGCCTCCAACATCCCATCCTCAAAAGGCTTTTCAAAGTGATCCCCCCACCCCCTCCTCAATCAAGTATCCATTATGATAACTATCATAGGTGCTCTCAAGGTCTGCACCATTAATGTTTGACCACTTAAGTATTTCTCAGCAATTCAGAATCAACTGATATTTGTTTGTTACCTGTAAATGCCTCGATTTTATCTCTCCAAATCGTATGGACATTATAGCTCACTTGCAGCGAGGTTGATTCTTTAATTTATTAATAAAAAAAAAAAAGGTAGACATAAATGTCCTGTATAAGACTCTTGTGCTCCTTAAGTTTTATTTCAGTCATGGCCTATTTCAGTTCACATTTTCTCTTAACTCACTGCATATTTTAAGTTAATTGTGGTGAATGCAAATCCTTACAGGCACGTGATAATTGATAGCAAGGCTAGAAAATGTCCTCCCAATCATGTGAGGACATTGTCTAGCTCTATGTATATTCCAATAAAGCGTTTGTCACGGCACTAATGACTCGTTTAGGTGGCAACTCATGAAACTGTCAAACCTGATTGCTATCCTACGTACCACACTCAGCTATTTTCATCTGTTAAACAACCTTTTATGGAAAGAAAATATATGAATAAGTTATGGCTGCTGCTTTGATAAGAAGTTGTTATGAACATGTCTCATAAGTAACCAAATATTGTACATACAGAGTTGAATGCTATCTACATATAGATTGTAGTGTTTGTTTATTTAAAAAGGAAATGTAAATGTATTGATGTGGGATTCTGACAGGATGTTATTTAAATGAACCAGTCACAGTCTTAACCAACATAACCGACATAACCTGATAGTGAGAGAGGGAGATTAAAAACATGGTTTATATGTCTTACATTTTGATCTGACCTTTGAACTTCCGGATGCCTAATGTCTTATGGGTCTAAAAAGCAGTAACATAGACATACACACGCCTACAAGCACATGCATACACAAACACATGTCTGCATGCACACATACAACCACAGACACATAAAATAACACACACTATGGGAGTCACAGTTAATGGGATTACCCTAGTGGTCCCTTACCTCACCTCCCGGTCCCACTGTGGCAATCAGAGGCAGATGCTCAGGGGATGGCATCCTTCAGACATCACGCAGAGTGCTTATGCTCCCATGCTGTAGGAGCCCTGCTGTCTAACCCCCCCCCCCCCCCCCCCAACAGCAGCACTCTAACTTAACTGCAATGACCTCAGAGCAATATGACTGCTCCCCAGAGGAGAGCTAAAGACAAGGAGCAGGTCACGGCACACACACACACACACACACACACACACACACACACACACACAGACACACAAACACATTAACACAAACTCACAGTCCTGTGTGTGCGCTCGATACAGCTTAAAAAGCCCTTCCTGTGGCGATCAGAACATATAAACACCCATGCAGGGTCGACCCGTGTCACACCTCCCTGACATTTCATGTAGTGGAACAGTTCAGATATGTGATCTCTGAAGACGGGGTCACATGGTGACACCTCTAATGGACCTGTACTTGTGTGTGCGTGCTCTGTGATATGTGCAGTTGACACGCAAAAGATAAATGCAATTTTTTTCTTTTTATGTATATTTTTATGCCTGACTTGCTACTCCAAAAACAGGGAAAGGTTAAACATTCCACTCTGTCGCCTAAAAAAAAAAACACCACCACCAAACGTGATTACTTTCGGAAAGAAGCGTAAAATGGAAGCGGTTTATTAAGGAGACATAAGAGGGGGCACCTTTAATAACCTTCCGTCCTGCTCAGCAGGGGAGCCCAGTGGATTACACCACACTGGTTTCGGTGACATCCAGAGAGGAAGTACCCCTGCCGGGTGTGTGAAGAGCGGGGAGGGGAGACAACAATGGCTTGCTAGGGTTCTCACATCCCGCTCTGGGCCCTCACCCCCGGGGGGGAAGGACAATGGGTTAAAAAGGCATGAATGTCCTGCCTATCCAGGATATAGTGTAGGTGGCTGCCACAGGGCCTGAATGGCTCTGACAGAGCAGTGAAGAGAGAGAGAGAGAGAGAGAGAGAGAGAGAGAGAGAGAGAGAGAGAGAGAGAGAGAGAGAGGCACAAAGAGGGCCCAGTATAATAAAAGAGATTCCTTGGGTCAGTAAAGCATTGCATTCACAGCTGCCGTCCATGGTCTCTCTCTCTGCTCTCCCATGGGTCTTGAGACAGAAACCCACCAGTGTTGGCCCATGGGGGAGCCCATTGGATGTATTTTAACCGACACGTTAGGGGATACTGGTTGGTGAAGGGGGGGAATTATTTAAGTGGAAATTGATTAAGAAATGATTATTATAACGTATCCATAATACATCGTAAACAATTATTTTGACCAATAATTAGACATTTGTTCTTACATTCATGTGTGATCTGTTGAGTTATATATACTCCTTTTTTTGTCTTGTTCTTGTTTTTGTGTTTTTTATTAATAAAAGCCATATGTGCCTCTCTGTAGCATTGAACTGGTAAATCAACTTTTAAAAGGAAGTGAAAGATGTTTGACAAAATCTGGTTTATTGCTCTTGACAAAGCAAGAATCAAGCATTCAGTTAAAGCTCGCATCACCACTCCCCTTAAATGCAGAGGAAAGGACAAGAGGAATTCTACAGTATCAGGTGACATGTTCATGCAGAAGTGCAAGAAATCATTGGCTTGATAATTTCTTATTTTCTTTTTAAATGTGTGCTCAATGTGTGTGCACAACATGTCAAACACATGTTAAGCTTCCGTTAATAACTATTTACTTCAGGAAAAAAATAAGAAAGACAAACATCCTCTAAACTCCAGGTGACACATGCTGCTAATCTGATCATGAGTTAATATCCACTGAGTTCACATACCTCGATTTGGAAAACACAAGATATTTATTTTACTAAGAAAATTATACATATTCTAGGACTGCCAACAGTCACAAAATATATTCACAGCCCACATTATTTTCCCATGATTCTCGGATTCACGTCTATTGGGGGTGATGTGATAAGTGTCCCCAAGATATTTGGAGTGAATCCAAGACATGTGTGATGAGCAAATGCCGTTTATATGCGATTTAAAGCATTATCGCTAAGATGAGGATTTATTCAAATTGCCTCTGTAACGTCACTTTTTTCAGTAGTTGACGGGCCCTGGCACATTCTCGAAGGGAATTGTTAATGATTGAAAATTGTTTGTTTTTTTAATCTGCATAAGATGGCAATTTTTTACAGATATTTTTAATTATCCGAATAACATTTAATCAGACATGTCATGATGACGGGATTTGGCGAAAACAATCACTGTACAGAAAAGGATTTCCAGACGGATAAAGATGTATAACAAGATTCAGAAATATTCTAACGTTGGGGCGTGGAGGCTGAGCGTTTTTCTTGACAGCAAATTATATCGCTCCCTTTAGGCAATTCGGGACCATGTTTTTGGAGGGGGAGTGAGCTATAAACGTTTTAAAATAAAAATAATAAGTATCTGTACAAATACATTAAATATCTACATATACTCTGGGAAAAGCTAATGATATACATTTACAAACGTGTGAGTATGTAAATACACATTATAAATATGTAGCTATTGTTCTTCTCTCTGACTGGGTATCAATCAGAATTAGCAAGCAGACAATGAGTGTTTTGCTTTTAGGACAACATGCCTTTACCACCGCCTTAATTTAATTAAAGTAAATAAACTTATAACCAATCTCCTTGGTGACAAATTGTGACAGAGAGGGCTAATTTGCTCCCTCGTAGGGGAACCAGCAACAGATAATACTGTTTATTACAAAAAAGGTCGCCAGGGAAATGAAGTTAAGGAGGCCAGCAAATAAAAGAGAAAGTCTGGCACTCAGAATAACAAGTACACACTGATTACATTCAAACAGTCCCCCTGGAAAGGACACTGGCCTTTCTCCTTGTCTTATCCTGACATAAGTTATATAAACATGGGAGAGAAGCGTGTTGTATGAGAATAATTCTGCCAGGCAGTCATATACAAAAATATTGCGAAAGGTTTTGGTTTGATTTAGGTTCACTGGAAATTAAAGAGGTTCATTGTAGGAGGGCTTTCGATTGGATTAAATGTATTTAAGATACAATATAATGTAGTATTTAAAATAAAAGGATGTTAGAAAATGTTATAGCATTAACTTTAATGACAAGTAAGTTATTTTACAATACAGATTTATTTTTCCTAAAGATTGAAACCAAAAAAAAACAAAATCAAACAACAAACAAGACCCTGTTGGTTATTTTATTATTTTCTGATTGAGCTTTCCAAGAATCTCAAAAGTGGAATGTTGTTTTTTGCCAAATCATTAAAAAGTTTAATTTAATTTCTTTCCTCCAGCCACTCCGTTTAGTCACTGTCTCCTTCCGGGGCCATGATTGATGTTTACAGGTCATTGCAATACTCTTAACTCATTAGTTAGAAAGGGAAGGATGGGAGCACTTGCTGGAGTGAGATATTGCAGGGGAACAGAGGGAGCTTTTCAAATGAAAGACAGAGAAACTTAGCCTCAGTGTGATAATAGCCCCTGAACTATTGCATGTTTCAATCAATGAAGACAGAAGTAAATAAAAAGCAGAGGGGAAGATTCACAGGTATCGATCCTACCTCAACACAGAGCATGCTGACAATCTATGGTCTGGACCAGTAATGCTCCCAGTCATCCACAAAATCAATGAAACTCATCCTTTCTAGCATCCAATTATTAGCACAAAGTAAAGGTAGCCTTCCACAATAAATCACAAAACTTGATTGAAAGGAGACAAAGACAAGATGAATGTAAGTCAGAAAGTGAATAATGTTAAAGCTGTTTCCAGTCGAGATGGTGGGTTAAAGATATTCTGTTTTTGATTGGCCATTAATTGTAAACAAATTATGTTTGTGAACATTAGCAGGCATACGACATTTTTGTGGTATATTTAAGTACATTTTTGCATCTTGGTGTTTTTTTCCAACAAGTTTGGTGAGTTATATTCAAATAACTTTTAGGATAACAATAGTATCCCACAAGTCAATTAATACTAAAATAAAAAAAACTAAAATAAAGCTTTTATTAAAGACCAGGGAGGAGATAATTCTCTTGTAAAGGCTGAGGAAGATTTCATTCCAAATTCCAAAAACATCTGCTGTATTAGCGGTCAATAGCCAAAACTTCATCAACTGCACACCCTCTTAGTATGCTCCCTCTGTGATCCCTGTACAATGAGAACACATCCAATGCAACCCTCCAATGCTTATACAGTACAGTTTAGTAATCATACATTTTTCATTAGAGTATGAGCTTAATTAAAAAGGGGTGCACGTTGAATTGCCATTGCATGTAATTATGTAAGATCTAATGTACACATGTTGAGCCTCATCCATCACCATCTGGTTCCACCATGTATCCCTTGTCTCTAATTGTCTGCACTGCTTCATCATTAAATATCAATACAAAACATAACGCTTAATGGAAAATGTATTCCCACTGAATAATATTTATTTATGCTCAAAGGAAAACACATTTGTCAGGTGCTTTTTTTGCTAAAGTGTCTTTCTAAAAGAGTGCCAATGTATTTTTATGTTAACAAATGCATTCCTATGTTTAACATTGAAATTGACAAGGCTTGGTTTGTATGTGCTTTGTTTGTCTTTGCTTATGATAAGTCTGCAATGCAATGTTCTGTAGAAGTGACTAAATAAAAATGACAGCAATTAATGTAGAGCTTGTTTATGTGTCTAATCCTTGATTAGACACCCCTCATTATGAATAATAAAAATGATATATTACTATAGAAATATGTAATTATTTATACTTGTACAAAATATATATAGCCTATTCTTTCTTTTAGTATACCTACCCAGGACATGGAGTCTACGAAATAATAAGCAAACCTCCTTTGGGTAAATGTTTCTCTGTACACACTTTTTTTTTTTATCTTTGATGTTGAAACACTAATTATGAATAAGTACACACATCAAAGCATACCTTCCTGCCATTCTGTGAATGCAGCTTTACTGTAGTCTCCTCTTTGTTATTTAGTCAAAAAAGACAACAAGGAGCAGTTGTTGAATGTCGTGGCGTACGGGAGGATTATGGGTATTACGGTATTATGCTGACAGAACATAGCCCAATGTAATGTCAGGTAATAACAACATAAACATAAAATACAAACAAAGACAGCTTCAATGTGCCAAATATGTGTCTGTTCATCTGGCCAGACTCGAGGTAGTACTGGTACACTAGTACATGTTACTATGAGAATTAGAGTTCATATTAGACCAAAGTAAGTTAGTAAGTCCTAACCACACACACACACACACACACACACACACACACACACACACGCACAAACACACACACACACACACACACACACACACACACACACACACACACACACACACACACACATGCACTTTACTTGGGTTTAGTTTATATTAAACTTTACTTCCACCACTGGTCATAATATAACTGCTCCAAGTACTGTAGTCGATGGTTGGTTGTGGTGTTGAGAGAAAGGAATTTTGTATTAAATTAGTGTAAATTAGCCCAGACTGCAAAAAGATTCCTTTTCACACACTGTTGATTCATATCCCTCAAGCACCATAAATTCCCCATACGTAAACAAATATCTCAGAAAAGATAACTGCATTGGGGTCCGAGACCTTACATGCATATCTATGCACTTCAGCATATATGGCAACGCTTTACCATGTGCACCTCAACCCCAATCACTGTAAATGCCCGCATCTCTAAAGCGCACTCTGTTCCGGGGAAGATTGCACGTTAATGAACTGTAAGAAAGCATGTGGTAAGTTGGATACAACTTTTTTGAGATTGCTTGTTTCGATCAGGTTCCTGTTGTTGGTTTTAACTTTGAATCAGTAAGTAACAAAAACAAAACACATGTTGACTGCATGTTGTACTTTTCATTAGTGTGCTTATTTGACAGCCTTCATCTATTATGCACTGTTTTCTATGTCATTGTTTCATGTATATCGTGTGTTCCTTTAGGGATAAGCTATGCTTACGTTTTGTCATGGTTTTGTGATATAACATTGCGTTCTGCTGTGGTGTCATATTGTGTTGTATTATGCCGGATTTTGAGGAGTTGTGTAGGTAGCATTACATTGTGCTGCAGTTTGGTTAGTTTCACTTTCACTTTAGGATTACAGTCAGGCCTACACTTAGGGTTAATAGTGACGCGCATGTTAGTGCCATGTTTAGTAAAGGATATAGCGGGATAATAAAGGCAAAAAATCTGAAGCACAAGCATTTACTAACAATAAAACAGACACACACACACACACCAATCGAGCACTGACACAAGAGTGGAGAGGAGCATCGCCAGGCATGGTGACATGTTAAATTACCTTGGTGATGTATAGCTTAATGAACCCCTTGTGTTGATCATGCTTAACATTAATCAAAAGCAAGGAGCAGATTTCCTTATTTTCTCAATGCTGCCTTGATAAACTGCAATTTCATTTAACCTTGGACAGCAACTTTAATAGCTTCCACAGGACAACTGTCAATACTTCCCTGGGAATACAGTGATTAAATTTCAAGGCAAGAAGTGTGTCCCGGTTCTTTGAATCCCCCTATTTATCTCTCTCTTTACCCATCCCCCGACCCGTCAGCCCCACTCCTCCACTTCACACAACCACAATCTGTACCTACACTGTGTGCACCGCCTGCATTTAAATGGCAGGCCAAGTCAAACCGGACTGTAGCACATCGAGTAATCATTCAAATAATGAAGTGATATGTGCTTTTTATTCTTTTTATTATTGTATGTAGGCCTTTACTTGTTGATTCATCAAGTTGAATGGCAAAGTTAACTAGATGACCTTATTGATAATAAGCTCAACATATTCTGGGTTTGTTTTTAGGTGTGTTTGTTATTATGTGTGTCTCTTTATTTTCCTTGCTTAACCAACATTGCAAACATTTTGTGTTTTCCTTTAATATATTTTCTGAAATAGATCATCATTGGTCTGTGTACATTCTGTATTGTATTTTCATTTACCCTGCTAAGTGTCAGCCCATTGGTGAGAACAGAGCGGTGACAGCCAGTGACATGAGCCGTGTCAGTTGGGTGTTTAGTGATAACCTACACCCTTGTCAATTGTGCATAAATTGTCGACCATGAGCAACCCGCTAGCTGATTAAAACCAATTGTCTGGGCAGGAAAGGACAAGGCAACCTCTTTATTGTATGATAAACTTACTTAATGGAGGAAGACAATCTGCCCTCTGGGAAACTGCGCTGACTGTTAATTAAAACAACTGGGTTGGTTATCTGTGGTTGTGCCAACCGCCACTTGAAGGAACTTTAGAGAGCCTTTGTAAGATTATCTCAGATAATGTCTGCATTATCATTTGGGAGAAGAAAACAATATATTTTATTGAATTGTACAAATATATATATATATATATATATATATATATATATATATATATATATATATATTATTGAATTGTATATGTTTGACAGACATTGATAACTAACTAATATCCTTGGTACGTAATAAATATGGATGTAAATAACACATAATATTGTGTAAAGAAATGTGCATTGGATTATGAAACCTTATTGTTACATTATGTCTTTATTAAATTAAAATACAGCTTCAAATCAAAACCAAACCAAAAAACGTGTTGTCACCTGTTCGACCTGACACCATGTTAAGACTATATCATTGCACAGCTTCATCTCTCTTTCCCCCTCTCAGAGAGGTGTTTGAAGATCTGCCCTATGCTACTCCATTGTGTGCCATAATGGTGGCACACAATGTCATGGTGACAAAACAAGGAGGGCAAATATTTCTCTGGCCTTGCATTTCGCTGGATTCCTCCACCCACACTTGAAAGCTGACAGGCATACACACAGACTTCCATTATTATCCAATACGGCTCGAATTGCTGCAGAAGGATAATTAGTGAAACTTGAAGAGCCAGAGCTAATCCTTAGTACTCCACTTTGTATCCCTCGCCCGTCCGTCTCTTAGACGGCCGCTAACACTTGACAAAGTGCAAAGGGCTGGGCGCAGGGAAAGTCAATAAGGGTCTCATGGGCCACAGATGTACAAGTCAGGCCAAATAGCTGCAGACTAAACTATTTTTTCTCTCTCTCTCAAATTGTCAAGAACAAGTACGTTTAAAAATATTGGTCATTTGCTTTGTACAAGTAGGCCCAAGTTATTTGGAAATCTTTGAAACAAACATATTTAAAAGTGACAATGACCAAATTCCTTTCGTTTACTTTTTTTAAAAATTGTGCAGTTGTTGATCCAGGCAAAACGTCCCAAAAATGATATGCAATATGTTTAGAAAAGTCGTTTAAAAGTTCAAAAATATAATTAACAGTGCAGTGGAAGAACTCTGGTGACTAATTGGAAGACAGGTGCGAAGAACGCCATGAGCATGCCATCTCCGAAGTCTTTTGTTTTACGGCACTCGTCACATTGACATAACTTCACCTCTGTGGACATTCGTAATTTAGCATGCCATTATACTAACATTGTAAGGAGATCAATTATGAACGCGTAACTATAAATCAACATAATGACAATTGAAAGAAGTATGGCTTATATATATATATATATATATATATATATATATATATATATATATATATATATATATATATATATATATATATATACGTAAATGCCAGGGGCTACTTACAATAAACGATTTTGATTAAGGCAAAGCAAATGCACTGATATGTCGATTTCACAACTCATGGAGTTAAAATGCAGTTCAAATGTGTTTAAGAAAAGAAGGAAATACTTTCTTGGAAACAAAATGTGTTCAAAGGAAAGGAAAAGCTGCTACACTGTCACGTCATTTAATCTATTCGGCCACCCGTTTCTACTTTCACCTTTGATTCTGAGAAATTGTGACAATTCACGGATATATTTAATGCAGGTGCGCTGCTCTGTAGGCAAACCGCGACGGAAAAAAGGTAGCTGCTTCATCTCTTCTTTTTAGAATGAGTTTGTGCTTTTGGCACGAAAAAATTGAAATTACGTGTCCCAGATCACAAATGAATAGATTAAATGACGTGACGTGACAGTGTCACGTATTTCCGTGAGACTGGGTTGGTCCATCACCCCCATTGCACCTTCCAGACTAGAGGCTCCCAGGCACAAAGCCTGAAGCAGCTGGCTGATCGATAGCCACAAAGGCTCAGAAGTTAGGGCAGTCAAAAGATTGTTAACTAGCTATTTTATCTGCCAGGCATTTATATCATTGTTAATGGTCCAGTGCTCGCCTTCAGCTGTGTGTCTGTGCTGTACACACCTGGGTCTGGGGGTTTTGGGGTGGAGGGATGCTGTCAGGTCCTTGTGGCTTGTTAGAACAAGCACTGCACTCAGAAGGTGAGGACATTCAACGGTACATTTCAGTGACAAGCATGCATGGGCCATCAAATAAATAAGCAGCGAGAAACAACAAACGTGTGAGTGCGTGTGTGTTGTGCATGCGTGTTTGTGTGTGTGTGTGTGTGTGTGTGTGTGTGTGTGTGTGTGTGTGTGTGTGTGTGTGTGTGTGTGTGTGTGTGTGTGTGTGTTTTAGTAGTGCATGCCTGTGTGGGTGTACATGGGGTGCATGTTTTTGTTTGTGTTGGTGTGAGTGTTTATGTATGTGCTCAATAACCTGTAACACATGCTGCACCAATCCCCCCCCCTCCCACACACACACACACACACACACACACACACACACACACACACACACAAACACACACACACACACACACACACACACAAACACACACACACACACACACACTCTGGCTCCAGATCCCTGTAAACTGGCAGAGGGGGAGACCCTCTCTGTGGCTCATCCAGGCGAAGAGTGCCTTCCTGCACATCCTTTGTCACACCATTTGGACCCTTGTGTCTGTGACTGCCATGCTCAAGACCGGCTTGGCAACCCACCACACCCCACATGGACATCTGCTCCCCTAAAACCACTTCCTGGTCAACAAACCCCAGTATCCAAAAAATTTGCAACGATAAGCACAGATCTGTTGACATGATCAAAACACAACAAGGGGAAGTGCAATGGGGAATTGTCCCTTTACACAATGTAATACTTTGCCTGCAAAGAAAAAAATCCATTCTCTTGAGGAATTATTATCTCAGTGCCTAACAAAGGATTACAAATAAATTGCGTGCAGCAAAAGCAGGTTTACAATGCCCCACGCAAATATCCCCAGTTTCTCCATATCTCGTTATTTAACAGGAAGGGCTTCATATTATCTTGTTGCATGAGCAGATCCAAATCTGTACATTAAACGTAAAGTTCTGCATTTACAGCTAGACTCTTTTATTCGGGCTCTTTAAGCAGAATGATTCCAAAGCACGCAATATTGAGCACATCTTGTTCTTGCTCAGCGGCCCAGAATAAGTCGGCCATTATTGTGGCGAAAGGGACAGGTTGTGAGTTTGATTTCCTGATGGTAATATAGCCCATGTGTGTAGGAAAATAAAGCCCTCAATCAGGACATCTGTTCCGCATACAGTTACAGCCCTGCGAACAACCTGCGAACAACCAGACGAACTTTGAACACCATTAAGAAGATTAAGAAAGAAGTTTGATAATATTTCCAATCCAGCAAAAAATAATGTTGTTTTTTTATGGACAAATATTTGAATACGACACGGTGTCTCATTGAACACGTTTGTTAAGCGGCTGATAATTATTATTCTGTGGAAAACACCGTTCTACTTTTCTTTTCTTGGTTTAAAAAAAATACCTGACAATGTATCAGTAAAACGCTGAGGCTGTAGCCCTGCACATTAAGGAGAACAAGTGGACAGAACCACTACGTCCTACAAACTGAGGAATGGGCCTTAACCTTTTATGGTGTCTTTATTTATGGGATTCTTTCATATTTTCTTAAGTGCAGTAAACACACACAGGGAAATAGTGAAATTCCAAAGTCACTTTAATTGAAGTGGATCTCAGAGTAGGATGCAATCCGTGCGCCGAGGAGAAGACCCGGCAGCGGGACGCGGTCTCCACCAGCGAGCAGCCGCGGCTCCCCGCTGGTGGCTGACTACGGTAAGAAGACCTTTATCAACAAGATTACAATGTAATTATATTATTTTACAATACCAGTTTATCTGGGGCGAAAACGGTGTAAACATATCGAGTTAAAAATACTAATGTAGCAGTTAAAACAAATAAAGAGGATACAAATATCTACACCACATCAACGAATGAGCTTCTGTGTTTATATATATATATATATATATATATATATATATATATATATATATATATATATATATATATATATGATAAAGCCCTTATCACAAATTAGCTTTTGTTACAATACATTTTCAGTAGGCCTACTAGGCATGATTTATACTTTTGACTTGGTTGAAGTCATCGGTATTTTCTAGCCTTCATACTCTATTTTCCTATTAATTTTGTTCATATATATAGGCCTTTTTGTACATTCAAACATGTGGATTTTTTTTATTTTTTATCCTGGACGTCGTCCAGAAACACGCTGTCCAGGGGAACATGGGATTAATCAGCCGCTCCATCCATCAGGTGCATAATAAAGGAGCGACATGGTGAGCGGAGGATCGGATGAATAATCGCTGGTCGTTTTAATTAACTTTTCGCTGTCCTGTAATGACCAAGCTGGTCAACAGACCCAGTCAATAAGCCTGTTAATATCAAACAAATACAATTGCGGATGATTAAAAACCTCCTGCGTTATTAAATTTGAAATTCAAATGAAATGTATGCTTGTGTTGGCTGAATGCTAATCAGGGACTATGTCCGAGATCTTATTATGTAACTGGATGTCTCTCTATTAATTTAGGCCTGCATACCATGTCAATGGCCTGTGTCTGCACGGTAACACAAATTAGACGCAATCGGCTAATCAAATATTTTCTCCTACAATTGAAGGAGGTAAGGAAGGCTTGGGGGGTTCCTTATTATTATTATTATTATTATTATTATTATTATTATTATTATTATTATTATTATTATTATTATTATTACTTACAGCCTTAAAACATTGTGTTTGGTTAACTTCTGCTGGTTTTGATCCTCCTCGTTCTCCTACTGCTCCTCCACATCCTCCTCTTTATCATTCTCATTTTTCTTCTTTTACTACTACAACTAAGCCTAGTCGTACTACTACTACTGCTAATACCACTACTTACCCTACGCTAATCCTTCCTTGTTTCTCTTAATTCAAAAAGGCCTATCAAAACTTTCAAGATAATTGAATGTATTTACAGTAAAACAAAAGTTTGAGAAAATTTAATACATCCCTTGTTCTTAGTTTGGAACAATACAGCCTTTATATCGATGTAATAGTTGTGTATATTACTGTACTGCGTACAAGATACCCTGGATCAAATCCTGCCACAGCTATTAAGGACGCTGGAAGTTTATCATCTGAAAGGGGTGCAAATATCTTAACGTATAAAACAGGCTACAAAAAACAATGCCAAATCCAAAAAAACAATCAAAATCCAGTGTACAAAAAGCCATTTATGGCAAGCGATTCCCTTTACATTTCAATACATTTCCCTTAATTCTTTTCACTATTATTTAAATATAGGTTCTTCCGTTCTTTTATTATGAATTAGGGTGGTGGAGGGGTTGGAGATCTGTCTGAAGTAGTCTATTGATGACCTCACGTTAGAATTAGGCAGTGTGGTGGTACAGAAGAGCTGATTGGTCGCCCGTGTCACAGCGGTACTTCAAAGCCGGAGAGGACCTACACTTGTGGTGGAATGGGCGGAACACATCATTGTATTGCACACCTCTAAAAAAAACACTGCTCTGATTCATAAATATAAAAAGATCCTCTGAGGAGGGCACTTTTTTGTGATGGCAACTTCACTTCTAGGGGTGAGTCTAAGGAGTTTCTTACTGGTTTAATTAGTTCCTTTTATTGTCCGGCGGAGTGGATTAAAATAACTTTGATTCACAGCAGGAAAGACAGTGCGATGTTTATATTTTAGTAAGCTGGTTCAAAACGCCTGACGGGGAGATTTGAGAATTCGCCTTCAAACGGGAGAGAAGTTTCTAGTCGATGCCCCAAAACACCCGCATGTTCTCCTTGATGTCCCATTTGGCGTACATTTGTAGTTAATATTTCGTGACTTTCCCTGGTTTCTTGTCGTCTCGTCCTAAAGGTAGGGGCTATTAATGACCTGTATTGATGCAATCTGTCGGCTTTGTGATTTTAAAATGCACTATGTGGGGAAACGTTTTATTTGGTCACTTGTCAAAATTGCAGCAAATGTCCGTTCAAGAGGCTATTTGAATTTAAATGTTATATTCCGTAACTCCATATGCATTTACTTACTTACTCTTTTGTTATTGCAGGAGGAACGGAGATTGGGATCGACTCCTTTAGCAATGTTAGCTGCAACATGTAATAAAATAGGGAGTCCGAGCCCTTCACCCTCCACTCTTTCGGATAATTCTTCATCTTTTGGAAAGGGTTTCCATCCGTGGAAAAGAGCCAACAGCTGCAATCTGGGACCCAGCCTCTCCGGGTTTGGTGTGTCTCGCAGTGGATCCGGTGTATCGGACTCTTTCAACGGGTCAACCGGATCCAGCGCCTTCTCCCTGACACCCGGCACCGCGTCCGGCCCCCACTTTGGAAATGACTACTCCGTATTCCAAGCGTCGGTTTCCAACAGCACTCAAGAGTCTGGTCACCAGCCCGTGTTTATCTCAAAGGTGCACTCGTCAGTGGACAGTCTGCAGGGCATATACCCAAGAATGAGCGTCGCCCACCCCTACGAGTCCTGGTTTAAATCCTCGCACCCTGGGATCCCCACGGGGGAGGTCGGTACCACCGGGGCGTCCGCGTGGTGGGATGTGGGCACCGGATGGATTGACGTGCAGAACCCGAATGGAGCCACGCTGCAGACCTCCCTGCACTCAGGTGGACTCCAGACCTCCTTGCACTCCCCTCTAGGGGGATATAATTCAGATTACTCGAGTTTAAGTCACTCCGCGTTCAGCACAAGTCCCTCTCCACACCTGTTGACCACCGGCCAGCACCTCATGGACGGTTTCAAACCGGTACTGTCTTCTTATCCAGACACATGCCCGTCTCCTTTAGGCGGGGCAGGAGGGGCTATGCTCTCCGGGGCGCCACCTGCTGCTCTAGCGGGGTCCCCGAGGACCTCTGGTCGACGCTACTCTGGAAGAGCGACATGCGACTGCCCGAACTGTCAGGAGGCAGAGCGGCTGGGCCCTGCGGGGGCCAGCCTCCGGAGAAAGGGTCTCCATAGCTGTCACATTCCAGGTTGTGGTAAAGTTTATGGGAAAACGTCGCATCTTAAAGCTCACTTGAGATGGCACACAGGTGAGAGACCGTTTGTGTGCAACTGGCTCTTTTGTGGCAAGAGATTCACGCGCTCCGATGAGCTCCAGCGACATTTGCGCACACATACCGGCGAGAAGAGGTTCGCGTGTCCGGTTTGCAACAAGAGATTTATGAGAAGTGACCACTTGAGTAAACACGTAAAAACTCACTCTGCCGGTGGGTCTGCAGGATCTGGCTCCGGGGCCAGCGGGGGGAAGCGGGGAAGTGACACCGACAGCGAGCACAGCGCACCGGGGAGCCCTCAGTGCAATTCCCCCGACCTGTTGCCGCCACCTGATGCACACTCTGGAGTGGGAGGCATGAACAGCCTCTAATTTGCCTATTCAAACAAAGTGAACATAACATTTTATTTGCTAAAATTGTCTGAAGGAACGGGGACATTTCTATGTATGCAAGATGATGAATTAGATTAAGAAACAATATATCAAATTAGACTACTTAATAGCCAGATTTCACAATGTTCTTCCTTCGGTGAAATACTTAGGCCTATGCAATATGGAACTGTAATCAAGTGTAATAAATTATTTAAAATGTTAAACTGGTTCCCACTGCCCATCAAGGCATTGAAATCAAGTAGGCCTACATCAGACGACGCCCATGGTCAAGAGGCGGTATTTGTGGCCGGTAAAGTTTACTGCTGGCATAGAATATTATTCAAGACAAAACTCTGGCACTTTATTGTTGAGCGGGAGAAATTATTGGTTAAACTCACTATCTGTGGCTACTTCCTAAGTTAGCCTTAATATTTCTCTATTCTCATCTATCTTATCCCATCCCAGTTTTGATAACGTGTTATAGGTTTATTTGACGGTATTCGCCTCACAGCCTCTGTGCGTTAAACCAAGTGTGTAAGTAGCCCAATCTTGGTTAGCTGCCAATCTGTTGTATATAATAACAAAGGTATGTTAGATTATAAATATGCACCAATGTAAAGGTGATCTATGTATTTGACCAGGAGTCGACGATTTTGTATAGTTATTTCTAGCTCTATATGGACAATAGACAATATTGGAAGCTGAATGGAAATGTACTTGGATTTGCTTTGACTTGATATACAAATGTATTGTGGTAAGTTATATTTAACCACACGTTTTCTTGTATGTAGGGGTCTTTAATTAGGCGCACTTTGATTTATTTGTAAGATTTTGAAATAATTTACTGTTATTGATTCGTTTTAATTTAAATAAGCATGTTGTAAAATTTACGTTAATTTTCAATGCATTTCTTTTCGATAATGGCAATTTATGTAAGCCACTGAATAAACTCAGTATGAATCAGAATTAAGTAATCGACTCAGTTTATGATTTGATTATTGAGCCGACCAACTATGCATAGTAAGACATATTTAAAAGTGTGTGTGGACCCTAACTCATTATTGAATCAATTACAAATATGCCTCTGTAAAAGAAAATGTGAAAAGGGCTATTGAATCAATTACAAATATGCTTCTGTAATAGAAAATGTGAAAAGGGGCCCTTTCAAGAATTACAAGCGGGGGACGGTACTTAAAAGTTATTTGCGCAGACAATTGTGTTTGATTTAGAGCCTGTCCGAAATAACATCCTTTCCATTGAAAGTTTATTAGAAATGCTAAAAGCGAAAAGTCTATATCATTATGATTATTTCAAAATAGAATGCTTATCCCGGTCCTCACCATCCATTATTGCACAGACAAAAGAGAGAAATATGCCATAAATGGCTAACTTATCCAACATCCAAAGTCTATACAAAGTGAGCCACATATTAAACTATGGGAAGTTGGTGAATTTATAAAAAATAAGATTGGTGGTTTGACTTTGCTTTGTCTCAAAGGGGATTCTGTGTCTAGATGCCTTTAGATTCAGATACCTCGTTTAACTTCAGATTTAAGCAAGTAATTAAATAAAAATAAGGTTAGCATATGACCACTCATTAGTAGCCTTGCTTCCTGTCACCTCCCTTACAAAAGATTATATTTAGGCCCTTTATCTGTACTTATATCTGCCCTTTATAGAACTGGCCACAAACATGGATTAAACAATTATTATATCACTCAACTAATCCGTATTCCCACTACTCCGTTAACTAAATAGTGCAAAGATCATGTAAAAATACCCAACAATAAGCTAAAATAATCAGATTGTCTTTTCTTGTTTCTGCAGTACAGCTGTGTTTCTTAAAGCCACGAGGTCCCTCTTATTTACAGGAGAACGAGAAATAATTTGGCCTACTATCAGGAGTTTGCCAGAAGAACTGGCAAACCAAGAATATTGTGCAAACTTTTAATTATTTAGATTTTTTAATTATGTTATTGAGATTGGATAATCTCAGTAACACAATTTATTGAGATTATCCTTCATTGGTCTCTGTTCAGAGGAAAGTTTTAGGACAGCCCTAGGCTATCTGTGAGAAGAAAGGATGGGTCCCCTCCTTTAAGGATGGCTTGAAAAGAGCACTAGGAGCCAGTTGTCCAGACATGAAAGGTTAATGAAAACAGGAAAAAAGACAAATGAAAAATTATTTATTAATGTCACTGTGATACAACTGAAATTATAATGAATTAAAACATGCTCCTCAACAGATAGACACCTTGGCATTTTGGTGAGGGTCGATTGACACAGGGCAAACTCCAGCAAAGTGGGATGACAGGGTAGGGAAGCTAATGTTGACACTTGAATTGAGGTATATCAGCACGGAAAATGTATATATTGCACACACACATATATATATATATATATATATATATATATATATATATATATGACAATTTAGTAAAACATCAAAGATAAATACCCTTTTATAAGCTTCCTGGAAATAACTTCTTTTAAACATGTCCAGTGTCGGTGTCATTGCGTGACTTTCTGGCTGGTTCGTATGAACTATAGAGGAACATTGCCTCCAAGTGGTTCACAATGTACATTGCTGACATTCAATGCAGCCCATTGCAGCCCACTATACAAGACAGTTTCAATGGCATATATTCTGAAGTTGTGTTTGCACTAATGACAGAGATGTGTTAAGAATGAATGGTGGTTGGTTGGTTTATCTTCTGGGGCCAGAATTGTGGGATTTCAGGTCATTTCAGTGGTTTTCATTGTGTTATTAATTCCACATAACCTTGTGTCAATACAATAGGCTATAGCTGCAACGTTAACGCTTGAGATTCCAGACCAATTCCGACTTGACCCTGCACTCCTTTGTCCCTCAGCCATACCGATTGTTGCAGCTTTCTCGACAGCTGCTCATTTCACTCAACACTGTACTTCATCGGGTTCCCAGCAATACAACCGCCAACCGTCAATCATCAGTGGATGGTCGAGAAAACTGCAGGACATACACACATACAGAGACTGGTTAAAGTTAGTCTGTATGATAAAATGATATCCAACATCCAAGGAGTGTGAACTGCAGTTGTAACCAGGTAATAGATAAAAATGATATAACACAGCGGAACTAATTCCACAGGGTCTGGGATCATTACACATACAAGTGGAAAGCCCGGATGTGAGTTTGAAGAATGGACACAATTAAACAAGCAACCATCACAGGGTCCTACAATATGCAGAGTATACTGGCCATGGCCTAATACAGTTTTTTTCAATTGCTTGAACACATTTTGCAAAATTTGGCTCATTGTGTGAAAACTCAACGCAAATAAGACACAACACTGAGAAATATACCATTCACATCTATGTCAAATTGAAACTCTTATATCGAAACCTAACAATCCTTTGTCAAAATGTCACTCTGATGACAAAATGATACACACTTGTATCATATGAATACACTTTCAGGTCAGCAGCAACACACTAGTCTACTTTATATAAAACACTGCAGTCATCCATATTCACCGTTTTTATTCAGTTCCACAGAAGGCATGTTTTCACAACAACCAAAAAATCTTATACTCAATACTGTACATTGCAGTACAGTACTTAACAGTTCAGTAAATTCAGTTTAAGCTAAAATATAACAAAAATGAACCAAAAATACACAACTGTACTGTACATAAACAAAGAAAAACACGGCAAATGTGTGTGGGTTGACTTATGGATCCTCGCCTTGTGTGCCGAATCCATCCATGGATTGACCTTACCTCAATGTCTCCGCAGGCCTGTTCCATTGCCTGCAGAAGAGACATGCGGGCATGTGGTTGGCGGTCATATACACTTCATCCTCAAAGAAAAAACTTTCGATAGGGTGTAGAAATGGCGAGTAAACGACTTCAAATTGTTTGTGGTTGGTGTACCAGTTCCGGACCAAAACAGCCCGAAGGAAATTAACATTATCCCAGACAACAACAAACCTGGGCTGCTTTGATCTGTCCTGTTCAGCTGCATTATGAAGTGCATCTAGAAGTGTGATGATATGTTGGGCATTGCAGGGACCTTTTTTTGCATGATGGCTTATGGCGGCACACAATGATATGTTTCCCCCGCGCTGCCCCGGGACGTGCCCAATTGCCCTTTGGCCTTTTTGCAGCTGGCTGATAGGTGTTCAGTTTTGTAAGTAAGTGGTTTGAGGTGTGTATTTAAGTATTTACAATTACCCAATGTGTTTAGTATTTTGAAAAGATGTGTTTTCCCAATGATAAACTGAGATGTCATTTTTAAACGAAGTGTCTTATGTTTGAAATAGTGTGTAGTGTGCAGGAGCAAGTGTGTTGCACAATAGCAACTAAAGTGCAAAGCAGCGCTTTTGTTTAAGGAATGGTTACATGTGTTTAAGGTATAGTAACAAAAACTTCAAGTTGTGTTACTTTGGTCTAAGCATGTGTGTATAGTGTTCAAGCAATTGAAAAAAACTGTAAATACAAGATAAAAAACATTGCTTGATTTTATGCCATGTCTCATGGTATATAAATATTTTTGGTCGAGGTCAGACTCGAACCAGCAACCCAGCGGTAATTTGACCGAGGCTATACAATTACACTACATGGAAATGTATATTTCTAAGGTCAGATTGGACTAAATTTTGACAGATAAGTTTTCTATACACGGAGGTATAGTGAGCTTGGTAGGTATGGTAAAAAGGTTTGTATGCCTTAAAAACTGGTTTACCGTAAGTAAGCATATCAAAACAATCACCAACCATGTTTCTAAAGCTTACTCTGTGTCAAAGCCCACTGTCAAACCAGATGTTTGCGAAACAACGTCTGTACACACGTTTTCTTGTTCAGATATAAACTTCCAATTTGGCATGGGTATACTATGGAGTCTCATCTTGGTAGCCACTTATGAAAGTTGAGCCTACATGGTTTTAACGCAATGTTATAGTTTAAAGGTCCCATGGCATGAAAATGAGGTTTTCTAACATAAATATGAGTTCCCCTAGCCTGCCTATCGTCCCCCAGTGGCTAAAACTTGTGTTTGGTGTAAAACGGGGACCAGGTGTCCTGCTCGCCTTTGAAAAAATGGAAGCTCAGGCACGCTGATTTGGAATGTGACCCCATATGTCGTCATAAGGGGCCAAGTTACCTCCCCTTTCTCTGCTTAGGGTCTGCACGTAAGTCCTATCCTACCACAAGCGCAATGCGCCACCTAGTGACCTGAACGTGCCATAGCAGTGTAGTACTGTGAGTGCAAATGAATGAAATATTTCCATTGTTTCCAACTGTTTCCAACCCTCTACAAATGCACGCACCAATTATTGTGGGGTTGATGTGGCATAGTGTTCGACAAAACAACTGTAAAATTTGATCATTGTACCCAGTATCACTACGATGAAGCAGTGGATCAACAAAACACAACATACAGTATGTTTTGAAACTTTTGATAGGCATATTTATTGTAGCCATTGAAACAGGTACAAAGTATAGTTTTGGCAGTGCAAAAATTAAACTGTGCCTCCGACCATTTAGCAACTGTAGGACTCTGTAGGAATAATATGGCAAAACTGATACAATAGATGTTTACAATGTAAACACAGTGAGGTTTATCCGTTCTTTGTAACCTTAACTCAAAACAGCTAAACTCCACCAACTGGAGACCTCATCATCAATAATGATGGGCAAACTTAAAAGTATTTTCAGCCTCACAAAGAGAAACTAAATAAATAAAAAGTACTTTCAGCCTCACAAACATAGTTAATGTTTAACAAAAATAATATTTGTTTTACTCTGGCCATTTAGATAAATAAAACAACTGATGAAATCAATAATGGTGGATAAAGAGCTTTAGTAGTCTATGTTAGTATGTCTATGTCTATATCAGTCTTTGTCCATACATCTCCATCATTTGTTTAGCTGTGTCTGGGTTATAGACTGTGCAACAGGCTTTGTAAAATCAAGCTTTCGTTGTTTGGGTGGAGTGGCTTCTCCTTTAGTGTCGGCGGAGCTGACGTTAGCAGCAGCATCACCTGTGTTACCTTCAGGGTCTTTTTCAACTAGCTTGGTAGATGCGTGTTGTTTCTGAAGATGTTTCATCAGATTAGAATTGTTAGTTTTTGATGTGGCTAGAGTTTTTGAACCTCCACATAGATGACAGGTCACCAAAATATTCCTTATGTCTTTTACCGTCAGAAAGGAAAAATAATGTGCATATTTCCATGAGAAATACAACGCCTTGACTGTCGTCGACTGTCGCCATTGTTTAAATTCATTTACTTGCGCGTCGCTGCGTCACATGACTCACGTCCGCTTCACGTCCACCACGGAAACTGTAGTCCTGGGTTATGCACGTGAAGTAACGAGTAACGAGCCTGTTTAAATCGCAGTAACGATTAACGCGTTACTGATTTTAACAGAGTAATTAGTTACAGTGCTCGTTACCGCAAAAGTAACGTAGTTACTGTAACGCGTTACTTAATAACGCATTAGTCCCAACACTGGTGATTACACACACTGTAATGCAAGCGTTGTACACTTCTTAGTTATTTGGATAACCATTCTGCTGTTGGTGTTATGGCGGATAACACGCAGCCGGCAGCGGGCAGCGTGCAGCGGGCAGCGTGCAGCCGGCAGCCGGCAGCCGGCAGTGGGCAGCCTGCAGCCGGCACCGGGTGGCGGACAGCGCGTGGTTCAGACTACTTCAGATTGATGTGGAAGTGGAAGAACCAGAGACGTTGGAGAACCCGACATGCACACAGCTTTTGGCCTTGATAATATGTATTATATGATATAGATGTATGTATTATATGATATAATTTAGATACAGAGCTCCAGGACTGTAACGCAAGTGTTGTACACTTCTTTGTTATTTGGATAACCGTTCTGCTGTTGGTGATATGGCGCATAACACGTCAGACTCTCGTCTCTGGTATTTCCACAACAAGACTCCTAGTGGGGGTTATCTCAGCCATGCTTGAGAAGGAATTGGGGGAAAGGAACTTTGGCATTGACTCCCTGAAGTACATGAACTGCGACATGGAGGAGAAAGGGATTGTTGCCAGAAGGCAGCTGGCAGCGGGCAGCCGGCAGCCGGCAGCCGGCAGCCGGCAGCGGGCAGCGGGCAGCGGGCAGCCGGCAGCCGGCAGCGGGTAGCAGGAAGCGGGCAGCTGGCAGCACGTGGTTCAATCTTCAGATTGAATGTGGAAGTGGAAGAAGAACCAGAGACGTCGGAGAACCCGACGCAGTCGTTTGTGATTCATATCGTCTGAACGCGCACACAGCTTTTGGCCGTGATAATATGTATTATATGATATAGATATGTATGTATAATATGATATTATTTAGATATAGAGCTCCAGGACTGTAACGTAAGTGTTGTACACTTCTTTGTTATTTGGATAACCGCTCTGCTGTTGGTGATATGGCGCATAACACGTCGGACTCTCGTCTCTGGTATTTCCACAACGAGACTCATAGTGGGGGTTATCTCAGCCATGGTTGAGAAGGAATTGGGGGAAAGGACCTTTGGCTTCGACTCCCTGAAGTACATGAACCACGACATGGAGGTAAAAGGGATTGTTGCCAGCGATTGTCTCCCGCTTGAGCCCCGCTTCCCGCTGCCCGCTGCCCGCTGCCGAGGGACCAACGCCTCGGCGCTGCCTGCTGCCTGCTGCAGGTGGCGGTGGTTCCTAAGCTCTGCGGCGGCGAGGCTTCGGCGGGAGACAATCGCAGTTAACAATCGCGGGTGACAATACCTGGAAGAACCAGAGACGTCGAAGAACCCGACGCAGTCATTTGAGATTCATAATATCGTCTGGAGGCGTACACAGCTTTTGGCCGTGATAATATATATTATATGATATAGATATCTATTTATAATATGATATTATTTAGATATAGAGCTCCAGGACTCCCGCCGGAGCACCCAGTGTTCTAGAATATTTATAGAACACAGCCAAAGGCTGTGTTCGCCTCGCCATTGCGATTCATCCACTGTAAACAGACCACATGGTACCGTGGCCACAAGCTGCTCAGGGCCACACTTCCAGCCTCCTCCTTGACCCGCCTCTCTCCTCCTCTTTTGCATTAAAGCTACAGACACCGAAACGGCGCGTTTGGGCAAAGCTCAATGTGCTCATAGTGGGTGTAATTCTGCACCACGGCTGAATTTCAGGAACTTCTTCAAATACTGTGTTAAGGGCCCACTAATATCTATATTAAAGCAAAAAAATGTGCATGCCATGAAGTAGCATGCCATGGGACCTTTAAACATGTTGTAAAGCTGTTTAGATATGCCATCTTTGGCATTATCGCTTGAAATTAAGACCGTGTAGTCCCACAGTCACTGATGGTGCGTTTCCACCGGCGGAGGCGGGTTGGTTCGGTCTGCAATGGTGCGGCACGGTTTGCGTTTCCACTGAGCCTGGGGGTTCTGGACTGAGCCGTGATGAGCTGTACTCATCTCGAAGTAGTCTTTCCGTTGGGGTACTGAGATGTCTGAAAGGGTGCCAACAAGTTCAAGCTACACATGCCATCCATTGGTTGGACAGGAGGATAATAACAAACACAGTACAAAGACAGTACCCACAAGGTATTTCTTGACAACGGCGAAAGCTTTGTTTATTGAAGAAAATGTTGTGCAAAAGTTTGGCGTCCTTCTCGGACGTCCTACATGGTTGCTTTTTGTTTATTGTGTCGCGTTCTTCTTTTTCCTTGGATTTAATAGCACTGGGTCGGGCTGCTATGAGGTCACGATGCTTACGTAGCTTTCGTGGCTATCGCCATCCGGCTTAAACCCCACCCTACCATAAGGGTACTGTCAGCGGTGGAAAAGCCAGCCGTAACTGAGCTGGGCCAAACCGCACCTTCACTACTGGGCCAAGGCGTGCTGGGCCGAAGCGCACCCGCCATTGGAAACGCGCCATAAGTACATGTGTGCCAAGTTTGCAGATTTGACCACCTCCGCACCAAATCATTTTGAGTGTTGACGTTTGTTCAAGTAAAAATACTAATACTACTACTATTACTACTAATAATGATTACAATAGGGTTCCTATGTTTTCAGTAAGACCCCTAATGAAGGATTTAGTAATTATAAGGCTGTGGCAACAAGTAGTTTGCATATAAACACCACAAACAGGTTTGCTCAAAAGTATCGTTAATATTATTCCTTTGAAATAAGATTGTCATTCATGATTTCATGAACACAACATTCACCTTGAAATATATTCACAATTCTTAGAAGTGCCATTTATGAAAATAAACAAATAATTAGAAAAGTCCTTGCCGCAGCATATAAAAGTCATACATTGTGCACCTGGTGTCCGAATGTTCAAGTTCTAGGAGCTTGGAAACTTATGAAGGATATGTCTTGTGATGTGAAGGAAAGGAGCATCACTGTCCAACTATACTTGAACAAGTTAAAGCATGCACGAGTCCCATGCACAACCCCTGTCCCTGCAGCAAAGGCACCGCGTATTCCCCGCAGCACACACTGGTAGCAATAACTTTAGCATTTTGTAACTTATAAACACACAACCAACAGACGTCCTCTGCTGCACAGAGCACCGCTGCTTTGAAACTTTTTTTTTGTTATTAATATTGAACGTTACACATGCACGCGCACACGCACGCACGCGCGCACACACACACACACACACACACACACACACACACACACACACACACACACACACACAAACACACATCTTGCGTAAACGGTAGATCAGAGTTGGCGTGTGACGTTCCCATGGATGACACGCCCCCTCCCTTCAACCCTCAGCCGAAACCGGATTTTTACGTCAGAGCTCAGATATGAGCTCGCTGAAACTGTTCTGCAGCTGATTCACAATCTTGAGTTAACTTTGCTTTTGTCGTAGCGTTTCAAGTTTTATACGGTATAGTTGTTGCCGGTTGACCAGCAAGTCTACAGAAATTAAAGGTTGGTTAATACTGCACATTTCTATCGATAAATGTCACTTTCCTATTTTCCTGTATAGAAAAACCTGTTCGCAAACAGGGAAGGGCTGTGGGCATTGCAGTTTACAGTAGGACAGTTGGAGGGTATAATTACGCCCGAAATTGCGCGCATGAATTTGAACTTAAACTACCTTCTATGCAAACAGATGATCGCTCGGTAACGAGAAGAGGTCTGCCCGTCTGAAGACACCGAGAGGTCTGTCCGTCTGAAGACACCGAGAGGTCTTCCCGTCTGAAGACATTGAGGTAGTACTCCCTGCGAGTCGACCTGGATTGTCAGGGTGCTGCAATTTACGCGTATGGTAAGTGAAATCAATGATTCATTTATGTGAATGTTGTTTTTTATTAGATATTAAGTGGCAAATTACCTAAACATTGTTTTATTGAAGTCTTGTGATCAAATAAATAAATCACAGCGTAGCTTAAATTAAATTCATGGTGATTTAATATTTTTATTGTTGCTAATAAGGGCTTACCAAAATATCGTAGGCTATATTTTCATTGTTATTCTAATAATATCAATGAACAAAGGTCTGATATCTTGTCCTACTTTTGAGATGCACACTTTTCAGATTTATAGCATTTCTTTAATTGTTTTTTGGAATAAACCTTACAGTAGCATAAGCAAAAAGGAGAGAAACATAATGAATGGAAATATGGAATACTATCCATCATATGCAAATATTTTATTAATAGTATGTTATGTCTTGTTATGAGCATAAAAAAATAGGCTTTCAAAAACACTGACAGACAAAGACAAGATTAACCTGTTTGTGTCACTGGTTTAACAACATCATTAGTGACTGACTCACACAGAATGGGCAGTGTTCTTTCTTCCCGAAGTGACAGGCTGTAGAGTTCACATTTTATTTATCTTGCAAGCTTAATCCTCTCTATAGAGATAAACTACACCCGGTTGTAAGTACCCCGCTGCTGACATTATTTGGCCATCCTTATGGAAGTACCAAACAAATGTACAAATGTGAATGATCTTTATTTGTCAAAGTACAGGTACAGGTACGGGTACATCAAAATTTGGGAGAGCTCCCCCCTTGTGCTTAAAAAAGAGAGGACATGGAACATATATAATCGTATCTTTTATCTATAATAATTTTTTGCCAGTGTCCTACATCAGGTTCAGCAAGAAAGGACAGAACAGATTGCTACATTAAAGATCAGATGGGACAGTTGGGACAGGGGGTAGGGCTGTAACCAAATGTGTTAGATTTTTATAGCGAAGTTTTAGAAGAAACTAGTTTGGCCTAGAATCTACTAATCAACTATACTACAACAAAATACCATATTTCTTTACTCTCATTGACACAAGACCCTGCTTCTTTTCATTGATTGTTAAGAAAAAAGCATATGAATTACATAAATGTGTAATGTGACTGCTATATTCAACAAACTACTCTTTATTATCACAGATGTAACAATGGAAGCTGGAAGAGCAATATCCCTCTGTCATGTTGGCAGTCTTATGAGGAGCAGATCGGAGGGGACATTGATTGAACCGGATGATGACACCAGCAACAAATCAAATGGTGAATTACTTATACTTGAACTCTATCTGTCTGTTTCATCAAAGAGAAATCCTTAAATGTTTTCCTGTTTTACAGGTATTTTTGCATCCCAAGCAACCAAGCATTCTGAATGTACAGTTTCACAACCGAAGGTCACACCTCTAGTGGGAACATTTAATCCATTCTGGAACAAACTTGCTGGATCCAATCCTTTCTTAGATGACATTGTACATGGCAGCACCGAGAAAAATCTGTTCAACGTATCAAATGCAAGACAGTATCCTGAAAACTTAAAAGACACAAATAATGAAGATTCAGTTAGCACATCTTCAGATGAGGGCAATTTGGGGAACCTGGTGAAATACAAACACAAGGTTGGAAACAGACCTGGAAGATGGAGAAGTGCCTCAGACATTTTGGATGAACTTGAGAGAAAGGAATCAAAACTAGAAAAATACCACAAACCACCCCAGCCCATTTTGAACCCAGACTTTGAGTGGCTAAAAAATGACAGGGAAGCATATAAGATGGCCTGGCTGAGCCACAGGCAGCTAACCAGGTCATGTCTTGACCTGGGATCGATGAGCCAAAGTCCTGGATGGGCTCAAACACAGGCCACTGACACTATGGCTGCCTGCAAGATTGACCACAATGGAGGCGTGGTCAGTTTACCAGACTCACAAAATAGTATCTGTATCCCAGAGGGTCATGTTCATCCAGGGGAGGTTCAAGAAGTATCATTGAAAGTGAACCATGAACCTCCTCATTGTCTCAACACCCTTTACACAGCCACCATGAGTCCACTTTTGGAAGTGGGGCTCAGCAACCTCAACACCAAGGAAGGGATCACCCTGGAGCTGAAACTAGATGGAATTGTAAAGAGCGATCCTTTGAGTCAAGTGATGACCACACTGGTAGGTCTCATATCTGACAAGAAAGAGGGGCCTTATGGCAAGGTCAACGACTGTTACATTCAGGAGAACGTCATGCAGATAAAACTGTGTCATTTTAGGAACCATTTTTATGCTATCGCCGCTGCAGAGGCCACTGATATCCAGTTCCCGGCAACATCAGTATGGGACTACCTTGATCATACGTTTATAGTTGCTGTTTATGGTCCCAGGTACATTCACCCATCTTTCAAGGCGGTAATGGTTGTCTCCCGTCACAATGATATTCCTCCAAGGCTTCCATTTCCAGACATCCGGGAAGGCAACAAAAACCTGCCCCCAGTTGTGCTGCATCTCTGGGGAAAACATCAGCTTAAGATCGAAACATTTAAAGATCTACTTGTTGACATTGGCATCACAAATTCAACATTTAACATAAAAGCTGAAGACAAACGAAAAGAAGTCAAACCAAGTAAACTTAAATTGGGGAAGTTTTTGCATTTTCCATTTGAATTATCCCATTCTGGGAATGCACATCTGACTTGCTTCGACATAGATTTACAATTGCAGGACTCAAACTCTGTTACCATCGCACATTTCCAGGTGTCTTCCCCAACAGCTGCACCTGTACGGTCAGAAAAAGTAGCTCCTAAGCAATTGGCCAGACGAATGGAGATGGCGAGATCTTCATCTATTCCTGAAGAAGTATTTCCAGAATCACCTAAATTCCAGGTCAAATCTGTGAACCTGCAGTGGTACGGGGTGGCCCTAAAGTCTGTGCTCCGTCAGCCTAGGATGGAGTACCTTCTGGAGTATTTCAAAGGGGACACTTTGGCACTCATCTCCAGAGAAATGGTTAGGTCAATTGGAAACTTTAAAGAAAAGCAGTGGTACATTGGATTCCGCAGAGGAAGGACAGGCTTAATTCATTGCAAAAACATTAAGATAATCACCAGAGAGCAAGTGCTGGACTTTACTGGCATAAATATCACCACAGATGTCCTTTTAGACAACATGACACTGCCCTTCAAAAAATTAACTTACATGTACTCGGCCATCCAGACCTTGGTGACTTCACAAATAACCAGCTGGAGAACCTTTGCTGATGCCCTGGGATACTCCAACCTTTCCTTGGATGCCATTACCCATAGGCATACGGAAAACGAGGCCGACAAGGTTGCGTGTGTACTGGAAAAGCTGAAGGAAGATTGTCATGCAGAGAAAAGCAGAAGAAAGTTCCAACACGAACTCATGATTGTAAGTATATATATCGGTGAGGTGTCTTTTATTTCGGGCGACACTGTGCAGATTGGTGGCAAATTAAACATGTAGCTGGTTACACAGGTAAGGATTATCAATCTTCTGTTATTGTTTTATTCTTTTCTTGAAAGCATTTCATCAGCTCTACTAATATCTGCCACTTGTTTACCTTTTTATTGTCGTTGCCATTAAAGGGTCTTCTGAAGATGGACTATGTCAGTCTGGTGGCACTGTTAATCCAGAATACAGTCATCTTGTCCACTGCAGTCGAACTGGGTATAAGATGGAGGGAGCTGGCTGAGAAATTTGGAAAACTCAGCAGTGCTCAAATAGCAAACTATGAGGCTCCACATGCAGGGAAAACTGGGGAAATCAACGCCCAGGTCAGTTAGCTCCTCAGTGACTAATATTTAATATTATCAATATATACAGTGTCATTTAGTTTTTCCCTATTTGCTTCCTGTGAATCTTTAATTTCAAATCTTTTCTTGTAGTCCATGTGGAAACCTGCCTATGACTTTCTGTATTCCTGGAGCATGCGCTATGGGAACAGCTATAAAGACATGATCCAGGATCTCCACCTAATTCTGGACAAAATGAAGAACCCTGTTACCAGACAGTGGAGGCAGCTCACTGGAGCACTCATCACAGTGAATTGTCTCGATGCTCTGCGATTCTCTGAATACCCTAAAATCTAGAATGTTCTGTATGTACCCATATTGTGAGATTTTAATGTGGCTCTTAAGGCATATATTTAATTGAATCATTTCATTTAAACAGGAATGTGGATGCAGATGAAATATCTTATATACTGTATACACACACACACACACACACACACACACATTGATAGTCTGGAAAATAGTTTGTCGACAAGTTGGAAATCCTATAACGGTTCTCAAATTCATGGCTAGTTAAGAGATCACCATAAAATTGTAACAAAAATAATACTTTCATAGCTCACAAGTTTATAAAACAGGGAGAATATTGTATGCACTGAATATGTCTGACATAAGGTCTAAGTGTTGAATAGTGGTTGAATGTTGATAAATGCATTATTCAATGTTATATTGTCAATATGCCAATATTGTAAAACAGCTAGAATAGATGCAGCCATCCTGTGTCCGGTATTTTATTACTATCATTATCTAATTTTAGTTAACTGTATATAGCATTCATGTACCGTTGGTGTTTCTATTTTTTAATACATAGCTATTGTTTAATTACTTAGGGTTCGGGTTAGAATGTGTTCTAATATGGATTTTTTTCACGGAGAAGTAAACAAAGATCAACAAATATAACTATAATTAATTTGTTTATTTATTTTAAATTAAAAATAATAATAAAAAATGTCTTAAAACAGAAAACTGATGCTTCCTGTTCCACTATATTTGTGCTTGCTTGCTTTATTTGTTTTTTTCCGTTAGTTCAAAGCCAGATCCAACTGAAAGCATTGTGTTGGATCAATATCATACTAAGTAAAGCACACTGTTAAAACCTGGAGTACCTCCTGCACTTGACATTAGCCCTTTAGAGGAAAGCATTTCAAATAACTAATCACAAGTCCTTTGTCCCAACCAGATAAATCAGCATTACCTTTGTCATTTTTTAGTGTCCATTTTGTCAGGGTTAATAATAACTTACAGTATTTTTTTTGTTCCATCTAAAATGGGAGAAAATAATGTTAGGTACATTGGATTAGCAATCATGTGGAAAGACCGGTTCTTTGAAAGTTAACACTGAAACAAAGCAGTGAAAACGTCATTGCATACCTTCAAAAAAAAACAACACTAATTATAATTCATCTTTGTAAAGGAATGCATTTTATTGTTCTGTCTTTTTCATTGTGAATATCATGTTTTAAAGGCAGGATACCTCTGGGATGAAATGGTAGTTAACAAATGACCTCCCTTTTGCAAGTAGGGCATACAGCTCATTGCTCTTGAATCTTTTAGGGGAGAAACAAAACAAAGCTTTCACTGTTATGTGAGAGAATGGACAAGGAGCATTTCTGACCAAATATGAAAATCCCAATGTATTCCTTAATTATCTAGTTCCCTCCTGTCATAAATAGTATTCATCCCAGTTCATTAGTTAGCTTTATTGAAGCTAAAAATGAACAGTAAAATAAAACAAAAAAGCAGAATTTCGTCCAACAATCTGCTTTGGTTGTGCTCTGTTTTGTATGTGACCTATACAATGGGTTTAGATATCTGACGTACCCCATGGGAGATTGTTTAGTTCTCCCTGTTGTCAAATGTTGGTTTGCTGTTAGTATTCTGTATCTGACATATGTATTGCTTTAAATCATACAGGGAGAACCATAAAAGAGTGGAACCATACCACCAAACTTAATTATATTACCATGCAATAAATTGGAAAATCTATGAGAGGATTCCAGATAGAATGGTATTTTATGGTCCCTTAAACAAATAAATAAATGTATCATGCTACCTTGGCTAATTTAACAGTTTTGCTGAATGGTCGGCTTCCAGAATCGCAATCTCCAGCCTGTTTCCCTGTCGCCTAAGGGTGCGTTCAAACCAAACGCGACATTTGTCGCCCGTTCGCGTTGTCGCCGAAGTTTTGTCGCGCCACAAATCATAATCCGTCGCAGTGCAAGTTTTGTCAGGCGAATTTGTCGCGCCACAACTTTTGGCCGCCAACAGTGCTTCATGCCAATTCACTCAACAATGGCCGAGATAACCACCATTGCATGTGGAAGAGGGTGAGACGTCGGAGGACCCGACGCAGTCTATTCATAATATTGTAATGAGCACGGAAGAGGCAGTGAATGAAGTATTGATTAGACAGAGATGTATTAGATAGGCCTACTGTTCTATACTAAACTTGTATTTGTTAATATAATGGAATAAAGAACGAGACGGGCACTGTAGGTTCACTGAACGAGTATCACTGTATTCTTCTTCTCACACTCAACATCACATTACACAGTCTCAGTATAACACTAGGTAAGTGCGCCATCTGGTGGTGTAGTGGAGTAACAGGAACAGCACATAATAAGACTGAATACATAACACCTACCTTATAAACCGTTGGAACACACAAGACCAGAAACCATAGCAACGCCGGTAAACAAACTCCGAGAAGCCCAATCCCTATGAGAGCTCCCCGCGCTACGGCCATCCGGAGGCGCACAGAGCTTTTGGCCGTGATGTTATATATACAATTATATTATATTATATACTATTATATATAAAGCTCCGGGAGTCGCAAACGGCAACAATCACTTTCTCCTCCATGCTGCAGTTCACCCCGGACTGCACTGCACCGAGTTTGCCGGTTGAACGCTGATTGGCTGTTACGTTACATATGTCACTCAGTGGCCCTGCTGTTGAACGCTGATTGGCTGTGCTCTATGGAGCCAGTATCCTGCCATAATTCAAACCTGAAAAAAAAAGTTTCAAAGGCTTGTAAGTCTGGGTTTGAAAACTCAACACCTTGTAAAATAGGTTTTGCAACACTGAAAAAAGAGATTACAGCCTGAAAAAAAATTCAAACATCTGCAAACATGATTTTGTGTTCTATTTTATCTTCTTCGTCGTTTTCATCAACACATTTTCAAAGTTAAAAAAATTTAACAAACATTTTCAAAGATAAAAAAATGTCACCAGCGCATTTGCAGAGTTTCAAATCTGGCACTGTTCTAGCAGTGTATTTCATTGTTTCCCGGTTTTGAAACCTTGTAAATGGCATTCTGCAAACAGGTGTTCATACATTGAGAAATACGTTTTGAAAGGTTGAATATTTATTTTAAAAAACTTGTAAAGGTATAAATTTACACCATTGCAATGTATTTTTTCAGAACTGACTTTTCAGCACTGACTTTTCAGAGATTTGACCACACAGGCGCAAGCTTTGAGTCACGTGATTATTGGCAGTGTTCTGTCGCGCATTCGTTTTGAAACTCATGAGAGTCAAAGGTCTAAAATCGTTGATCTGCAAAAGGGAAAAAAAAAACGTTTCTGGGGGCGGGACCATTTGGCTCTAAACCTATTGGTTGCTCTCTGCTGACGTACATTCCAATCACATGTGCCGTTGACCGGGCTGTGCTTGATTGACAGTGTTCTGCCGATGACAAGAATAACAAGCGACCTGCGCGGTTGACGTTGTTTACCATTTTCTGGAACCATGGCTGGCAGACAGGTGAGCAATTTTGCTCTATATTGTATGCGTCCTAAATCGTCGCCTTATTCACTATGTAGGCTAGTTATATAATACAGGTGTTGTGTTGTCCATAAATGATCAGTCAGGTTCTTATTAACTCGATTTATTAACACATTATAATCACCATGTCCCTGCTCTCTGTCTAGCGTGTCTATCTGTCTCTCTGCATCCCGCGATCTCTCTCAGCATCTCGCGATATCTCCAGTAGCTAAGATACTATACTACATCCCTCCCTTGTTTAGAATTAAAGTACTACTTCAACATAAAAGGGTTTCATTACAAACAATCAAATTAAATCCCTTGTGACTAACTGTCTATTACTGTTGCCTACAATAACACTGTACTGTAATGTTCACAACTCTTTTTTTTTTCATTCATTAACAGATTCAATATGATGATTATTACAGTTGAACATAACTTTTTTTTTTTTTTTTTTTACAAAGTCACTTTACAGTTACTAAGTGTCCCTGTAACGTGCGGGCTTTCTAACAACCCTGCCACGCCTGGTAGTGACAACCTGCCATTCTGGAACAGGGGCAGAGTCGGGTTCAGGTGGAATCTCGACTGCTGGAGTGATCTGAGCGAACTCCATGTCCAGATTGTCATTGAGAACCTGAGCCTCGGTTGGCTCCGGAACATCAAAGTCCATTACCTCTGGAGTGTGGCGCAGATGTTTGACATTCCTGATGACCTTTGATCCATCTTCTGTGTTGATCAGTTCGAAAGAATTGTCCGATGTGTTTTTGAGTAACACATAGCGAGTGTCTCTGAATATGGAATCCAGCTTTCCGTTCTCCATACTAGCAATGTACACAACGTCACCAACTTCAAAGTTGTGTTCCTTCGCTCTTTTCTTCTGGTCAGCGTACTGTTTCATTTTGGTTCTGTACTCCTGGTGATGGTGTCGGATGTCATTTGTCTTCTTTCTGTTGTGTGATATGTCATCTCCCTTCTCCACGTTTGGAATCTTTGTACGAATGTCTCGTCCAAACATCAGCATAGCTGGTGTCTCCCCCGACGCTCTGTGTGGCGTTGAACGATATGCCATCAGAATCTTAGGAAGCTCCTCCCCCCACACCTTTCCTTCACACTCGGCCGCTCTGAAGGCTTTCTTTAGGTATCAGTGAAATCTCTCAATTGTCCCATTCGATTTCGGATAATATGGAGATGCACGAATGTGTTTGACTCCACACGTCTTGAGGAACGACTCAAAAAGCTGTCCTACAAACTGCCTGCCATTATCCGTCACGACCTCTAGGGGGAATCCGAATCGAGAAAAGATCTTTGTCATTTCTGTAATGACAGTTGCTGATGATATGTCAGATATCACCACAGCCTCTGGAAATGAGGTATAGTAGTCAATCACAATCAATATGAACTTGTTCTGGATAGGACCTACCAGATCGATACCTAACTTCGTCCAAGGTCTCGGTGGTAAGTCAAGTGGTTGGAGGGGTTGATCGTTCTGGAGCGGCTGATTGAGTACACAGGCGGAGCAGTTTCTAATGTCTCTTTCAACATCCAAATCCATGTTAGGCCAATAGAATTTACTCCTCAGGTACTGTTTTGTACGTACCACACCCTGATGCGTCTCGTGTCCGATTCTGAGTACTCGTTTTGTCATTGCTTTCGGTAACACAATCCTGTGTCCTCTCAGTACAAGTCCATCGTATGTGCAACTCTTCTGCACAACTGTTGTATGGCTGTAAGGTTTCCGGAACCGGATTTGGCCATTTTCCTGTCTCCACGATCGTCTTCAGCTGCATCAGTGTTTTATCCTCTGCCGTTTTCAGGCGAATGTCCTCCAGAGTTATGGCCTGTACATCATGCAGAGTCACTGACAACACTCTGTCGACATACAATTCCACATACTCATTGTCCTCAGTCTCTTGTAATGGAAGTCTTGATAGTGAATCTGCCACATTGGATTTTCCCACTATGTGTTCGATCTTGTAGTCGTACGGCTGTAGTCTCAAGCCTAATCTCTGTATGCGGGGTGGCGATAGTGTAGCTTTCTCTGGGTTGAACATGTAGATGAGGGGCTTGTGGTCTGTTTGTAGCGTAAACTTTCCTCCCCACAGGTATGTTCTGAAATGTTCCACAGCCCAAACACAACCTAGAGCTTCCCGCTCTATCTGAGAGTAGCGGCGCTCGGTTGGAGTCAATGAACGGCTCGCATACGCCACTGGCTTGTTCCGTCCATCTGATTGGGTTTGAAGTATGACTGCTCCTAGTCCTACTGGGCTCGCATCACTGATGACTACTGTTGGTGCATTCAGCTTAAAGTAAGCCAGGCATGGCTCACTTACCAACGCGTCCTTCATTGCTTGGAACGATTTCTCTGTTTCTGTCGTCCACTCCCATTCCTGTCCTTTTCGAGTCTTACTTCCTTAAAGGTTCTGATAGGTTCGCATAGCTCGGTATGAACTTCATCAGAAATCCGCAGGTGCCTAGGAATTAGCGAAGTAGCTGTACATTCTCAGGTCTTGCTTTACAGATAGCTTCAACCTTCCTTAGATCTGGTTTAATTCCTTCGGCTGAGATCACATGACCAAGTATCTCAATCTGCTGTAGTCCGAATATGCACTTGTCTCTGTTCAGGGTTAGGCCTCTGTCCGTGAATCTCTGGAAGACTTGTCTCATTCTTTGTTCCAATTGCTCATCATTCTCACCGAAGATCACAACATCATCCATGTAACAGACGGTGCCCTGCATTCCGCAAAGCGTTGAGTCCATAGCCTTCTGATAGGCTTCCGGTGCACTCGATAATCGAAAGGGGACTTTTCTGAAGCGGTAGCACCCTCTGTGAGCAATGAACGTGGTCAGGTGTCTAGATTCAGGGGCTAAGTCACACTGCCAAAACCCTTTCCGTGCATCTAACTTGGCAAACACTTTTGCTCCCTGCACAGCATGTAAGATGCTGTCTACAGTCGGTACTGGATGTCTTTCTCTGATCACAGCATGATTCACCTCCCTGAGATCTACACATAGCCTCACTTCCTTGGTGTCTTTCTTTGGAATTAGTAGTATGTTGGAGACCCATTCTGATCCTTCATTCACTTCCTCTATTATACCTTGGTCAAGCATCTTGTCTAACTCCTGGTTCACAGCCTCCAACATTGGATAAGGGACTCTCCTCAAACCCTGAGCTACAGGTGAGACTTTCTCATCGACTGTAACTTTATGACTGTAACCTTTAATTTGACCTAGTCCTTTAAAAAGTGAATGAAATTCATTTGCTAGATTACTGAATCTCTCTGTCTGTCCTACTGTGTTCACAGTTTCTCCAGGGTTCAGTATCTTCAATGCAAAGCTGGCTTTCCTACCTAGCAAGGCCTCAACCTTTCCTTCTATGACATAAACGTCATCTTTCACTACCTTGTCCTGCCATCTAATTTCTGCCTCAAAATAACCAGCACATCTAAGTGGTGTTGTCTGGGCATAGGCATAAAACCTCTTTCTGGTTGGTCGTAGTTCTGTCCTTCTGGACAATGTTCTTCTAAATAGGTCTTCTCCTATGAAGTTTCTACCACTTCCTGTGTCTATGACCATTTTTAGCTTTTGTCGATTTACTTTCACTGTTTCAGTCCCTTCCGAATTAACTGCATTAATAAACTCATCTGACTCTGAGTCAGAAGGTTCATGCACTGCTCTAACTGGTTTACGAAATTTGGGCTTTTCTTCATCCCTATTTCTGTCACTATTCTTCCCTCCCTGTGCAAATATTTTCTTCCTACACACTCTTGCATAATGTCCAGTTTTTTTACAGTACAAACAAGTAGAAGTCCGAGCTCCACATTCATCTTCTCTGTGGGACGACATTCCACATCTGAAACACTTGGTGTCGCTGTTGTCATGCTCACCGTCATCATTTCTGCTTTTGCTTCTTCCGTGTGCTTTAGGTTTCATTTTCGTGTCGTCACCGCGACTCCTCCTCGTCGTGAAGTGAACCTGATTGTCCCGGGCTCTGTGACCACTGGCCTCCGAAAATAATCTAGACTCCGTCTGCGCAGCTTCAAAAGCTCTTGCAGTTGACAATGCTTTGTCTAAAACCAGTCCATCCTCCTGTAACAGTTTGTCACGCAGCCTCTTCACCGCACATTTCTCCACAATCTGATCCCTGATCATGTCATTCTCCAGTGCACCGAAGTCGCACGATTTCGCTAGTTCCCGCAGTCCATTCACAAAAGCATCAACCGACTCGTCGGGAAACTGAGCTCTTTGTCTAAACTTGTGTCTTTCCAAAACCACATTTCTCCGTGGCGTAAAGTATACATCCAGGGCAGCAACAGCCTGCGCATGCGTACCTTTGTCTCCGGGTAGATTAGCGAAAATCCTCTGGGTCGGCGCACCAATGCAATGCAGAAACGTGGCTCTTCTGACCGCGTCCTGTGCACTGACAGTCCCACTCGCAACTTCGAAGAAATTGTACGAGTCCTTCCATAACGTGTCTTCCGTATACAAGTCCGATGCTCCCAGGTTCAATGGGACTGGCGGGGCTAGTTGAGCGTGGAAAGCAGGCGTCGGCGGCACTGGTGCAGCAGCAGCCTGTTGTCCCTCCTGCGACATGGTGGTCACTCGTGGTTCAGTCTGCGTTTCCCCGGCGTATTAGACGTGAAATCCGTGTCGTCTTGTTGCCTTCGACTTCATAGCAAACTATCCCATCCTCGTCGCCAAATGTTGTGTTGTCCATAAATGATCAGTCAGGTTCTTATTAACTCGATTTATTAACACATTATAATCACCATGTCCCTGCTCTCTGTCTAGCGTGTCTATCTGTCTCTCTGCATCCCACGATCTCTCTCAGCATCTCGCGATATCTCCAGTAGCTAAGATACTATACTACAACAGGGTATATAATACAGGGAACTTTACAGGGTATGCTGTAAAATTCGTTTGGCTTAAACCAAGTCTTAATGTAGCCAATACTTTGTAGCAGACTAGCTTCCAGCAAACTAGAGTCTGCTTCATTATTTTTTCCCACCATAAAAGCCCTTTTCAAACATGCACTGTGCATTTATCTAGAGTTTACCCGGGTGAGCTGTAGGCTAAGTGTTGGAACACAAGTGTCCGGACTCTGCAATGACTTTACCCAGGCTGCAGCCCATTGTCAGGTTCAGCCTGGTGTGAGAATGATCCGAGTCGGATGGGCATGTTACCAGTATCCCCGCAGTGTTACTCATTGCGCGGCCCGCGAGGCTCCTGCGGCTCGCCAAGCTGTAATTTGTGGCTCAGATGGCCTAAATAATAGGGTGATTTGACCACGTAGCCAATAGGCCTACAGATAGCCTATTTCATGAAAACACTAAAAACTAGCGGGGCTTCAACATGTAGGCCTAACCCATTAAAACTAGAAGTGTCTGGTCTTTTACAAATAATTCATGAAAATACCCAAAACAGTGGCATTACAAGGTGGACAACAGACAACAATAGATTATACTAGTATTGTGCAATTAAAATAATTGAATAATAAGGAAAAGTTTTTTGTTTTATTTATAATTTAATTAAAAAGTAACTTTTATACAGGCCTATCCAATATTCATAGGTAAAATGAATATAGAATGTACATTATTTTCAGAAAGGTTGACATTTCTGTATTATTAATCCTTTTTCACTTATTATATGTAGTGTTCGAATATTTTGAGATCCTGGATTTTTTATTCCATGAGATCTAAAATTGGTATTTTCACTTTTTGAATGGACATGAGATTCTAATTTTTTTAGATGCACCAGTTTATGAATACTTTTCACATTGACAATACGACGTCCTTCAGGAGGAGTTACTTGCACGGCTACAGTCAAGACTCCAGCAAGCACTTTCTAGGCAGCCTCTTGATTTGGACTTCCTAGAGTTTGTCTGCTGCAACAAATTAGTTTTATTTCAATCTTTTGCTGATCAGATCCACATAGACGATGATATTTTGCAGCAGTTAAACTATTTGTTGGAGCTGGTCCATGCGGCAGTTGAGAACAGTCCAACTGAATCACATTTTGACACAGCTGTGGGTTTGAGGGTAAAACCCAGAATGATAATCCAGAAAAATCAGCTGCATCATTTGTTAGACTCACAATTCTCTGTACCATGCATAGCTCAGATATTAGGTGTATCACCAATAACTATTTTTCGAAGGATGGCAGAGTATGGGTTGAGCGTGAGAGGATTCTACAGCACCATGACTGACGCAGAGCTCGATAACATGGTCAGAGCTATTAAAACACAGATGCCCAATGCAGGGTACAGGAGTGTAAAGGGACAGCTCATGGCAATGGGTCGCCTTGTTCAATGGGAGAGGATTACAGACTCAATGCATCGCGTGGATGCAGCTGGAGTCCTGTCCCGACTTGCAAGGCTTGGCTGCACTGTACGAAGATCACACTCAGTACGAGGTCCCCTTGGCTGCACTGTACGAAGATCACACTCAGTACGAGGTCCCCTTGGCTGCACTGTACGAAGATCATACCCAGTACGAGGTCCCCTTGCATTGGTGCACATTGACACAAACCATAAACTCATCAGGTATGGTTTAGGTTCTGTCTTCATGAATTTTAAGCTAAATTAAATCAGGTTATCTATTTTCCTGGGCGTGATGAGTCGATATGGATGTGTACTAAACAACAGTAAATAAATTAAGGCATGCATGACAATTAAATGGATAACATTTATTATTTTTTAATTGTATTACTTTTATTCATAGGTACAACCTGGTAATATTTGGTGGAGTTGATGGATTTTCCAGAAAGGTAGTACAATTAATGCATACATTATCCAATTAGTTATTAATTTCAGTTAAAGCTTCACACGGTTTCCCTCTGAAAAAGTTAAATACTAAATAGGTGGCAATAGTGCTGCAGGATTTGGTTAAACAGTGCAAATATGATGGACAATATTGTGATTTGCTATACAATAAATGGCTAGTATTATGAGTCTACTTGCTTGGTTTTCAAGGAAAATACAGACTAAAAAGTTTTTTTGTATTTCTAAAGTGAAAACATAGAATTGTGTGGGGGGAAAGTGTTGTGGTAAAAACATATAAAATAAAGCTTGTATGTACACTAGCCTACTTTTTTGGAAAATAAATAAAAATGTTTATTCAACTTGAAAACAAATGCATTCCTCCAAAAACAGTGCAAAAGTGCAAAAACAGTAGCAGTGTGGCACTTACCGTTATGTAAACTTGCCTGTGCCTTCCCTTGCACACATTTATCAGACTGTTCTCTGTGCTGTCTCACCTGTTCATACAGATTGGTCATGTTGCCCGAGACGTAGTGACTAAGACTTTGCAAGTTTTGCTGAGAATACATCCATGGTTATGCCCCTTTCATTGTTGGCAAACATATTTGTCACTCTGTGGTCTGTGCCCCAAAAATAATGTTGTAGTAGTAATGAATGTTGTAGTATAATGAAAAAAATAAATACACAATTTTTCTTAAGGCACCATTACCGTTAATGCTTATTAATATTACAATTAAGGTTAACACTGTTGCTATTGTATTAGACCTAAACCTTTGACTGTCTGAGATAAAATTATCCTTAATTATGGCTATATAATCTGTTTTTCTCCTATTTAACTGTCAAATGTTGTTTTTGATTGTAATTGCTGGCTACATAACCCTTTTCAGTTATTAATCAATGTTAATTTACACAGATCCTGTACTTGGATGCAGCAACTAACAACCGTGCCAATACAGCATTCTCCTTTTTCCTTGAGGCCACTCGGTTACATGGTGTTCTATTAAGGTTATTATTTTTTATAAATAAGAAATGTCATCTGTCTTATTCATTTTTTAATTTGAAAGTTTTCCTTAATATCCAGAAAATGTATTTGAGAAAAATCGTAATGCCCTTTCAATTCAAATTACTTCTGAATCACTGCTATGTGTTACTGCTGCAGGTGTTCATGGTGCTTTATATTTTTCCTATGTTACAGGGTTCGTGGAGATCAAGGCGTTGAAAATGTGGACATTGCCCATTTCATGTTCGAGAGACGTGGAACCGGTCGAGCTAGCTTTATCTATAGTTCGGAAGAAAATTGTTTTATAGCTTTAGCGTTTATCTTCATTTGATCTTTCTGTGTGTGTGTGTGTGTGTGTGTGTGTGTGTGTGTGTGTGTGTGTGTGTGTGTATAATGTTTTCATCTACCCTTTCCAGTAAGACAAAAAAAACATTTTGAGCCCTGGTCAGTGCAGACAGCTGTAAGAGAAAAGAATGAAAATGTTTCTGTTGCGCAGCATGACCCCAATTCCACTATAAATAGGCTACATTTAATCTTGATGAGTACTGGTTAATGGCTGGTTAATACGTGTTTTTTAATTGACATATCTATATGATATGGTATGGTACAGCCCCAGTGACGGCGCTCCGAACACGCACTGTGCGTAGGGCACCAAGTGCCTGGGGTCACCAAAAAGAAAATATATATATATATATTAAAAAAAAAAAAATCATCAGCATAATAATAATCATAATAACACTGTATATTTAAAATGAACATGTGTTAATAGATAAGCAATACAAAAGTAACATTTGCTCAAGAAAAAGATGTGTCTCCTGTGCGGCCCTCTCTCTCCCCTTGGTGCCCCCCTCCCCCACATCCCAGTGGTATGTTCCACATCATTCTCAAGTTCGGCAGACACCTGTGTTTGGACATGGCCTCGAAAAGGCATCAAGAGTCTGGGCCGGATAAGAGACATCGAGATGATGCACACGCGTCGATGGCAGGTAAGACAATGTTTTAAATAAAAATGGCTAATTCTGTAACATTTAGTCCTTGTATGAATGTCTATGCTCATGCCAGGGTTAACGTTACCGTTAACATCAACAAACTAACGTTGGCTCCTATATTCTTTTAGCCATCAGAAGTCGTCAGTCAAGTACTAGCCAAGTTTACTTATACAGTGGGGCAAAAAAGTATTTAGTCAGCCACCAATTGTGCAAGTTCTCCCACTTTAAAAGACGAGAGAGGACTGTAATTTTCATCATAGGTAAACCTCAGCTATGAGAGACAAAATGAAAAAAAAAAAATCCAGAAAATCACTGTCTGATTTTTTAAAGAATTTATTTGCAAATTATGGTGGAAAATAAGTATTTGGTCACCTACAAACCAGCAAGATTTCTGGCTGTCACAGACCTGTAACTTCTTCTTTAAGAGGCTCCTCTGTCCTCCACTTGTTACCTGTATTAATGGAACCTGTTTGAACTCCTTATCAGTATAAAAGACACCTGTCCACAACCTCAAACAGTCACACTCCAAACTCCACTATGGCCAAGACCAAAGAGCTGTCAAAGGACACCAGAAACACAATTGTAGACCTGCACCAGGCTGGGAAGTCTGAATCTGCAAAAGGTAAGCAGCTTGGTGTGAAGAAATCAACTGTGGGAGCAATTATTAGGAAATGGAATACATACAAGACCACTGATAATCTCC
Source organism: Pollachius pollachius (assembly GCF_949987615.1). Lineage (NCBI taxonomy): Eukaryota > Metazoa > Chordata > Actinopteri > Gadiformes > Gadidae > Pollachius > Pollachius pollachius. The sequence goes on along the minus strand of NC_136934.1, from coordinate 26,882,216 downwards.
CTTGATCTGGGGCTCCACGCAAGATCTCACCCTGTGGGGTCAGAATGATCACAAGAACGGTGAACAAAAATCCCAGAACCACACGGGGGGACCTAGTGAATGACCTCCAGAGAGCTGGAACCAAAGTAACAAAGGCTACCATCACTAACACACTACGCCACCAGGGACTCAAATCCTGCAGTGCCAGACGTGTCCCCCTGCTAAAGCCAGTGCATGTCCGGGCCCGTTTGAAGTTTGCTAGAGAGCATTTGGATGATCCAGAACAGGATTGGGAGAATGTCATATGGTCAGATGAAACCAAAATAGAACTTTTTGGTAAAAACTCAACTCGGCGTGTTTGGAGGAGAAAGAATGCTGAGTTGCATCCAAAGAACACCATACCTACAGTGAAGCATGGGGGTGGAAACACCATGCTTTGGGGCTGTTTTTCTGCCAAGGGACCAGGACGTCTGATCCATGTGACGGAAAGAATGAATGTGGCCATGTATCGTGAGATTTTGAGTGAAAACCTCCTTCCATCAGCAAGGGCACTGAAGATGAAACGTGGCTGGGTCTTTCAGCATGACAATGACCCCAAACACACCGCCCGGGCAACGAAGGAGTGGCTTCGTAAGAAGCATTTCAAGGTCCTGGAGTGCCCTAGCTAGTCTCCAGATCTCAACCCCATAGAAAATCTTTGTAGGGAGTTGAAAGTCCGTGTGGCCCAAAAACATCACTGCTCTAGAGGAGATCTGCATGGAGGAATGGGCCAAAATACCAGCAGCAGTGTGTGAAAACCTTGTAAAGACTTACAGAAAACGTTTGACCTCTGTCATTGCCAACAAAGGGCATGTAACAAAGTATTGAGATGACCTTTTGTTATTGACCAAATACTTATTTTCCACCATAATTTGCAAATAAATTCTTTAAAAATCAGACAATGTGATTTTCTAGATTTTTTTTTTCATTTTGTCTCTCATAGCTGAGGTATACCTATGATGAAAATTACAGGCCTCTCTCATCTTTTTAAGTGGGAGAACTTGCACAATTGGTGGCTGACTAAATACTTTTTTGCCCCACTGTATAGGCCTACTCAGTGTGCGAAATACCCGTCCATATTCGGGGGGGTCCCAATACCGATCTAAATGTTGTCAGTATGCAGTAGGCCTATCATTACAATATTATATGAATGCGAGCCAAGACAATCAGTCTATAGCCTACATGACATCACACACTAACACTTTTTGATAATCCGACATAGTATTCATAGCAACACTGACATAGGAGGTTGCATTGGCTAAAGTTGTTTGGATACACGTTGTTTTATAACAAGAGGCAAAGTAGTGCATTAAAATGCAGACACGACAATATTTGGCACCAATCTGGCGCACTTACAGAGCAATCAACTGAATAAATGCCGCTGAATAAATCGGAGACTGGCACGCAATCCGTGCACTTGCAAATGAGAGCCTGCTGTGTATGACCGATAGTGTGACATTATTTAACCGTCCATCTACAGCAAATATGATCAGACAGATACGTCATTGAACACATACGTAGGCCTACACAAAGCACATTCGTCTAACCGTGCAAACAGGTCCATCGCTCAAATTGAAAAAAGCACCACGGCGGATGCTGACAGACAGCCCACAAAAAGCACCACGGCGGGTGCTCTCTCTCTCTCTCTCTCTCTCTCTCTCTCTCTCTCTCTCTCTCTCTCTCTCTCTCTCTCTCTCTCTCTTACCTTAAGTTAAAATAGACCAAAGATGCCTTGGCTCACCTTCTTGTGGTTGCCGTCCAGGTTTCCAGGAAGAAGACAGGCGATGTCCTGCTTTAATCCAGCTTCTGACAAACGGAACTGGGTCGAATTTTTCCAGAGGAGGTCCGTTGAGGTCCACAAACAGGAGTGAAGACAGGCTGTCTTCGCGCAACCTGTTGCGCGTCTGGTGGTCCGTGTTATTAACTGCGGAAAAGCCTCGTTCGCACTCAGCTGACGTGGGGAGATACGTGCGACTTGCTATGCGCATACTTTCCAATGTTTTCCCCGGTGCAGTGCCCTGTAATTTCCAGTCTCGAAACTGCTCCACGGCCTCCCTGGTTGGTAATCCAAGTGCTTTCGCCAGGCTGTGTACTTCTGGTTCGCCATGCAAAAGCAGGTACTCCTGCTCTCTTGGCCAGCTTTGAGCATCATGACCAAATTTGACTCCGGTAATCGCTTAGTTAGAGACGCAATCACTGATTCATAAAACCGAGACCTGTTTATTTTCGCCCTGCCTTCACTCTGCGCCCTTAAAAAGGCCAGATGAGACGGACTGTTCGGCCTTCTTGGTTGATTTCCCCCCACCAGATGTCTTCATGGTCGCCAAAACATTAATAGTTTGTTCGATGGCGAGACTTGAATCCACAAGTGACATTTCTCTTTTCTGCAGCTTGAGAGACAGGCCCTGGAGTTCACGCAGGATGTCTTTCATGGCAGCCAAATCTTCCACAAATCCTGAGTTAGCAAGGTGCTTCAGAAGTCCCTTATATTTTTGCCTTTCAAGATCATTGCGTGATGTGTCCTCACTGGCTGTTTTGAAATGGTGTGCTAGTGCGGGGAAATCTTTCCATACTGCCTTAACTGTTTTAAAGCTACTGGCAACCCATCTGATGGAGAATATTTGACCTATTTTCAGTATTTCCATGTCGAGCTCGGCCGCTGCTTCTCTAAGCAATCTGGCGTTCCTGGTTGACTGATTGTAAAGGTATAAACTTTGAAAGTATAACTTTGAAATAAAGAACTCAAACTGATTAGTGCCAGCCACTTCTTTAAGAGCATCTTTGACAGCCAGTTCTAATCTATGCGCCAGGCAGTGAACAGACTGCACGTTCGAAAACTTTTCCTTGAGTCTAACGACAAGCCCACTGGCTTTTCCTGTCAGCACCGCAGCTCCATCGGTGGCAATGCTTATCAGGTGTGTCTTCAAAAATTCATCATCCATTCCCGCTTTAAGTAGACTCGCCATCATCGAGTTAAAAATGGATTCAGCATCGACCCCATCTGTAAGTTCCACTAGATCCAGGAAAACATTCTCTACATTCCCCTTGCCGCTGACATCACATCTTACGTAGAGTATTAGATAGGCCCTGCCATGAATGGTGCTTTCGTCAATTGTGATTGACACCCGTGAATCCATTTCTTTCACACTGCAGACAAATTTGCGGCGCATTTCCTTGGCAACGTGACTGATTATTTCTGCGCATGCATGGTCAGATTTGTGGATATTACCAACTTCGGCTCCATTTAGCTCCTGCATTGTCATTAGTGGGTTGAGCTTTTTGTAGGATAGCCTTTCTTTTGCCACGGTGTAAGCTGTTCTGAACGAGACTGTGGTTGTCTTGAGTAACTCGGATTGTATGTCAATGAACGTGTTCGGGAGGGTGTCTTTCCCTTTCATCTGCGCTATTTCTACTGACCTTGTGTGGGCCTGGCTGTCTCTGTGTTTGTATATTTTCTTCCATAGCCTCTTTGCTTCAGAGCTCGTAACATCACCATTGATCCATTCTTCTGCGAGGTGTACACCCGGTCCCTTTTCTGACAGTAGCAACGTTTTTGCAATTCTACAGACTAAACACCCCAATTTTCCTGCCTTAATGTCAAGCCAAGCGTTGCGATCTTTCCATTCGCCCACCTGCTTCAGTGTCCAACCAGCCGGCAAGTCACTTGTGCTAGCAGCAGTAGTAGGTAAAGTTACCGCAGCACCTGCTGCGTCTTCGGAGCACTTAGCCTCAACTTCACGTTGTTCTTCTTCTGGGAAGCCGGGTGGGAGAGGATCCTCTGTTCTTGCCACTTTGCTAGCTGTACCAGAATCGTCTTTAGGCTCCTCTTTATCTCTGAGGGCCACCTTTTTGGATGTGAATCCAAAGTGTGTGAGTGATACATTCACGCGCTTTCGCTTGCTAGCCATTTTTAGTGTAACTCAACATAAGTCTTTATTCTGTTTGGCGCGCATGGCTAATTTGCATAGAGCACAGGACTGGCTGGCTCCGCTTGGCAAAAAATAGCACATTAGTTGTGAATAAATGTTTTGAATTCTGAATGCATGGTGAGCATAAAACATTAAAGTGACCATTAATATATATATAAAATATATTTATTTTTTTTGGACAAAATTTGAGACCCCCCTCAAATTTGCTTTTGAGGCTTTCAGGGGGGCTCATGGGTCAATCGGGGGGGTCGAGCCCCCCCGGACCCCCCCGTATTTCGCACACTGGGCCTACTGCATTTCAGGACGTTTATTTGGCGTTTGTTATGTAGCCTACGTTATGCTAGCATGTGTACTGTGAACCAACGGGTATGCAATTGTGTACTGTAGTGGAAAAAGTAATGCTACAGATGATACTTTAAAGTAATGAGTTGATGAATGGAGAATGGCTCTTGGTAACTAGGGTTGAGCACCGAAACTCGGTTCCAGTAGGGAACCGGTTCCGACGTAAACGGTTGTAACGAGATCGAATAAGAACGCACATTTCGGTGCCTCGTAACGGTGCCTTTTTTTTTTTTTTACACGTAGGCTTACATAAACCTGTAATTAATATTTAATATTGTTTTTAAATCAAGGTGCAAAACTGTATTTCAGTGTACAATCCCTGAGTATTTCTTCTTGTATTTCTGAATGCAGGGTCAATGTTTAGATATGTGCAAGGAGTTCCTCAAGACCAGAAGGAAGATTTAGATGATCAACCATCCACCAGCAGTTCAAGCATACATCATCAACCACCAATCTCTGCAGGCTCTGCAATAGCACCCAGCCCTGACCAACAACCATCAACTACTAGTTCAGGTACAGATACAACCCAGCCCACAACCACCGGCAGAGTGAGTCCTGTCACTGAGAGGCCATCAGCAAGTGACATTGTAGAGACGTATGTGCCCCCTCCAACTGATCCTGCTCTATGGCCAGCACACATTTTAGATGCTGATCGGGTTGAAATTGTGCACAGAGGGCCATTCAAAGTCAGCCCTGATTTTAGTTTTCCAAAGGGACCCGATGGAAGAGCATTTCATTCCAGCCTCCAGTTCAAAACCTTACCAAATGGAGAGAAGGTTAACAGAAGCTGGGTAGTGTACTCTCCACAGAACAATGCTGTGATCTGCTTTGCATGTAAACTTTTTAGTGTGAAGGACATAAAGCTGACTGCAGAGGGCCACAGTGATTGGTCGAACATCAACACCAGTTTGAGAGGTCATGAGCATAGCCCAAACCATACACAGTGCATGGTTAAGTGGAGAGAACTAGACACACGGCTTAAAAAGGGCATGCCAATAGACCAACAGGAGTTGACATTACTGGAGGCAGAAAGGAAAAAGTGGCGAGATGTTCTGAAACGCCTGCTCTCAATCACTCTCTCACTTGCTTTAAGAAATTTGTCTTTTAGAGGCTCTTCCGACCGTCTTCATGAGCCAGACAATGGCAACTTTCTGAAGGAAGTGGAGCTTATGGCAACATATGACCCTGTAATGGAGATTCACCTGGCTAAAATTTCCCGCACACACTACCTCAGTCATGAGACACAGAACAAACTCATTCAGATAATCTCTTCAGAAACATTAAGCACTATAGTGAGACATATACAGTCAGCAAAATATTTTTCTAGCATTCTTGACTGTACCCCAGATTTGAGTCACAAGGAACAGATGTCAGTCATAGTGTGCATTGTCCATCTCCAGCTACAACCAGACATTAAAGAATACTTCCTGGGATATATTGATGTGGAGGAAGCTACTGGCCTTAGCCTGTCAAATGTTATCCTAGAGAAGTTGAAGGAGCTTGGCATTCCATTCGAAAATTGTCGAGGACAGGCCTATGACAATGGAGCCAACATGAAGGGGAAGAAGCAAGGTGTTCAGGCTAGACTTCTACAATTAAACACAAGAGCATTGTTTGTTCCTTGTGGAGCTCACACCATGAATCTCGTCATAGCTGATGCTGCCAAGTCCTCCCAAGATGCCACTGGCTACTTTGGCTATTTGCAAAAGTTATTCAATTTCTTTTCAGGGGCCACCCAGCGATGGGCCATTTTGACAAAGCATGTCCAACTGACACTGAAATCTTGGAGTGATGTTAGATGGGAGAGCAGGCTTAAGAGTGTAACAGCTGTCCGGAATCAAACAAAGGAAGTGAGAGATGCTCTCCTGGAGGCTAGGGAGGCTGTAAAGGATCCAGTGGCAAAAGTGGAGGCTCAAGCTCTTGCTGAGGAAGTAGCCTCATTTCGATTTTTGATTTGCTCTGTTGTGTGGTGTGAACTTCTTACCATCACAAACCAGGTGGACAAGCTACTTCAATCAAGTTCCATGCTGCTTGATATTGCTGTTAGGCTCATTGACAGTGCCAAAAGTAACCTCACCAAATACAGACAGTCTGGGTTTGACGAGGCTGTGTCAACTGCTAAGGAACTCTGTGAGGCCCTGAATATAGAACCAAAGCTTAAGCAGAAAAGACTCAGGAGCACAAAAAGGCAGTTTGCGTATGAAGCTGTTGAAGAGCCCTTCAATGATGCCCTTAAAAAGCTTGAGGTCACATTTTTCAATAGTGTTGTGGACTCTTCTTTAATGTCACTGCAGGAGAGGTTTGAGACCGTGAATCAAGTCAAAGAAAAATATGGAGTGCTGCTTGATTTCAGCAAAGTTAATTGAATGTCCAAGGAGGACTTAAAAAAACACTGCAATGAAGTACACAAGACACTTACGGAAAAGGGAACAGCTGACATTGATGGACCTGAGATGCTGCAGGAAATCATCAACCTTCCTCAGCTACCACCAAAGACATCTGCCTTGGAAATTCTGACATTTCTTCATGACAATCAGCTCCAAGAGGTGTATCCCAATCTGTGGATTGCTTTGCGAATTGCACTGACTCTCCCCGTCACAGTTGCCTCTGCTGAGCGAAGCTTTTCAAAACTCAAGCTCATTAAAACATGCCTGCGTTCATCGATGGGGCAGGAGCATTTAAGTGGACTGGCCGTCATCAGCATCAATCGAGACGTGGCTCAGAAACTGTCATATGATGACCTGATTGCTGATTTTGCAGCCAGGAAATGCAGACGTGTCCCTCTGTAGACACTGTATTATTTTATTTATTTAAATGTTTGGTGCTATTGTTAATGCACAATTAGTGTAGTCTTTTATCAAGATTTTAATTTCTCTTATTTATTTGCAAACATTACATGTTGAAGTTATTTTGGAAATAAAGAGAAACGTACTGACAATTACTGAATTGATGTCCATTTTTGGGGGGCACCGCAATGCATTTGTTCTTAGGGCACCCAAATGGCTAGCGCCGGCCCTGTACAGCCCTGATTAAACAAATAAGCTTTGTTGTTTTGCCAATACCCATGCCTGACAGACATCTGTACTTTTACAAGATTGAACGGATGTGGCGAGACGTGTGGATGGCTGTGACTTGCATCTTTTATGATGTGCTTCACACGCTCAAGGAAGATGGCGTTTTGGACATAGCAAACATAATGCACCTTTTCTGCGTGCATTATGTCTTTCTGCCTCGCCTTCGAGCAGCACTTCCGTATTCACAAAGCATTTTATCTTACCGCTACGAGTGCTCCTAACTCGCGCTAAAATATTTTACGTAGGAGTTTTTTCTTCAAAGTTATTCACAAAGCCGCTGAGACCTACTCTTACTAAGGATGAACCACTAAGAGTGACGCGCCGTTGCTATGGATTACGTCGATTCTCGTGCACGAGTTTAGAAGCAGTCAGTGCGGTGATTGGTTGTTCAGACGAGCCCACTAAATCACAGAAAAACAATGAAATAGCCTAAATGAATTCCTATTAAGTAGTTATGGACAGTGCAGTTAGCAGAATACACGCATGATGACAAGTTTGTGCAGACCACGATAAATTCGTTGTAGCCTGCACGTTCAAGAGAGAGAGAGAGAGAGAGAAAGCAAACAATAAAAATACGTAAATTGCATTAAATCAAGGAGGCAATTAAAAGCACCCTGCAAACTATTATCCAATGAGCACATTTGTACCGGCTGCTGCGCGGCGCAACATTGTATCTAGTAGATACAATGTTGCGCCGCGCAGCAGCCGGTACAAATGGGTTAAACACTTTAAATAACAGCCCATACCACCGTTCAAGTCCCCTTATCATGATGGATGATGAAAATGTGAAACGCAAGGCTAATTGGTCCCAAGACAAATTGTTACTACTTGCCCAGTTTGTGCTGGAGCGGAGGGGGGTAATAAAGGGTAGATTCGGGGCTGGAGTGACCAGTAAGAAGAAGCGGGAGGCATGGGAAGAAATTTGCGTGAACCTAAATGCTTCCTTCCCTGCTGAGTGTCGCTCTACCGACGATTGCGAAAAACGTTGGTATGCCATGCAGTCACAGTGTAGGTTGGAGATTGCCGACTATAAAAGAGCTGTCGCAGCTACAGGTAAGTCCATTATTAACATTGCTTGCATTCATTTGGGAAATGCATTTGCATGTCTTAAATTTACAATTAACAAAGGCTACAGTGATATGAAACATGAATGAAACAGAAATTAAATTTGTTGGAGGAGGATCTGCACCAAAGCCGTTGTCCCCGGTCGCATCGGTGATGTACGCCGTCCTAGGCTCGGACACAAGCGTAACTGGCCTTGAGGGTGCAGCTGATCCTGCAGTCGAGTTGCTAAAGGAGATTGAGGGGTATGCATGCAATGATTGCAATAGGCTACATGAAAAACCTTTCTGTTTAATATTTACAGAATAATTACAATGTGCAACTGGTCAACCCACTTCCCAAAATTGTGTTACAAATTATATATATATATTCCCCACAGGAGAAATGAAGATCAAAGTCCAGCTGCAGCATCACATCACACAGATCTTCCTCTTCTCCCCCTCCTAGCCCTTCCTCTGCCAGCTCTTCCTCTTCCAGCTGCACCTCCTCTCACAGCTCTTCCTCTTCCAGCTGCACCTCCTCTCACAGCTCTTCCTCTCCCTGCTCTTCCTCTTCCAACTCTCCCTCTTGGTGCACCCACTGCCTCTCCTCTCCCTCCTGCTGCTGGTGCCAGTTCACTGTTGGAGAAGAAATTTCGCCATGGAGGACATGAAACCGACGTTTCATCTGCTCAATTCCTCTCTTCACAACATTTTGTGTATGTTTGTGTGCTCTAACATAGGAAAACAGTAAACAATAATAAATATGGATTCAACAAATAAAAGGCGTCAAAGAGCCAATACGATGTGTTTTACGCATAGGACCAAGCGTAATCTGCGTAATCACTTACATGTTATACTTTAACTGTGCTCCCAGTTGTGGATTGAGGTAGGGTGTCAAGAGCCACGTCTTGCAGGGATAGCCACTGTCACCCAGCAAGTGACACCCAACTGGTACATGGTGCCTCTCAAAAAGCTGCCTCAGACCGCTCTCCATTAAAATGTGCAAATCATGGGTAGCTCCAGGCCACTTTGCAACAATATCCAGTATGTTAAAATTTGCATCAAAAACAACCTGTGTGTTGATGGAATGCACTTTCTTCCTATTGACGAACACGTCATCTTTTGATTGCGCAATTATTGTTATGTGCGTCCCGTCAATAGCACCAACCACACCAGGCATACCTGCAATTGCCATGAAGTTGGCTTTGATCCTGTGTAATTGTTGAATGTCCAAAGGAAACCGGATAAACTGTTGGATGATATGTGGTCTAGAGAACGCGTTGATAGTTTGGTTTATGGCACGGCTGACTGATGGTTGCGATATTCCGAAGTCGTCGGCATTGCAAAGTTGCATTTTCCCTGTTGCTAAATAACGTAGTGTTGCCAAACATTTTATTTCGGGACTAATCGGATTATTCCTGTTAGTCGGGGATGTTATTGCATCCCGCACTAACTCCACAACAAGTTTAATACCCTCACGATTTAGCCTATATCTCTTCATTAACTCACAGTCTTCTGTTGTCTCCAAAACATTTCGTCTGGCAGCCATTTTACGATTCTTTGTGAATAGGTCTTAGTGAGTTAGGAGTCCTCTTGAGGACTTTTGAGCTCTCCTAGACTTAGGTGCTACTTTTAGGCCTAAAATACTTGTCATTGTCATATTTGGGACCTGCAAAATCGAAAACTGGACGGGGATGGTTCCCTGATGACGCCAGAGACCTCTGTCGCAGGAGTTCAGGTCCCAGAATTTCAACCGCCTCTGCCTGCTGAAGATCTGGCATTGCTTCAGTTGGCAATCACCCCTTTAATTGATTCAGATTCAAATGGTTATGACCTTTATATACAGGTGTTAGAATTTGTTACACACACGCCTCAACACCCCATTGATTAGGTAGTTCTGGGTCCAACTAACACAGAGAACTCAAGCCTGCGTCACACCAGGTCTGCCAACCTAGCTTCTTTTTTTTTTTGCTATTTACAGATATAAGTTGGAGGTGATCTCCATTGTGCAATTACTTACTGGAATTCGTCAACTTTTTCAAACAGAACAGCAGGGATTCTTGTATTGTGACATAAAATGCTATACTAAAAAGACCACTGCAATGCTTTTTATTTTTACAGCATATTGAAACAATATTGGGATGCAAGAAAAGACCCAACACACTAACTGGCTATTCACAATGAACAATGTGGATTCAAAGCAAAACAATCTGAAATGGTTAAGTTTAAAGAATATTATAAAGAAATTTACTTCAGGTGAGCAGTCATACTCTCTCACAAAGTAAAATAAGACGCTCTTCCACATAAAAAAAATGAACTTAGTTGGCAAGAATTCAAATAGTAAACACGCTGGAAGTTTAGGCACAGCATCATTCATATCACACAATTCTCTGCATGGTAACAGAGAGAACCACTACATAACTACAAATCTGAAAGCTTATTTAGAATAAAATTCACATTTCTATACAAACAAACGCTGCCGTCTGCACACAAAGCAAATAGGCCTCCAACTCGACTCTTGAAGAGCTTTGAAATTCTAACACACAGAGGAAGAGGTATTAACCTCATCAATCCAATATCATCAATATCAACAGTGTAAAGATGCTCGAACTCATCAACATTAAACGAGAACATTCTGCAAGGACCAGCAGCATTATGAGTCCAAATCCCGTATCCCATGTCCCGATGGATGCCTCAAGAGCTTGTTTAAAATCATAAGTTCAGAGGTGGCCAGGGATGCGGAGGCACATGTAACAGGTGGAGGATTTGGGGAACTGCCCACGCACAACCTCCACTTTCAGCATCCCAGATAACACTTCCCACCCAGTCCAAAACTGGAGTAGGTTTAAGCGAGACACTGCTGGAGCTACAAAGAAAGAGTTTTAATTAATATAAATAATTATTCACACCTATAATTAATGACAGGAACATACATTTTTACTGCTGTGAAATGGTAGGTCATACAAACAAAATTGTAGCCTTAAGCTGTGGGCTATTGTAAAGATGCAGTGTCATCGTTCTTTAACGTCTTCATAATGAGAGGTATATGGGAATGGCATACCAGTTTCAATGAACTGCTGAAGGAACATCCCAACCTTGGCTCTTGTCTCAAGAGGATAGTCCTCGTCTTCTTCATCAACTGACTCAGTCGGCCAGATGATGTGATCAATCATGACCTAGCTGTCACAACTTGTTAGATAGTTCCTCCAAATCATTCTTATCTGCTGAGTTCGTCTGTGCACATACATTTTTTTTGTATATTAATGTACAATGGCAATAAAGGATAATCTGATTTAATCAGAACAATAAATCTCAGGAAGAAGAAAGCAATATACAGTAACATAAGTCAGTACGATAAATAAATGTTTTTGATAGAATAGTTCCACATAGGAGTATACAGGGTTCCTACAGGTTTCTTCAAGTCAAATTCAAGTCTTTTTAAGACCCTTTTAAGACCACTTATATAAAAACGTAATACCTATTTCACGGCCTATTTCACAGACCTACCGGCAAAGTTTGTTCAAAATTTGTTCATTTATTTCTCGAACAAATGTGAAAATGTGGACTGTGTAAAGCATTATGGAAGAATGATGTAACATTGCAGCATAGTAGTGAGTACTTACGCTACAACAGCATAGACACAGACCACAAACAACAAGCCAAACAGAGGTGTGAAAAATCAAAGAAAATTTCAGCAGACCACAAAAAAGTTTGACTAACGCAGTTAAGTTGTTTTTTTAACATTGGTTACGTTAGCTAGATACTTATTCCATGCTGGGAATATGGGGAGTAGAGAGACTCCTGAACAATAAACAATGAAAATCAACTCAACAAAAAATAAAATAAAGATCACACAGTCAACTCCTAAGCTCTGCACTCTTAGCAGTGATCTCTTTATCAAGGAGAGCCAGTTCTGCCAACTTCTCCTCATGGCCTCTTCGCAGGATGTTTGACCTCGTGATCAGGCCAGCCATCTTGCTCCCTGCCTTCGCTTCAGCCTCCTCAGCCATCCTGTCCGCATCCCTAGCCAGACCCTCAGATACCTCCTGTACGCGTCACCTTCAGCTCCTCAAGACAGTTCTCTGCCTCCCTCCTCTTGAGAGCCTGGTCTTTTGCCTCCCTGTTCTTTCTTTTGGTCTCCAGATGGGTACGATACCTTGTCCTTGCTCTTGCTACACTTGCCAGTAGCGGTTTACTGAGTGGAACCTGGGTATCGGGTTGGGAAAAGAACCAAATTCAGTGACAAACTCAAGAGACCAACTATGTTGATTCTATCAACTTTTAAGTCAACAGCATATTACTATTCCAGACAGGGGTCATCTTACCTTGGTAACACCTCCATGTTGTATGATGTAGTCACACACCAGTCTCCGTGTGACCACAGTATCCTCCTCCAAGTTATCTGACTCCACCTCTTTATTGATGGAGAATCCACGTTCAACTGTAGCGTGGGAGAGGATGAGCAGCTTTTTGCAGAAGGCCCACAGCTCTGGATAAGGCTCCATGGCGCTGCTCAGGAAGATGTCCAGCCTCTTCTGCATGGGTCGGAGAGGAAGTCCTCACTCCGGCTCTCCAAGGACAGGAGACAGTCAAACTGCTGCAGAATGACATCCCCTATGACAAAACAAATGAGAGAAAATAGAGAAAAACATTGATAAATCATTGGGCGTTACCAGCTAATCAGATTGAGGATAAATTCATGTGTAGCCTATAATTTGCCTCTCTTATTCTTACCCAAAGAAGTATCAGTAAGCTGTTTGTCCTGGAGAAACCTTTGAACCAGCCCTTTCATGTGATTCCTGCCTCTTTCTGGTTCTCTATACATTACTGACGGATCAGTAGATCCGTCAGTTACTTGAGGGGGCTCTTGTCCTGCACTTTCTTGATCATGTTACACAGTCCCTGCATGCACTCTCTCTTGAACTCTAGCACCCTGAGCTCTGCACCTTTGATGCTCTAGAGAGAGAGAAATTAGCCATGAATATAGAACATGTCTTCAATGACCTGGTTCACCCTAACCCAGGGCCGGCCCAAGCCTCCATGGGGCCCTAAGTAAAATTTGATTTTGGGGCCCTCTATTACTGCCAATAATATTGATTATTGATCATTCACACACCTACTATAAACGTATTCTACTTATTCTACTCCGTCATTACGAATACACTTGTAAAACTAAATGTGAAAACTTTTTGTTGTAGTTACATTGTAATCAACAGTGATTAATGCAATGGAAGCAGACACAAGATTTGCAAACTTACAGAAAAATCTTTCAATTAATATTTGGCAAAGTCAGCAACTCCCCCTACTGGCCACACAGAGAATCAATACATAAAACCTCAAAGAGCAGCCCGGCATGTTTTACCCATCTATGGTTTTTAATCTGAAATGGTAGCAAATTCAGCTACAACAGCAGCCTGGGGTTGATTAACACTTAATATTCAAAGTTATATAGTACTAAGTGGGATACTGAGTGTCATCTAGGTAAATTAAAAGTAACAAAATAAACTAATCAGTTACTGTAAACACAATCTGCTTTATTATTATTATTATTTTAAATAAACTGCAACACCAAATATACAAAAACAGACAGTATTAAATAAAATAAAAATACAACAACAAATACTTAAATAATGATGAAAATCAACAGGCACCTAAAACAAGGTAACACACAAATGGTTGATAAATAAAATATTAAGTTGAATTAGGTCTGAAAACTATGTAAAAATTTGCAAAATCTTTGGTAAAAAAAAGGGAGGGAAATACAAAACACACTCCTGTATTTCAAACATTTGACTTTTATATGTAAAAAACACAGCATTGAATAAAACAAACAAAGAAATATCAAATAAAATAGAAAGTTAAATAATTACGTCTGAAAACTATGTAGAAATGTGCAAAATCTTTGGTAAAAAATAGGGAGGGAAATACAAAATACGCTCCTTAGAACCTGTGTTTCCTGGCCTTTCTGGAGGCAAAGTCATTAATGACATCACAGTAAGAAATCCGATGGCCAACTTTGTTGTTTATACTCATCAGTGCCAGTCCACTCAGTCTTTCTTGTACCATGGATGATCTGAAGTAGTTCTTGATTAACTTGAGTTTGGAAAAGCTCCGCTCTGCAGATGCAACAGTAACAGGGAGAGTGCAGGCTATCCGTAGAGCTACCCAAAGATTTGGGTACAACTCACAGATCTCATTTTGAGAGAGGTAAGTGAGCAGCTCAAATGGGGTCATCTGTGCTTTGGGGAGTTCTGGAAGGCTCTCCATCTCTGTAGCCAGTGCACTCCCATCAATATCAGCCTGTTCCCCTAAGGTGAGCTTGTCTCCAAGAAGTTTACACTGATCACTCCTTGTCTGTGCATCAAGCTGGCCAAAGTTGAGAAGCACTCCAAAATGGCTTCTGACCTCCCCTAGGGACTGAAAGCGGTCCTCTAAAGACCGGATGCTACAGTCTACTGTAGCATTAAAAAAGGACACTTCCAGCCTCTTCATTGCATCAGCTTGTGGCTCATCAGGCATCTCATAGGCAAAGTGCCTTTTTGTGGTTCGCAACCTCTTCTGCTTCAGCACTGCTTCAGTGTTCATTTGTTCACACATGTCTTTTGCTGAGACCTGTGCATCTTTAAAACCAGTTGCCCTGTAACTGATTAAATTTTGTTTGTTTTTCTGAATGAGGCTCACTGCAACATCAATCTGCATGTTGGGCGACTGAAGTAGTTTGCTTGTGGTGTTAATCTGGGAGAGAATGTCATGCCAAACCACGCAGCAAATTTAAAATCTGAATGATCCGATTTCTTCAGCAAGAGAGTGGGTCTCAACTTTCAGTATAGAGTCAGTAGTTTTTTCCCTGACTTCAAGCAAAGCTTCTCTCACCTTGTCTGCTTGGTAGCGTAATGGTTCTAATGGTTCTCCTTGAATTGTTTTCCCCAAATATGTGATATGCTCATCTCCACTGTCAATTCGTCTCACGTGATCTTTCAACACTGGATCAAATGTAGCCATGAGTTCCACTTCTTTTAGAAAGTTCCCATTGTTGGCCTGATGTAATGTGTCTACAGATCCTCTGAGTGCCAGGTTCCTTTCTGCCAATGACTGGATAATGCTGATTAGACGTGTGAGGACATCTCTCCAGCGATTCTTTTCTGCCTCTAAGAGGCCCATTTCTGTTTCATCGATAGTTTTCCCCTTTGAAAGACGCAAGGCAAATTCCTTCCATTTAACCAGGTTGTTACAGTGATCTCCACTGTTTTCATGCTGTTTCAACAGTGCACCTATGTTGACCCAATCCTGCTGTCCCTCAGTTGCCAGTTTTATGGACTTTTTTGAAAATAATTTGCAGCAAAAGCAATAGACCGCATCTTTACTTTTTGAATATGTGAGCCAGCTCCGCTTGACTTTTTCCCCATTTACTAGTTGTCTGTATGCGTAATGATGGTGGAAGCTTCGGCCATCGTGTCTCTTCGGGAATGTGAATGTGTCCTTTATAGGCAGTGGCCCTCTTAATACCTGTTCAGTCCTTTCTGACTCCGTCAGGAAAGAGGGACACTCAGCTGGGTCCACTGGCGGAGCTGCTGACCCCTGCTGCAAACTGGATGCTGAAGAAGACACATCAATCTCCATGACCAAAGATGAAGGACCAATAGGGAAATTAAAATAATATTTTTGGACAAAATAATTAATCTCAGAATATTCTGCAGTACACTGAGCAATTATAAAGGCTGTTTTGTTGTTTACTTACCAGGTACAGCTGAGGTTGCAGAGAGGACAGTGGGTACAGTGGGTACAGTGGATGTAGCAGAGGATAGAGATGGACCTGAGATGAAAAACATTTCCCTTGTCATATGAGTATATATTATATCTTATATTATAAAAATATTCATCTCAGTATGTTCTGCAGTGCACTGAGCATTAAAGGCTGTTTTGTAGTTAACTTACCAGGTACAGCTGAGGTTGCAGAGAGGACAGTGGGTACAGTGGGTACAGTGGATGTAGCAGAGGATAGATATGGACCTGGGATGAAAAACATGTCCCTTGTCATATGATTATATATTATATCTTATATTATAAAAATATTCATCGCAGTATGTTCTGCAGTGCACTGAGCATCAAAGGCTGTTTTGTTGTTAACTTACCAGGTACAGCTGAGGTTGCAGAGAGGACAGTGGGTACAGTGGATGTAGCAGAGGATGGAGATGGATCTGAGATGAAAGAAATGTCCCTTGTCATATGATTATATCTTATATTATTACATCTTAATGAGATAATTTGACTAGAAATTAAATATATATGGTGACAGTTTTTCGATTACCTGGCTGATTGATTCATCAGCCTGGGCTGCTCCTGAGGAGGTGGATTGCTCCTGGGCTGAGTCACTGCCTCCTCCAAAATACTTTAACAGTGCTCCTGGGGAAGTTTCATATAACGTATCAGCATAACAGGGAGTTGATGTAAAAGGAATATATTTATTTACTCACATAAATTACTGTGCTCTGCAGCAAACAATTGCAAACAACATACCTCAAACTATAAGTTAACTAAATTAATCCATTAATGCAAAACCATATTGCTAGCAAACGTCACCGCGTTTGTAATTAACGTTAGTTATTAAACATTTACTATCAAACGTTATCAGAAACGTTGTTTTTATGCCAAAAAGCGACCCAGAATAATATATATACACTGAGAATTAACTTATTCAAAGTATTACACAAACACAAAAACGTTAGCTTGAATAGTAAGCTAAGCTATCTAACCTACCCACAAGAGAGAAGTAGTAAGACATTTTGAACTAATGTTAGCTAGCAAATTTGCTATTATAGGCTAACGTATTTGAAACGAAATGTCAACAATAATTAGGGACTTTCCTAATTTCAGGGAACTTTTCAAAATCTCCTTGACACCAAATGTTACATTACCGAGACATACCTTTATCTTGTCGTTTTTTCTCCTCTTCATCTTTCTTCTTTTTTCTCTTTTCTGCCCCTGAGGGGTAAGTCCTTTTTTGCGACATCTTTCACCTGCTCCTAGCTCCTAGATGCTGAGTGCGCACCGCACGGTTGGGTGCACTGCACACGTTACTAGCGGAGGTCAAATGTCAAGCAGCGAGGCAGTGGGAAACTACACTGTGCTTGATATCATGTTAACAGACTCTGTTAACATGATACTGTTGTTGGTTTTTTTTTGGTTTTTTTTGTACAAGAACGGTCATTTGATAATATATGAATCATCATCACGCACACGTGAAAAAAAAATATGCTTTTTTATTTTTTAAGTTAGTTGCTCTTGGGGGCCCCCTAGTGGTCACGGGGCCCTAAGCAGCTGCTTAGTTCGCTTATGCCTTGGGCCGGCCCTGCCCTAACCATATGTAAAATGATCTTTTGAAAACATCACACTACCTTAAGGGCTGACTCTGCACCTAGACCAATGCTGATGTCTTGTGGGCTGAGCCAGATGGTCTTGTCTGTGACATCCAGTTTGGTCAGCTGCAGGGCAGTGATATCATGGAGGACTTCTCTCTTTATGAAGCGTCTGCGTAGACTCTGTCAACAGACAAACACAAAAATGATGATGATGCACAATGAAGCCACTATTTTTTACACATCCTAACCACAAACCCCATTTTGTCATATTAGATCAATTGAGCGCAATCAGTGGTTATTATAACATTAAGTAAATTATTACCATCATTACATTTACATTTAGGGCATTTAGCAGACGCTTTTATCCAAAGCGACTTACAATAAGTGCATTTGTTACAATAAGTACATTTGTCATAAGAAGTGAAACAATATATCGCTGTCGGTACAGTAAAGATGTTCATAGAACCAAGTGCAAGTATTACAATCGCTAGGCTAACCCATTCCCTGTGTAAAGCAACGATAGCAGCTACTGTAGATGCTACACAATTAAGTACCTTGAATAAGTGCAATGTGCAAGTGCCAGGACGTACAACATTTAATGGTGGCTGTGCATTGGTTTCTATGCAGAGTCGAGGTGAACTCTGAACAGGTGAGTTTTGAGTCTTTTGCGGAAGCTGGTGAGCGACTCTGCGATCCTGACATCGGTAGGGAGTTCGTTCCACCACTGAGGTCCCAAAACAGAGAAAAGTTGTGACTTCGCTGATCGACCTTTGCTTGCTCTTAGCGATGGCGGTACCAGACATCCAGCTGAGGTAGTTGAGTGGAGGGATCGAGCTGGGGTGTGTGGCTTTACTAATGCTTGGAGGTAGGCAGGGGCAGTTCCATCGACTGCCTTGTATGCCAGTACCATCATCTTGAATCTGATGCGAGCTATTACAGGGAGGCAGTGGAGGTCTCGGAAGAGGGGGGTTACATGTGAGAACTTTGGTAGGTTGAACACGAGGCGCGCTGCCGCATTCTGGATGCGCTGCAAGGGTTTAATCGCAGGGGCAGGGAGTCCAGCCAGGAGCGAGTTGCAGTAGTCGAGGCGGGAAATGACCAGTGATTGGACTAGAAGCTGAGCTGCTTCCCTTGTGAGGAAGGGCCGGATCCTGCGGATGTTGTAAAGTGCAAATCTGCAGGATCGAGCCACCGCAGTGGCCAACACTACACCAAGGTTTTTGGCAGTTGGAGAAGGAGATACAGTGATGTTCTCAACAGTGACCAGTAAGTCCATGTGTGGGCAATCTTTCCCTGGTATTAGGAGGAGCTCAGTCTTGTTGAGGTTAAGCCTCAGGTGATGGGCAGTTGTCCAGGTGCTGACTTTTGCCAGACATTCAGATATGCGTGTTGCAATCAGGGCTTTGTCAGATGAGGGAAAAGAGAGAAATAGCTGAGTGTCGTCAGCATAGCAGTGATAGGAAAAGCCGTGGGATGTAATTACAGAGCCCAGAGATCTGGTGTAGAGGGAGAATAGAAGAGGCCCCAGTACAGAGCCTTGAGGGACACCAGTATCAAGCATGCAAGGTTGGACAAGGAGCCATTCCATGTTACCCGATAAGTGCGATTCATCAGGTAGGATGTGAACCAGGAAAGGGCAGATTCAGCTATGCCAAGTTCGGCGAGAGTGGCGAGGAGGATCTGGTGGTTCACAGTGTCAAATGCTGCAGACAGGTCAAGGAGAATGAGAACCGATGAGAGGGACGAGGCTCTGGCCGCACGGAGGGACTCAGTCACCGTGAGGAGAGCCGTCTCATTGGAGTGTGCTTTTTTGAAGCCTGATTGGTGAGGGTCAAGCAGGTTGTTAGATGAGAGATAGGAGGACAGTTGGTTAGCGACGGCACGTTACAATGTTTTAGAGAGGAATGAAAGAAGAGATACCGATCTGTAATTCTGGATGTCAGTGGTATCAAGGGTTGGTTTTTTGAGGAGAGGCTTTATTCTGGCAGTCTTGAAAGACGTTGGAACAATGCCAGAAGTGAGGGAGGAGTTAATAAGTGCGGTGAGAAATGTCAGGATGTCGTTTGACACAGCCTGGAGGAGGGAGGAAGGGATAGTGTCAAGGGGGCAGGTGGTGGCATGGTTAGATGTTATAATTCTGTTGACCTCGTCTGAGGTGAGAGGGATAAATTGGGTAAAGACAGAGATGGGGGTGGGGGGAGGGAGGATGGTGGCAGTGATAAAAGCGGAGCTAATGTCCTTTACTTTCTGGGTAAAGTAGGTAACAAAGTCATTAGCAGTGAGGCAGGAAGGAGGAGGAGGGGTGGGAGGGTTGAGGAGGGAAGAGAACAAGGAAAACAGTTTCCTGGGGTTTGAGGCGGAGGAGTTAATTTTGGTCCGGTAGAAGGCAGATTTGGCTGTTGACACAGTGGAGGTGAAATCAGAGAGAAGTAAGAGATAGTGAGATAGATCAATAGGACAGTCTGATCTCTTCCATTTCCTCTCAGCTGCCCCCAACTCTGCTCTATAGGACCGCAGAGATTCAGACAGCCAAGGAGGGGGGGGTGAAGATCGCGCCGGTCTGGAGTGGAAGGGACAGAGGGAGTCCAAAGAGGAGGAGAGGGAGGATAGCAGAGTGTCAGAGGATTCCTCTGTGGATAGTTGAGAGAATTGTTTAATAGAAGGTAGTGAAGACAGAACAGTTGAGGCAAACACAGAGGGAGAGAGAGTTTTGAGGTTGCGGCGGGTGGTGACAATGTGGGGACTAGAGAGGAGGGGGGAGAGGACTTTAAGGGGAGAGAAAAAGCAACAAAGTGATGGTCAGACACGGGGAGTGGGGTAACAGAGAGAGCAGAGGTGCCACAGGACCTTGTGAATATCAGGTCAAGCTGGTTCCTGGCCCTGTGTGTGGGAGGAGAAGGGGACAGTGTTAAGTCAAAGGTGGCAAAAAAGTTGGTTAATTCCGGTGAGTGCAACTTCTCTGGCAGGATGTTAAAGTCGCCAAGTATAACGAGTGGTGTGCCATTCTCAGGAAAGCAGCTGAGAAGGGCATCCATTTCGTCATAGAAGTCACGAAGGGGACCAGGGGGACGGTAGATTACCACAATGAAGAGATTAATATGAAGGGTGACAGTGACAGCGTGGAGTTCAAATGCAGATCTGGGCAAGTATTCTACTGGAAGGACCTGATAGGACCACATCGGAGAGAGGAGGAGTCCGGTCCCTCCTCCTCGCCCCGAAGGTCTAGGGGTGTGTGAGAATGAGTAAACAGTGGAAAGGGCAGCAGGAGTGGCAGAGTTCTCTGGAGTGATCCAGGTCTCTTGTCAGGGCCAGGAAATGGAGGGTATTGAGGGACGCGTAGGCCGAAATAGAGTCTGCCTTTTTGACCGCTGACTGGCAATTCCAGAGTCCTCCCATCACTTCAAGGTCAGTGATGGCGAGGGTGGGTAAATGGCATAGATTGGATGGGTTACGACACCGAGCAGAGGATCTATTGTGGCGTCGTCTATGAGTAAAGATTCTAACGATAATTGAAGTACGACACATAACTACAATACAGTGGCCTCTAAGGTCCTGACGCTAAAGCTGACGCTACTAACACTTAGCCTTTAAATGCACATGGTATCTCAGGCAGCCTTAGCTCCGCCCAGTCAATCAAGCCTATTGTTCACACCTTGTGACCAAAACTAGACTCAAAGACCTTACTATCAACAACAACACAGCAAAAACCAACACTGCAGAAACTAGGGTTAAAGTTAGCACAACCAATTTCAATGCCAAACGCT
This sequence comes from Pollachius pollachius, assembly GCF_949987615.1. Classification (NCBI taxonomy): domain Eukaryota; kingdom Metazoa; phylum Chordata; class Actinopteri; order Gadiformes; family Gadidae; genus Pollachius; species Pollachius pollachius. The sequence goes on along the minus strand of NC_136934.1, from coordinate 26,860,687 downwards.
AGAATTCTTATCTTCAAGACTCACCACAGCTAGATATAAGACAACCTTCTTAAAGACAAAATGTAATGTACTTGCTTTCATTGCTTAGAATTATTGGAGATGCATAGGATATATTAGTTGCTTTAGAGCGCTCTGTTATGACGTAGGGATTTGCGTATTTAGGGAGAGTAAAACTGTGTGTATTTGTATAATTTGTTTCATTCGGTAAAGAAGGAGCGAACACACTGTTTTTCTACTGTCATTTCAACACAGTAAACACAACACAGTAGACCTTGTTCTTTCTGTCATAGAGTGGTTAAGTGACTATTTAAGTGACCAGTGGCGTTTCTACATTAGGGGCAGGTGGGGCAGTGCCCCACCAGACCCACGAGATGGCGCTGTTGAGCAAGGCTCAATCCATTCCTACTTCGTGGCAAACTATGTATATATTTTTATATGCACAGTAGCGTACATATTTGTGTGAATAAACTTGACTCACAAGCATTATTGCCTTGTTTTGGAGTAATTTGATTCGTGTGTTCTGCTGCCTGTGTGCTTGCTTGAATGAACGTTATGTCTATATTTCCGTTTCCTGTTTCCGGAGGGGCAAAGACCCACGCTGCCCCACCGTTACCATAGAAACACCAATGAGCGCGAACCACACCGGCCAAAGTTAACATTGAGGCTAGGGGCAATTTCAAATTTGCCCCTAGACGTTAACTCCGTAATCTACGTGTTCTACGTAATGTAGACTGGGATAATGCGAAACCCGCGAGAACTCTACCCCGAGACTAAGCAAAAAAAACATACAGTGAGAGTGAGATCAGGAGTTACAGGAGACTTACAGAACAGTTTGCTATCGGTAGATTTTACACAATTTTGAAAGAGTTTTTTAATTAATGAATAACAATGAATAACGTAGATTATTTGCTGAGGGTGCAATTCAGCACATTGCCGCAGGAAGAAAAATTAGAAATAAAACGTTTGGGACCACACAGACCAGACGACTTCATTCTGAACCAGCCTGGTGAGAAAACGAACCGAAATGTCAAGATGGAGTGGTTTGAAAGAAAGACATGGCTAACTGTGAGCACAACAAAAAGAGCACTGTTTTGCTTTCCATGCCTTCTTTTTGGAAATACCACTAACGCAGACTCAGTTTGGACCACTGATGGCTTTAAAGACCTGAAGCATCTGGCGGAAAGAACGGTAAAGCATGAAAGTAGCAAAGCTCATATCAATTGTGCCATGAAATTGGGACTATTGGGACGGGTCAACATCATGGCACAGCTGGACAGTGCTTATCAGCGGAGGATTTTAGAGCACAACAAGCAGGCGGAGGAAAACCGATATGTACTGGGGAGACTGATATCGTGCCTAAAGCTGTGTGGGAAGTGTGAACTGGGTCTGCGTGGTCATGATGAGTCAGCCGACTCTGTACACCCAGGCATTTTTAGGTGCATTTTTGAAACGATGTGCGAGGGCGACACCAGGCTGAGACGTCACTACGATTCGGAGCCTACGTTCAAGGGGACATCAAGCACCATTCAGAACGAACTCCTGGATTGCATGTTTGAGGTCTACAGGTGTGAGGTGGCCAAGCAATTGCGGGACACCCAGTTTGTAGCTGTCCAGGCGGATGAGACCACTGATGCCTCATGCAAATCGCAAATGGTCATAGTCCTGAGATACATGGTGGACAGCAGCGTCACAGAGCGGTTTCTTGAGTTCATTGAAGTGAAGGACAAAACTGCCATTGGCCTTTCTACTGCTATGAAACATGTCCTCGACCCACTGGGACTGACTGACAAGCTCATAGCACAAACCTATGACGGGGCAGCGGTTATGCGTGGCAGTGTAGGCGGCGTGCAAGTACTTATTAAGGAAAGCTACAAAAACGCAATATTTGTACAATGCTACGCACACCAGCTGAACCTAACTCTGCAGCAAGTATTTGCATCCAGGATCAGTGAGCTGAAGGTGTTCTTTGTTGATCTGTCTGGATTTTCCACGTTCTTCTCCACCTCACCGAAAAGAACGGCTGCTCTGGCAGAGACATCGGACAGGCGGATCCCGCGGCCACCCGGCACCCGATGGAATTTTAAAAGCAGGACCGTGAATGTGGTATGGGAAACTCGCGAAGATATACTGGAGTGTCTGGATAACATTCGCACTAAACCAGGATGGGACAAGGTGTCCATCAGCGAGGCATTCGGCCTCTCCATTCACCTGCGGGACCGTACGTTTCTCCAGCTGCTGGAGTTCTTTGCCAGAGTTATGCCAGAAGTGGATGTTTTGTATGGCATACTACAGAAAAGAGAGATTGACGCATCTGGGGTGAATCGTGCAGTGGAGAATTTCAAAGTGCACGTGAGAGAAAGCAGATGAGATTGGTAACCAAGCCAGTGAGGAGCCGGGCACATCAAAGCGCAGGAAAACAAATACGCCTGCCGTGATGAAGGAGGCCTGTGATACGATGATTGCGCTTTTCAACTTTTCAACGCTGAAAAGGATAAAGACTTTCACTAGGAACACGATGGGACAGAAGAGACTGAACGCCCTCTCCATGCTTTCTATTGAAAGCACCTTCATTAATGGACTGTTGGATTATAACGACAAAGTAATCGAGAGGTTTGCTCAAGCAAAGGAGATCGTCTTTTTTGTTTAATAAATTATGGAAGTTATTGAAGCTATGTGTCTGTCTAATTGTTTTACTTTAATGCTATATTATAGTGCGTACCATGTTGGCGCTCTGAGATTCTTTGAAACGAATAGTGCGTTTAAAATATAATGCAATATTATTATTATTATTATTATTATAGGCAACATCTTTGTGTCGTACTGAGCGCTAAAGCATGTGAAATGTATTTGAAATAGGATGTCTGCTCCCTGCTGGCACTCAAAATGCAGCCCATAGTATACCTGACTGGTCTATATACCTAGGCCTACTGTTATAATAATCAGCTACCTCTATTTTTGTGACGTAATATGACGTCATATAAATTTGCCCCACCAGAAATTTCAGGCTAAAATCGCCACTGTAAGTGACTAATAAGTTTAGAGATATTTAATGATCACAACAAGAGAGCTTCAGCCACTACACAACGCATGAAAGTTCAAGCAGGTAAAGCCTACACTCAATATACCTGATGCTTTGTAGCAAAGCCAGCCTCCAGACAAATTCTTCAACTTGGAGTATTTCTCCTCAAGTTGACTGACAATCTAAATAAAGGTTTTACATAAAGAGTGATGACAATGACAATTAACAATAAAGATAATGATGTGAGCATACACACTGATGAATGATAACTTTTTGTAAACATGTTGAACATGAGTGATGTGCTGAATCAAAGAGTTAAACAATTATGAACCATCAACAACTGCACATGAAATGTAGATTACCTCATCATGCGAAGCATTTTCCAAAACAGTAACTGTTCTCTTTCCCATGCCCGCCTCAAGGAGTTGCACTTCCTCCTGTTGTTGAGGAGTTCGATCCGTGGGGCCAGGCATGAGGAAGAACTGTAAACGAATATACTCCACGGCAATTGCTGGAGAAAGCTTGGATAAAGCTGCAGGGCGTTTTTTCGCTCTTACAGCTTCCCGCCTAAAGAACCCTGGAAATGACCTGCAAAAAAGGAAAAACAAAAAAAAACACAAAATTTACAATGCATATATCCTTTAAATATGTGTTATAATAACAAACCAAGTTATATCAAAGTCTTTGAATGCTCTTTCATCCAGTGTCAGTAAAGAAACACAATAAGTGAAAAAAGTGATTAATTTATACAATTGCATTATGGAGTTAAAAAGATAATATTTACTACAATAAAGGTATGGGCACACACCAGTAATGCAGAGGTGCCACCCAACCAAAGAGCAAAAATAATTGTAAAAAGAAGTTGAACAAATCGTAGCCACGGTAAGAGGGAATTTTTAATAAATGCCAAAGTTTCAACACAAAATGTCTTCTTCAGGGTATGAGGAAGACATTTTGTGTCTTCGCATTTTGCATGCTATTCATTAAAAACTCACTTGCGACACTGCGTTGTACTTTTTATATTAACAGACAATATTAACAATCTAGTCTGTAGCAGACATTGATGCTTGTAGTCATTGTAAATAAAAGTATTATGTGCCATGGGACAAAGAAATATTTTAACAGAAGGTCATATGAAGCAAGTGTACTGTTTATTGTGCAAGACCAAGAGGGTAGGCTAATAACTTTGAGGAATTGCACATTTGTGTGGTGGTCACAGTTGTGAAATCTCTGTGTACTCGGTTTTTGTTTTTTAAACATATCAATAGACATTTTAATGGTTTATCCGTTCATTTCTCAACTGAATAGCCACTACCTTTGCATGTCACTCTGTACGGTCTGTGGCTGACTTGTCCTGGCTACGGGCTGAATGCTCTGAGGTGGTTGCCTTTCCTGAATGGGTGGTTGCCCCCTCCCTCCTTGACCTTGAGCGGAGCCTTCAGGTCGTGATGGATTTCTTGCCACTAGAAGGGTGACTAGAGACTGCGCAACATCTGCTATTGCAGCATATTGATCCTGTAAGAAAACATTTTGGTTTAGCCACATAAATAAATCCTGATTACACTATTTTGGGCATGTCATTATAACAAAATGTACTAAAGTAGCCTGTAGCCCCTTTCGCACATGATCTCCAGAAATTATTTTGAGAATCTGTCCCGGAGATGGAATGCACGATTCGGTGAAAAATATGAATCACGATTTTTCAGCTTAGTATTGATATCACGATACTCACGATTCTCACGGTTCGTTAAGACTTCACAGTGCGTTTGAAAGGGGCTTATATGGTGGGAAAAATAGAAGCTAGTCTCCTACGTTCGCTGCAAGTCGCCATCATATACAAAGTATAGGCTACATTAAGACTTTGTTTAAGCCAAACAAATTGTACAGCATACCCTGTAAAGTTCCCTGTATTATATACCCTGTATTATATAACTAGCCTACATAGTGAATAAGGCGACGATTTAGAACGCATACAATATAGAGTAAAATTGCTCACCTGTCTCACAGCCATGGTTCCAGAAAATGCTTGTTATTCTTGTCATCGGCAGAACACTGTCAATCAAGCACAGCCCGGTCAACGGCACATGTGATTGGAATGTACGTCAGCAGAGAGCAACCAATAGGTTTAGAGCCAAATGGTCCCTCCCCCAGAAACGTTTTTTTTTTCCTTTTTGCAGATCAACGATTTCAGACCTTTGACTCTCATGAGTTTCAAAACGAATGCGCGACAGAACACTGCCAATAATCACGTGACTCAAAGCTTGCGCCTGTGTGGTCAAATCTCTGAAAAGTCAGTGCTGAAAAGTCAGTTCTGAAAAAATACATTGCAATGGTGTAAATTTATACCTTTACAAGTTTTTAATAATAAATATTCAACCTTTCAAAACTTATTTCTCAATGTATGAACACCTGTTTGCAGAATGCCATTTACAAGGTTTCAAAACCGGGAAACAATGAAATACACTGTTAGAACAGTGCCAGATTTGAAACTCTGCAAATGCGCTGGTTATCTTCAAATTATCTTTGAAAATATGTTTGTGAAATTCTTTTAACTTTGAAAATGTGTTTGTGAAAACGATGAAGAAGATAAAATAGTACACAAAATCATGTTTGCAGATGTTTGAATTTTTTTTCAGGCTATAATCTCTTTTTTCAGTGTTGCAAAACCTTTTTTACAAGGTGTTGAGTTTTCAAATCCAGACTTACAAGACTTTGAAACTTTTTTTTTTCAGGTTTGAATTATGGCAGGATTCTGGCTCCATAGAACAGAGTGACACACAAACACACACACACATTTAAGGACTTTTTCACCCGTTCCGTATCCAGCTTGTTCCACGCTTAAAGCACCCAGGCTACTAGTATGCGGCGAGCTGGGGCTCTCAGTTTTCCCACTGCGGTGTATTCCTTGTCCGCATCTCCTGCCATCCAGTTGTCATACGATTCATGCAGACTGGTTTTGAACGGCTGATTCCATGGATGTACTTTGCGTGTGCCGTGTTTTCCCGCCGATGTGGCGAAGCTGTATGGTTATGCTGTTGAGAGCTTAAATAAATGCACTATATAAGTTGACTATGAACAATTATTGAAGTGTAACATTTTGTTCAGCAAATTTGACAACTGACAGATGCAATATTGTAGCCAGTGAAAAACCCAAAATTCTGACTTGTACATTTATGGGCAAATTTAGAATCATTTGTTGCAAAATGTTGCAAATTTGATTTTCTATGCAATGCCCATCACGTCGATATTGCTGTTTAGTGCTGCTCTAGTTTGCACAGATTCAGGACACCCGCAGTGAATTCAACCCGGTCCACTTGACATCGGGTAGGCGCATGACAGTGTTTATTTGGCTACAGGCTTTTCTAATGTCTGATTTTGGCTGCTGGTCTATGTGGTGCACTTTCCTATCCTTAACGTAAACATTAACCTACTCAGTAGGCCTGCCCCGTCGGGGGAGAAACCCCCAAACCCCCCTTTTAAAAGGACTCTAACTTCTGGGCTACAGCCCCGGATGTTTTCAATTGCTAGCGACGCTCATGCTAATAACTATAAAACTAAAGATTATACACAATCACTGACTGAAGATTATGCAAGGAAAAAGTATATTTCTCGCTAGAAATGTTATTAGAAACACGTTTAATGGTGAATCGGTCCTAAAATATTGCATTTCCCATTCAGATAATAAAGATTAATAAAGACCATACACATTCACTTACTGAAGATTATGCAAGGAAAAAGTATATTTCTCGCTAGAAATGTTATTAGAAACACGTTTAAATGGTGTATCTGTCCTAAAATATTGCATTTCCCATTCAGATAATAAAGATGAATATAGGCTACGTAACAATTTCACCAAATGCTGGGAGAACGTCTCGCCCCCTGTTGGTGCTATTCCTGCGTGTACTCCTCACGCTTTGGTCACGCAAAGCGTGACACTGAACACCAGTGTTGGGAAAGTTCACTTTCTACGTGAACTAGTTCAAAGTTCAGTTCACAAATTTAAAATGAACTTGTTCAGTTAAACGTTCATAATTCAAAATTTTGAACGAAGTTCACAGTTCCAAAAAATGAACTAGTTCATAGTTCTTTTTTTCAATATGTTGCTGTGAGCTATTTGTTTTTTCCGGTATTTTGAACATTGAGCCCCCTTTGTGGTTTGTCTAAATGAAATAGAGTGGTTGAATCAAGTATCGTAGCGAAATACAGTTTATATCGTGTTTTATTGCACATTTAGCGCATTTCGTAAATCCCATTGATTTATTTTGGAAGACTCATTGCTCGTTGGCCGGAAACGGAAAAGGGGGGTGTTCACGTTTGGTTGTAGTCTTTTCGCTCGGTTCTAGCCCTACTGATGAGACGGAGAACCGAGCGAAAAGACTACAACCAAACGTGAACAGCCCCCCTTTCCGTTTCCGGCCAACAAGCAATGATTCTATGAGGTATTCTAGTCCGCTGAACTATGAGCCAGAGAGCTAACGTTATGGATAGTACATATTTATAATTCGTAATTCGTATGGCAGGGGGGCCAACACTTTTTTGGCGTGCAAGCTACTTTAAAAATGAGCAGGTCAAAACGATCTACCTACCTACTATCAGTCATGGTGGAATGGTATTTGCACTTAATAGAGTAGAGCCAAATAATGCAGTCAAGGAGGTAGCACATTTCCTCATGTTTGGATACTTTCCTTTGTGAGTAAGTTCCAAAATTGTCCATGTGCCCTGGATTTAAGCTCAATATCAGTTTGTACTATCAAAATCTCTTCCTCCACTGCAGACGTGTTTAGGTGAAACAGTGCTGCAATTTTTTGTGATTGAGTAAATCAACCTCAACATCTTCCCTAAATGGATAGCAGTCTTGAGAGTCTTGGAAAAGTTTGTCAAAGTCAAACAGACAATTTTCATCAATCCAGTGGTAAATGCCATAGGGATGCAATTCTTTTTTGTTTAAACGTTATACGTTTTTCTTTTTGTTTTTTTTACGTCACGCGATCTACCCACCCTACCTTTGCGATCGACCGGTCGATCGCAATCTACGTATTTGGGACCTCTGCTCTAGGGTCTATAGCATATAACCGCGTTGTCTGATTACAGTTTAATTCATTTTCCACAATTTAGCAGCTCTCGTTTTGAAGGATAATCACCACGCCATTCGTTTCAATGGGAATCGCGCCGGTCTATACTTTCAAAATAATAAAATTATAAATACATATTTATAATTTGAAATTCGTCCCAGCCTTTATACGACAGATACTATAGGGTCTATAGCATATAACCGCCTTTTCTGATTACAGTTTAATGTAACAGTAAGCTGGCAACACCGCAACTGCAAATTAACCACACAGAGATTACCATGGCAACCGGTCAAACAACGCGGCGATTTGCGCGCGCATCCGCCGTGTTGATAAACAAATAACCCCCATATTGAACGCAGTTAAACCAACGAAGTTAAACCAAGTGAGGGTGCCGTTCACAGACACCAGAATGAACGAGTTCACAGTAACGTTCATCAGGCGGTAATACAATACGTTCAGTTCACGTTCACCCAAAATATGAACGAGTTCATGAACTATCGTTCAATGAACGCGTTCAGGCACAACACTGCTGAACACGCCTTGCAAGGTGGAACAACGTATCTATTTCACGCTTTGGCGTGATACCAGGTGATACGGCACTTTTCGCCAAGTAAAAACAAATAAGGGAGGTGGAACACGGCACCTTTCGGTCCAGAAATCGATTACTATGGGAGAACTGCTGGATACGGTCAAAGGCTTGTTTTTTCCAAATGGACAGTCGTCCAAAGGGCTGATGGCAAACTTCAATTTTGATATTCGTGATTATAGTCACAAAGCAGTACCCCCTGAAGTCACAGTGAGCCAGCTGTACGAACAGGCCAAACTACGGATGTTGCGCGTCTACACAACCACAAAGGCTAAAGAGGTAACACCTGTCTCTGATGCATTATCGGACTTCGAGCCCCAGGAGGAGAGTCCAATGATGGTAATCTTCTGCCACGTATCAATATATATATATTTAGTGGTGAAATCTGGGGCGGGTGGTTATCAAGTGTAGGTGTATCTATTGTGGACAAACATGTATTTCAGATTCTAAAATAAAAATAACGGAGTAATTAACTGATAATATGAATATACTGTAGGCCTATATGTCTTTTTAAAAGTGCACTCTTCATTCACTTTTAGCCTCAGTGATTTTTGAGGATAAATAGCTTATATTGTCCTTATTAAATGTCACATCATTAGGAACAAGAAGTCAGTAAAAAAAACTAATAATTGAAAAGTTAGAAAAATATGTGTCTTATAATCTGCTGATCGTCTGACTTCTTTATAGACTAGGAAAATGGCAAGGCAGAGACGATCCTTGAGGAACACAAGCAGGAGAAGTCATCACTGGAGGACTGGAACTGATCACCAAGTGGATCATCCAGAGAGCTCTGCCGATGAAGGTGCTGCACCCAGTAGTTCAATGACAGAAAACCATGAAAACGTAAGGCCCATATTGTGGACCCAGTCTGTGGGTCCACAATATGGGCCTTACGTATTGTGGAGTTCCTTGTATTGTTTGCAATGAAATTGTGATTTCGTTGCAATCAATACAAGGAACTCTATATTTGGATTACGCTAATACGATGGAAATGGGCCAATGGTTTTGAGTTCAATTAATGTATACGAATGAATGAAATTCTTATTGACGGTATGGCCCTATATCCCTATTCTCGCCCACCCATCTTGAACTTAATAGACCATTTTCGTTGCTTCGAGGAGGTCTGGTGGATATAGCGCCATACCGTCAATATGAATTTCATTTATATATATAGGCCTACATTCATTTAGATTGGAGCAAAATCCATGGCCATATAACCGATATTTAAGTGATTCCATGAAGCCACCCTGGGTTTTGAGTTAAGCGCCCGTGGTTATTTCACGGATTTCTGTGAGACCAGGTTGAAAATAAGTTATGGTAATGGTACACCAATTTTATTGTACACATGACCACTTGGATCAGATGATGCAAAAGCCATGGTAATAATTCCATGTTTGTATGTTTTTTTAATTAAAATATCAACAGACAGGAGCCATCAGCCAATCGAGACAAGCAACTCCTGTGATGGGTAACAGAGGTTCTGCATCCAGCATCTGCCAATACTTTCCAATCAACATTGTATGGAGAAGAGATGTAAGGAGATGCAATGAATCTGATTAATGCTCAGACTGCTGTACACACTTAAATCCAACAAATTACAGTTTTCACAGTTTTTGGTTTTATTTTCTTATTGTAAATGTTCTTGATGTTATAAAAATGTTATGTCAATAAAGATAATTTGTTCTTCAGAGAGCAGATCTTATCTCATTCTTCAAATGCAGGTACAAATCCACTGCTTGATAAGCATCAGCTGGAAGATGCAGCTGTGACTCCACCATCAGAAAGTTGCAGATGTTGTAGATGTCTGTGCCACATGGCACTGCTGGTCGAAATGTGCAGTTATTCTGACATAACTGTACATCAGTTCTGTCCACTGGGGAAAGGCAGTCTTCACTTCGGTAAAGTTCTGGTAACATGTACATTATTTTGGATCGACCACTGGGTACCAAGGCATTCTTCGATGGTCTGATGACATGTGAATGCCACACATTGGTGGTCTCATCTAATTCGTCCTAGAAAAATAAATACTTAAATTATAAAATGAATTGGAACAAATCATGTTAAATGTTAAATATGTTGAAGTTAATTAAGCCTAGGCCAGAGTCCAGAGGCGGAGCCAGGCTTTGTGTACATCCGGGGCTTAGCCCAGAGGGGGGTATGGCGGTCCTCCCCCAGAAAAATTTGAATTTCTAAAATGCGATTTCCTGCATTCTAGTCCATTTTAGGGTGACCTGCTGGACATTGGCAAATCCTAAATCTCTTCTAATTCATAGCCTACATTTCCAGTTGCAGGGCCTGCTCAAGACAACACTATTTAATGGAAAGAAACAATAACCACTTAACTATTGACTTCTAGAGATTTTTATGTAAACTACAATGGGAAAATTGAGACTTATAATTTGAGACTAACTTTCAGTAGATTCAAAGTGCCTTGTCATGCTGCCATTTTTATCTTTTATTTGAAAAATAGGACGAGACTGAAAGGTTTCTCCTATAAGGCAACTCTATTTAATGAAAAGAAAACATATTACAAATGCAAAGTATTGTGAAACAAGATTCTCATTCCTTAGTTGGTACATCCCAGCATTGTAAATGAGAACAAAAAGAATGACTGAATGAATGAATAAAATATTGAATGAATTATGGTGAGAGACTGATTCAATTAACTGTATTAAAACTATGAGCCAAAATGTTTTAACTGAAGGAATTAAGTCTAAAAATTATTCATCTTTATTCCGACCCCATTTTTTTTCTCTTATCTGTCTGTTCTTCTATGGATTCTTACACTACTCATTTAATTTCTTCTTCACACTCCATTCCAACTATTGTCTACCTCTACCCCAGTGATTATCCTAGTTTTGTGGTGGCAACATAAGGCTATACCTGCGTGGTTTAAGATTAGCAAACCTGTCAATTACGCTATCCCTGCGTATGATGGACACGTTTTCTCTTTCAATCATCATAACGGCCAGGTCGTTGAGCCTTTCTTGCCCCATAGTGCTCCTAAGCCACGTGTGAAGGCGCCGCAAGGCACTGAAGGAACCCTCACAGCTACAGCTGCTGACTGGAATAGTCAAAGCAACTTGAACTACAGCTCTGAGAGTGGGAAACATGTCAGCATCCAGCAACCAGCATTTGGAAGACACTGGCAGTGTCAGGGATGGTCTGGGTTTCCATCTTTCTCCTGATGAATGTTGTAGCCACCAGAACTTCTTCTGACCTCAGCTCAATCTTGTAATGGCGGGCAAGGTTTTTGAGGGAATCTTCAGAGAGAAAGACCTCAAATGTTTGGTTGCAGGCTTGAATACCCAACATAATCTCTTCTCCCACACTTGAAAACCGACAGGTAAGCTCCTCCAACGTCCTGTCCAGGCATGGATAAAAAAGCTGACATTTGAAATCATCTGAGCTGGTCATGCTTGAGGTTGATCCACAGGCTGACTCCACCACAAAATCATCAAAGCGTTTTTGCTTTTGTCTGGGACCAGCTGGAAGCTGAATATGATGTTCCTTGCATAAGACCATGGATCTTCTGAACACCTCCTCAGCACTATCATCTGTGCGGAACCGTTTCAAAGTCTGATGTACTGCCATTTTGTACTGGACAGCTTTGCCCAAGTCCACACTTTCCCCCTGAAGATACCTGTGTAATCCTTCCGTTATTCCAAGGAGTTTGGAAAACATGAGCAGCATGTGCATCGTCTTTGGCCTGCAGAGGTTTGATAGGATCCCCTTGTTCATGGAGGTCTTCGTTGAGCTGAGGCAGGACAGGATGGCAGGAAGGTTTCTCAGCACAGCTTTGATAGACCTCAGCTTGCATGCCCATCGTGTGGTGGAGAGCTGCACCAGTTCAGATGATGTTAATCCAAGTTCTTTCTGTACTTCTAGGAACTTGTCGTGGTTTACTAGGGAAGTACTGAAAGTGGTGTACAGATTTTCCAACAGCTCAAAGAACTTGGAAGCCGCTGGTACTGCTTTGCATGTATAGCACAAAACAAGATTCAATTGGTGTGCATAGCAGTGCACATATACTGCTTCAGGGTGTAGCTCCCTGAAGTGGGCCTGCTCACCCCCCACTTCTCCACTCATGACGGATGCACCGTCATAAGCTTGGGCAACACACAGCAGACCTCCCAACGTGTGTGACTGCAACAGTTCCTCAATTGCATCTGTAATGGACTCAAATCCCTTCAGTTTCCATAGCCCAAGAAAACTTTCTGTGACTTGGCCCTCTTTCGTCACGAAACGCACACACACAGCAAGCTGCTCAGTGTGTCCGTCCCTGGCCTCATCTGCCATTACAGAGTACATTCCTGCCACCTTTATCTGCTTCACTATGTTCCCTGTAACCTCTCTTGAAACACTTGTGATCATCTCATTTTGGGAAAAATGAGATGATCAGATTAGGTGGCAGCTGGAGTGTAATTTTGTAAAAAAGGATCGAATTCTTTAAGGAACTTGAAGCATTCCAAGAAGTCGCCTTGATTAAGGCTAGACTCTTGCTCATCATGGCCTCTAAATGGAATTCCTTGTTGGCCAAGGAAGGTGGTGATGGCTGCAATTCGCCGAAGGTATTCTCTTCTTTCTAAAATTTCAACTGCATTTGCAGCATGAATTTATCACATTTCCTTTGCTCTTTGTGGTTTTGAAACCATGCCAGCAGGACATGGTTGAGACATGGAAGGTACTCTTTTCATGCTCCCGGAATGTATCCAAAGCCCTTTTCCAGTTGGAAAAACCAGATCCACTGAGTGAATCTTTATTAATGCGTGTATTCTGCTTTCCGAATACACGGCAGGAAAAGCAGAATGCAGAATTGCCCTCCGCAGAATACTCAAGCCATTTGAATTGCTCAAATCAATTTTTGTTGAAAGCTCTTTTCTGAGATCCAAACTGGCTGAAGGGATATTGTGACAGGCGCACCTGCTTCGGACCACTTTCTGGAGATCCTAGGTCACACCCTGCCGTTCCACCTGCTACCCCTAACTCGGCCTGTTCTTCCACTGCCCTGTTTTGGTCTCCTTCTGGAATCAAACAACTAGCAATTCCACTGGCTGTCCCTTGCTGTGACGTCTCTTCTGCCTCTTCCCTGATTTCACCTCATCTGTGTAACAAAGTAGACTCATAAAAATGTGGACTATATAATTTGATATGATATAATACAATCTAATTTAAATATAAAATATAATATCAGATAATATAATTAATACAACTAGGGCTAAAAGTAGATCAAAATAAATATTATTTTTTAAAATGAATCCATCTAGATTAACAACATCATTAGGCCTACTCACTGACTGAAATATCAGTGCATTATCATTATTTTAATTTTGTTTTAATTTAAAATAATAATGATAATGCACTGAAGTATTATACATATGCACACAAATAAGTACTACATTGTTTTAGAGGTTTGTCCGCATCTATCACTCTGGTGGAACTCATTTATAAAGGGGTCAAAGTTTAATAAACGTGGATATCGACGCAAGCTGAAAGTAAACAAGACAGTCTAGCACCAGCCACGCATCGGTAACATCGTTAAAGGGTAATTCCGGTGTAAAATGGATTTCAGATGTGTATTGTATGATAACGAGTTGAAACGTTCGTTTTGGAGCACAAAAACAGCATGTAGACGCTTTCTTCAGCTGTTTTTAGCCGATTCTATCAAAACGCTATAAACTTGGAACGATGGGGGCACTGGTTATGGTAAAAACTAAATCTCTATTTTAAACCACTTAAAAGGCTAAAAGTAGCCCGACACTTCTTTGGTAGCATAATAAGTGTCTTAACATATAAAACGAGGCATTGAGAACTTTGTAAGTGTACAGAAGTTTATTAAAAAGGACATTTTATACACACAATACCATCAGTAGATCACGCGTCAACGCCATTTTGTTTTTAAGACTCGATAGGTAGATTGAAGAACACAGAGATTGTGACATCTGTCAGCCACACGCAAACTCTGTGTTCCCCAATCTACAATCTACTTAACGAGAAAGCGGTCACAGACACCTTGATCTGTCTTAAGTTGCGTTCTTTGAAGAATTTGGAAAGGGCAGTGGAAATCAGTTGAGGCCCATTGTCAGTCACTACACATTCAGGGTTGCCATAACGACTGAAGACATTAGCGAGGAATCCAATCATGACATTGCTGGTAATTGATGCTGTAAAAGCCACTTCAGGCCATTTGGAATAGTAGTCAGTAAGAGCAATTGCATAGCTACAGTTCCATGGGGCTGTCTCAAACGGTCCTACTATGTCCAGACCTATCTTGGTCCATGGTGCTGCAGGCAAAGGTATTGGCTGTAGTGGTGCGGCGAAAGTCTTTGCCGTGCAGTCCAGGCTTTGGCATAGTGTGCAGGCTGAGATGTAAGACTGAGCAAGGGCATCCATTCCAGGGAACCAATACAACTCGCGCAGGCGTTGTTTAGTTCGTACTATGCCTTGGTGGTTCTCATGTGCCAGCACAACTAATGTTTTCCGTAAAGAAATAGGCACCACTAAGCGAGACCCGCGGAGCATTAAGTCCCCGTGTACACTCAGTTCATTTCGCATTTTGAAGTATGGTTGCAGTTCAGTACTCACTGATTTTGGAGAAGCAGGCCATCTTTTTTGAATCTGTGCACGTAGAGCAGAGATCTCTGTGCACGATGCAGAGGCAGATTTGAACTCAGACGGTGTAATGGCAGCTTGTGCTGTGGATAGCAATGCAACCAACTCGGGCTCAGTCTCTGGTTCGTACGCAGGATCCGTAGGCAATGGTAATCGAGCAAAGCAGTCCGCAGTTTGGTTCTGCGTGCCAGCCCGGTACACTACGTCATAGTTGAAGCACAGCAGTCGGGCTGACCATCTTGCCAGCGCATTCCAGCTCTGTCAGCACCTTTAGTAGATAGAAGAGTAGTGAGGGCCTGGTGATCAGTACGTAGAGTGAACCTGTGCCCCCATAGGTACGTTCTCCACTTCTCGACTGCCCAAACACAGCCTAAGGCCTCCTTTTCAACTGTCGCATATTTTCTTTAGGCCTGTGTCAACGTTCTTGAAGCAAATGCGACTGTGCGTTCAATGTTGTTAGGGTGTATCTGCGTGAAGACGGCGCCTACGCCATAGTCAGAGGCGTCTGTAGAAACGATGCTTGGCAGGGCAGGGTCATACAAGGCCAATGCTGAGCTGTCCACCAACAGCTGTTTCAACTCCTTGAAACACTTTTCAGCCGCATCAGTCCATTTGAAGTCTGAGTCACTGCGAAGGACGGCACGCAGTGGCTGGAAATGAAACGCAAGGTGCCTGCATCGTGTGGTGGAGGCAGGGGGTGGACTGGCCATCGGGAGGTTCGGGAGATTTCCCGAACGGCCGGACGATTTCAGTCCGAGCCAGCCGGCCGAAATTCTTTTAGATTTTTTTTATTATTATTATTATTATTATTTCTAATTATATATTTATATATATATTTTTGTTGTAAAAGATGTTAAAAAAAATGAAAAAGTTAAGTATGCCGTGATTTGGGGTGGCCTGCTGCCGGATATTTGCTTACAGCGCGAAACGGAGGTCTTGCCTGACGGTGAAACGGGGCCGATGTATTCCTGTCAATTTAGAGGGGGGAGCACCCCCACAGTGTATGGGGGCAAAGCGAGCGGCCAAAGCGAGCGGCCGAACGGCCCCTCCCAACTTGGTCTGCTCCGCGGTCTGTCATTTCTGATTGGCTCAGCCTGACGCACGGCCGGGTACTTACTTCTCGTTAATCTCACAGAAGTTACACAGAAATACGAAAATGTCAAAAAGGAAAAAAGGTGGTGGAGAGGAAAAAGAATTGGGTGGCGCTCAGAAGTTGAGGTTGAAAAGGAAAAAAATTTTAGAGCAAGACGCAGCCAAATGTGCTAAATTAACCGACCTTTTCCGTGGAAAAGCCAAGGTTGACGGCGACGACCCTCCTGTCAGCGAGACCAACGGTGAGGCGGGAACAGGACACAGAAGCATAGCTATGACAGGCGCACTAGCGAGCATGTTTGGCAATATAATAATGACTTGAACTAATTATGGAAGTACCAGAGACGCCGGAGAACTATTCATAATATTGTAATGACCACGGAAGAGGCAGTGAATGAAGTATTGATTAGAAAGCGATTTATTAGATACCACCGCTAACACTTCAACACCAGGTAACCACAGCAACGCACAACAAACCCCGGCCCGCCCCCATCTCCCAAACCCTGTGACGCTACAATATCATCTGGAGGCGCACACAGCTTTTGGCCGTGATATTATATATTATATTATATTATATACTATTATATATAGAGCTAAAAGTAAGTTTAAGAATTATAGTCTCTTAACTTTTATTATTATTATTGTTATTAGTCAAGTCCAGTGAAAGCGGAGGTGATGCTGAGACACAGGGTGACTCCAGGCATGGTGGTGATGAGGAGGTGGAGGAGAAGGAGGAGTATGGAGCAGAAACCAGCAAAGAAACAGTGAAAGGTACAAGGGCAATTGTTTTATGAATATAAATAAAAACAAGATTATGTTTGAAATGATAAAAAACATAAATTAAAGAATATCCACTATTGCAGATGTAGCTCTACAGTCAACCCAGGCAGAGTCAAGGTCCAGCAAAGGGGAAGTTGAGCTAGCTATTCACCCAGATGAGGTTGAGGGATTTCCTTTTTTTGACCGCCCAGCCTCAAAAGATTTTTCCACATTTTTTAACTTCCACCCTCAACAACCCCCCAGAAAAGGTGTGAGCATCTATGAGACGAAAGATGGCATTAACAGAAAGTGGCTCACATACTGTCAAAGAGACAACTCTCTGTACTGTTCAGTATGTTTGGCCTATGCAAAGCCATCTGCAAGTTACAGCACATTTATTAAGGGGGGGATGACAGCCTGGAAGCATGTTCATCAAATAATAGAAGAGCATGAAAGAAACCAAGTCCATAGAGATAGTGCAGAGGCATATTTTATGAAAGCCAGCCAAGCAGACATAGCAAGCCTACTTTGTGGGAAACAAATCTCTCTGCACCGTGATCAGGGCAGGAAGAAACGCCAAGTCATGGATCGTGTAATAGAAGTGATCAAAGTTTTAGGGAAGTGTGGTCTAAGCTATAGAGGCACTGAATTTGAAGCAGCATACACCTGGGATAAGTTCACTGTTGACCATGGAAACTTCTTGGAAATTCTATTAAGCAAATTTGATGTCTCGCTCCAAGAACATGTGAAGGAATGTGTTCAAAAAAGCAAAAGCCGACATGACAGTGGTGCAAAAGGCAGAGGATCCCTGGTAACACTGCTCTCTAAAACCTCTGTCAACAAAGTCATTGACGTCATCAGTCACTTAATTAAGGAGAGCATATCTAGGGAGGTAAGAGCGGCAGGGATGTTTTCTGTGCAGATTGACACCACACAGGATGTTACTTCCACAGACCAGTGTGCTGTAATCCTCAGATATGTCAATGATGAAGTTCAGGAGAAGCTCATAGGTGTGGTTCAATGTGAGTCATCAACTGGAGAATATTTTGTGGAGCTACTTAAAGAAACTCTGTCAAAGGTGGATATTGATCTTCAGAACTGTGTAGGCAACTCAACTGATGGTGCAGCAAACATGCAAGGCAAATACAAGGGGTTCTCTACCTTACTCTCATCAGAGTCTCCTAATCAGGTGCACATCTGGTGCTATGCACATGTGCTTAATCTGGTTTTGGGAGACACCACAGGCATTGTTATCGAAAGTGCATCTCTTTTTTCTATTATAAATGATGTAGCTGTATTTATTAAAGATTCATACAAGCGTATGAATGTCTGGGAGAAGGTGAGTGATGACAAGCGACACAAAAGGCTGTCTCCAATTGGAGAAACTAGGTGGTGGGCAAAGGACCAGGCTCTCAGCAAAATATTTGGCTATTTTGGTAACCCCGACAATGCCTTGTTCGTGGACTTAATCCTAACACTGAAGAGGATAGTGGAGGATAAATCAATGAAACCACCTGTCAGAGCAAAAGCAAAGGGTTACTTTGAGTCCTTTTTGAAGCATGAGACAATCCTGACTGCACAAATATTTCTTAGGATATTTGAGATCACCTCCCCACTCTCCAACTACCTGCAGACCAGTGGCATGGACCTAATCACTGCGCATCGCCTAGTAATGGGGGCCCAAGACAGCCTAAAAAAATGCACAAGGGACATGGATGCCGTGACAAAAGCCGCTAATGTCTTTGTTGAGTGGGCTAACGATAAGCTGGAGGAAAACGAATCTGAAGAGGTGGTACAGGCCGCTCTCCCTCAAAGAAAAATCAAAAAGAAAAAGACCATGCCAGGTGAAGAAGCAGAGGAAGAACACATATTGAGTGCAGAGGATCAGTACAGGATCAAGGTACACAACATCATTTTGGATACAGTGACTGAGAGCATCCAAACACGCAACTCTGCAAATGGAGCCCTTTATGATGATTTTGCCTGCCTCGACCCAAGGAACTTTGACACATTGAGAGTTAAGAACCTCCCATCTGAATCCCTGGAACAACTCAGTCGATGTCTCCTGAGATTTGACGACAGAGCCACACCTGGAAAGCTCAAGGCCGAGCTCTATAATCTGGCCAACCAATGGGAGAGAATACAGTTGCCCCATTTGGAGTCCTACACTGTCAGGACTGCAGCAGAGCATACCAAAGATGGAGATGGCCTGGAGCTCACAGTCACCAGCTGCACCTCCTGTAAAGACTGTGCAATTTGTGTGTATCGGGTCCTTTCCAAATACAACCTTCTGACTGGTTCCTATCATGTCATTGGATTGGCCTACAAGTTCCTGCTGACACTCTCCTTCAACCAAGTGGCTGAAGGAGAGAGTGAAGAACAGACTGAGAACCACCTTGACACAGGATCGTCTTGAGGCCTTCATTATAATGTGCACCGAAAAAGAGATCCTGATGTCTCTAGACAACGATGAGGTCATTGACAAAGTTGCAGAGACCAGTGAAGTGCTCCAGCGCTTGCTGATGATGTGAGGTAGGACAGTCTGTTTTTTTTTTGTTTTATGAATAGGAATTAAAGCATAAGATTACGTTTGAAATTATAAAAAAACATAAATTAAGAGAATTTCCACTATTGCCTTTAATGTATTGGCCTGCTAAATTAGAATTATTTGTTACTTGTCATTTTCATGCAGATGTAGCTCTACACCGGCAGATTCAGGGTCCAGCAGAGAGGAAGCAGAGCGAGTTCTACATCCAGATTATTTTGATGACCAGCTGTTTGCTTTCTCTAACTATATAAATCCAACTATATAAATTAAGGAAAGTCTGTCTGTCTGTGTGTGTGTCCTAATTTTTCTCCTAAATGGCTTGACCTATCACTCTGAAATGTTGCATAGCCCCTGAATATATACCTGGCCAGAGACTGACAGCCATTTTTCTAATTTGTCAATGCAAACGTTGGTTAAAAAAAAGCTTGATTAGTGATTTATGTGAAGCAGTAACCAGCAGACAATGTGTATGTGTATGACAATTTTTTTCCACTAAAATAATTGTATCTTGCACTATTTAGATCATTTTCAGCTTTGATTTACCTTTCTAGGCACATGCAATTTCTAATATTTTGTACATGGACAAGATTGCTTATAAAATATTTCACAATATTCTAAACACATGCACATCCCAACATTGACATGCAGTTGCAATGCACATATCCACGGATAAGGACTAGTTTTTATTATTTTACACCGTGGCAAAATTCTACGCACGCTATTCCCGCGGTCTCATAAAAGGCCTCTCCATCCCAAAGTCCCGGGCCAAATTTTTGTCCCAGTCCATCCCTGGGTGGAGGTGCTTGTGCAATTGCTTTAACATGTTCTGTATCCGGCTCTATGCCTTGTGCGGACACTAAGTGACCCAGAAAGCGCAGACTGGACTGTCTGAACTGGCACTTTTTATCATTGAGACGCAGACCTGCATTTGTGAGCCGCTGTAACACTTCTTGAAGTGCAGTGTCGTGCAGCACTTGGGTGCGTCAAAAGCATATGATGTCATCTAGGTAGTTGTTGACGCTAAACCATAAGGTACCCTGCAGAATCGGAAAAGGCCTTCATGGGTTATAAATGCAGTCAAATCCCTACTATCGGGATGCAGAGGAAGTTGATGATAGGCACTCTCAAGGTCGATTGTGGAAAACATGATTGACCCGGCAAGAGTAGAAAGCAGTTCATCCATATGTGGTAGAGGATGACTGTCCACCACTATGGCTTTATTTGGTTCTCTGAGGTCAACACACATTCTTATGCCACCTGTTTTCTTCTGAGTCACAACGATGCGTCAATCCGTTCAATCACCCCAGCAGAGAGCAATCTATTATATTCATCAGACACCTCAGATCTGACAGCAAAGGGCAGACGTCGTAGCTTTTGGCGAACAGGTATGGCAGACTCAGAGACCTTAACTTTATGCATGAAACCTTTCACAAAACCCAATGATGGAGCTTGCGCTTCAGCTTTGGAGAGCTGCATGACTGGGCTGGAGGCAGGAGGGTTGCAGGCAGGTGAGACAGAAAGCACCTTGTCACCTTCAATACGCAGCTTAAGTGCAGTTATCAAATCCATGCCCATTAGTGGAGTCGGATTACTCATCGGATCCACAACGAAAACATGAGCAGGAATTTGTAGTAGGAGTGTAACTCGCAGTAGAATGGCTTGCAGATGAGCCCGACTGTGCATTCCTGTATGGCTGTCTACTCTTCCCTTTTCCTTGAACTTGGACTGCATGTACAGGCAAGCTACTTTTAACACTAGTCATGCACTTTCCTTGTTCTCCAGCTGACTCCATCTGACTAGCAATAGTGGTAGCCTGCTCCAGTGTTAACTTTTCTTTTAGCAACAGTCTTTCTCGGATACGTGGATTTGCAACACGTATCATGGTCACGTATCATGTCATCACAGCTAGCAAATTCACAAGTAGCAACTAACCTTCGCAAAGCAGTCACGTACTGAATGATCAGCTAGCTGGACTCGTTTTCTAAATGTGGTAAATGTCGTTCGACGACAACATTTACCTTTGGCGTGAAGTAGCCATGCAGGGCAGCTATCGCAGTTGCCAATGTAGCACCAGTCTCCGGCAATGTGTAAAATATTCTTTGTCCCTCTGTTCCTAAACAGTGAAGCAAAAGGGTACGTTGTCTTGCCTCAGTCCATTGTAGTCCATCCACGTCGATGACCAAGCAGTAGTTCTTGAATATTTGTTCCCAAACCTTGAAGGGAACAGCGGGCTCCCCCGGCACAGGCAGAAAAAATCTGGGAAAGGCGCCGCAGCAGTTGTTATGTTGCAAGTAGTATAATGAAGCACGGAGACCGACATATGTTCAAGTGTAAGTATATTGAGTAAGTCCAAGGTTGTAAGCACGCAGCACAGTACTGTAGGTCTAGCTCCCTAGACTATCTGTACACGTATCGTTCCACTTCTTCTCTAGTACTACAAGACACTTCATAACAGTAGAACCCACCTAGTAGTGTAATCAGGTAGTGGACACAACAAAAATCACTACCAGTCAAAAAGATCCGGCTTTAAAAAAATCCGGGGCTTTTGACGAGAGATTCGGGGCTTCAGTCCCGACAGCCACCCCCAAGTCTTGCAACGGGTCGGGTAGCCGCATAAAATTTGCTAAAACGTGTGGATTATAAACGTCCCTAAAATTCACGGGCGGGTAAAGAAGTCCTTGCTGGCGGATAGTGGAGAACCAAAACAGTATTTTAGTTTGCTCGAATAAAACATAATTGAAAAATATGTGAAATATTTGTATGTCTAAATTACCATTACCACATCGCAAATATGGGGGGACATTAAATAACATAATGTTACGAGAGTAGCGTATGTGTGTGCGCGAGAATGTGTGTGTGTGTGTGTGTGTGTGTGTGTGTGTGTGTGTGTGTGTGTTAGAGACGTCGGCGAGTGAGTGGACGAGCGAGGAGAGCGAGCGGTAGCGTGTCAGTTTAGTGAAGTAACGAGTCCGGTTGTGTGTAAGAATAAAGAACCCAGCCTGTCAATAATCGGTGGCCGCTTCATTCCGACCTATAAGCAGACCCACTACCGGTCAAAGTGAAGGGTGTTACCCCCGAGAGAGCATCGGCCCTGTAGAGAACGTCTCCCCTGTGCTCCTCGACTACGGTCTGGGAGCCGACAGCGGGAAAGGTGTAACACTAACTATCTCGTAGTTGGAGGCGGGGCGCAAGTTCCAATAGTGCGAGATAAAAATAAATCACATTCATTTGAATGATTTTAGCTTGTGATTTATCGGGTGAGGGTGAGGAGTCTGATCTGGTGCTGAACTTTGTGGGTGCGGACGGCCCCGGGTCTCAAAATATGGACCCGTGCAGGACTCTGGCCTAGGCTATTGGAAATAAACATAATATCGGAAAGCAGAGTTGGTTGGGCCGCAATTGCCATGTCAGCACCATGGACAGCTTCGTAGCTCAGCTGACGTGGAAAACCACAGCAGACCGTGCTAAAAAACGCTATTAGAGCCATCGTCGCTTTTTATTATGAATTATAGAACACCATGGATGAGACACACGGCTCGGGCTCGGGCAGAGAATCTAAACTCTAGTGCATGACATCCACCGTAGGCGCTCACAGCTGTGAGTTTCACCACCAACTCATCGTTTCAGCACACACTGAAATGATAATTTGGTCGTCCATGTTCTTTCTGCTTATGTGCGTCCTCCGTCTCTCTGCCAGTGACATCGGGTCAAGCTCAACGCTGATTGGCTATCGCGGCTAAGCGTCACGCGTAGGCGCGTCAAAAGTAAAATTTTTTGAACTCCGCGTGTTGGTGCGTTGGGCGCGTTATTTAGGTGAGTTAAACGCGTCTAACTGTGCGTTCACACCAAACGCGACATTTGTCACAAATTATAATCTGTCGCTGTGCAAGTTTTGTCAGGTGAATTTGTCGCGCCACAACTTTTGGCTGCCAACAGTGCTTCATGCCAATTCATTCTCAACCACGGCCGAGATAACCACCATTGCATGTCTTTACCTTTTCTGGAAGAGGGAGAGACGTCAGAGGACCCGACGCAGTCTATTCATAATATTGTAATGACCACGGAAGAGGCAGTGAATGAAGTATTGATTAGCCAGAGATTTATTAGATAGGCCTACCTAATAAACCGTTGGAACACACAAGACCGGAAACCATAGCAACGCCGGTAAACAAACCCTGAGAAGCCCAATCCCTATGAGAGCTCCCCGCGCTACGGCCATCCGGAGGCGCACAGAGCTTTTGGCCGTGATATTATATATACAATTATATTATATTATATACCATTATATATAGAGCTCCGGGAGTCGCAAACGGCAACAATCACTTTCTCCTCCATGCTGCAGTTCACCCCGGACTGCACTGCACCGAGTTCGCCGGTTGAACGCTGATTGGCTGTTACAATACACATGTCACTCAGTGGCCACGCTGTTGAACGCTGATTGGCGTGCCAAGTTTTGTCAAAACTTGTCGCCGGTTTTCTCTAGCGAATAATTCACCCGATACGCGTCTCTGCGTTCACTTTGTATGGGATCTTGTCGCCCCGTCGCGTTTGGTGTTAACGCACAGTAACGTGCCTAACGCGTTGCTTTAGCGCGTGTAACGCATCTACGCGCCTAAACCAATGGTTCCTTATGCAAAAATGCAGATTTTCAACGCCTCAAACGCGCATAACGCATTCAGTGTGGCCGTACCTCAGACTTCTGTCCAAATATATACCATCGAACAAACCACGGCCCTTCAGATCAGTGAACAGAGAAATGTAGAATTCCATTGATTCCATCCTAAGGAAGCCCCACCAACTCTCTATCCGCCGATTTGCTCTGCTTGCCCCGTCGATGTAGCTGTCAATAGCAGAGCCGTCGTGAATGTTCCGACAGAGAAAACGCTGAAAGTCTCTGTCTTTAACATTCTCTGTGCCCTTGTCGCCTCTGGCAGTCCTTGGACAGCCACCTAATCTCTGGACTGCTTCCATGTTATAGCCTCCTATGATTTTTGGGTCACTGCTGGTAGTGAATGCATTCATCCAGATAGTTTTCTGGGACAATCCGTCAATGCAGCCGTTTATGCAGACACGAAATGGTTTCAGTTTGTCATATGAGTCGAAGTGCCAAATATAATTGGGCCCTTTTGCAAAATACCTTCGGCGATGGAGACGTCTTAAGACCAATTCACACCCTACGGTAAATATGGATACGGACCGTTTCGTCTGGTCACGGAGGTGTTTCGTCTGTCAATGGGTCCGTCGCCTCTGAGCTTACGAATCCGGAGTGCTCCAGGAGAAACGGAGCAATACCACCGGAAATCGAGGCGGCAGTATAGTCAGAAGTCAGACCATTCGCGAAAATAGATAGAGTAGTATAATATCTGATATGTATATATATTGTATTTAACGTTTTATGCTTATATTATACTATATATGTAACCGATGTGTTTCTGCGTTGTGTCTTGTATCTTTGAGTGAGGCGCACACACACAGGAGTCGAGTGATGGAGGTTTATTCTTTCAAAAGGAGACAAAACAACACAGGCGTCACACACAATCCGGCATATCTCTCTCCACTCAGCCCCGTGCATCAGCGTTCACTGACCCCTTAGCTTAATATATCCTGTAACTTTAAATGGATACATGTAGGGGATAAATTATAAAAATGTAAACAAAGCATAAAATGATCTTAAATAAAAAGACAGTATATAAAATATATACACTGATAAAGGAAATAAAATATAATAAAGAATTGTCATTTTCCTCTCACACTCATTTTACATATTATATCATAAACAAAAACACATAACAGGCATACCTTTCAAAAGGAGACAAAACAACACAGGCGTCACACACAATCCGGGATATCTCTCTCCACTCTACAAAATAAAGGAAGCAAACAATTGACCACACATACCGGATCACACAACTGCATTTGTAATATCAACGCGGGAAATACAGCGATCTTCCTCCCATGCCGAATCTCACGCGGCCGGGAAACCCCGTAGAAAGCTAACACCAGCTCAAGCTAGTTCACGAGTTAAAAGTTATAAAGTCCACCCTTCCAACAATTCAATGACTAAAACAATTGTCTACGAACCAGGGAGTTTCTCCCGCGTGCCTAAAAGCATGTCGCAAAGCAGTGTGAACCACCACAACCGTTCAAAGACAACCAACAAGGGGTTAACATAAAAATCTAACGGAGAGAGACACAAACGCAACTCACCAGCCCCGTGCATCAGCGTTCACTGACGCTAGACACACAGGTGCAACGCCAAACCACTCCCCAGGGAAACAAAAGACATGCCATAGGAAACAACGAAACCAACTTACTTAGGAACCAATATTTGGTGGAGTTCACAATAAAAAAGGTATGAACAATGATAAAAAAATAAAACAAAATCAAATTAAATTTAGCTTGGCTACATATACCTGACCTTTTTATTTTATTGTTCCCCTGCTTTGGCAATGAGTTGTAAATGGTCATTTAAAAATGGCGCAACATTTTGAGGAGATAATCTGCGGGTTGGTGAGGGGTGTCACATGCCATCGCCGCGTAGGCCTACACTTTTTGCGCCTTTTTTTTGCCGATTTCGGATGACACAAAGCAAAATCATCTCCTCTACAGATGCCATGTTTGCGATTGTCGATGCCAGTAATTTGTGACATAACAGTCACTGCCCTCTAGAGGATGTATTGCGTAACACCCATGGCAACGCTGAAACCGGATGGAGGTAGTCCCGGAGACAACGTTTGGAACTGACGGACGAATTTCGTCCGGATCCGGAGGTATGAATTGGCCTTTACTCCTCGGATTTCAACACCCCTCGGGTCAAGTTCTTTCAGAATTAATCGTACCTCTTCTTTCTTGACGTGCAATCCGTTCTCCTTGCATTTTCTGTACATCCACCTATGCCCACAGAGCTGGCCAGATGTGTTTAACTGTTCCTCAATAAATGAATTTGGACTACGTTCCTAAGCTTTCCCTGGGTGAGCGCAATCTTACCTATCTAGGGGGTTAGGTGAGAGGTACTCACCCCAGGTCCACAGCCACCGCACGCAAACAGCTCTCTCTCGCTGACACGCCGCACCGGCCCCTTGTCCCGGTGGGGTGAACCGTCAGTCCCGTTGACCAGCCCGCACCTTTAATCCAGTCATTTCTTTCCACCGTGTATATAAATCCAAAAGGTTCTCTGATAGATGTTCAATTACTCAGAATCTCAGCTGCTGAACCTCCTGCAGAGCAGGCTGTTCCAATTTATGGCTTAATGAGCCCTTGTTACGGTAGGGTAGCGTGTGCCTAGGGTTAGGGTCAGTACTGACATCACACAGAGGGGGCAAGGTTACGGTGCTCATCACAGGTAAGTAGCAACAGCTGAGAGGGCAGGGGGGACTCAGAGTTTGAGACTGAAGAGAGTCTGGAGTCGAAAAATGAGATTCGGAGTGCAAGAGAGTAATTTCATGGGCACACATTGCTCGGTGACTTTGATGAGAGAACCTTTGGATTTTCATATACACGTTGAACAGAAAGAAGAATACAAAGCACGGGCTGGTAGCCTGTAGACTAGGTGCCGGTGCGGCGGGACACAGAGCTGTTCGCCTACGGTGACTGTGGACCTGTGGCAAGTACCTTGCACCTAACCCCCTAGATAGGTTAGATTGCACTCACCCAGGGAAAGATTAGGAACAATACTCAAGTTCAGCACACCATGTAGGGGCAGACATAGGTTACGGGCTGTCTACCCAGGTTTTGACGAGTGCGGTAGATCGGCATCATAACAGTCCTCAACACCGCCCCCTCTGTGTCATGTCAGTACTGACCCTGACCCTAAGCACACTAGACCCAACTTGAAAAGGCAAATCCCCTAATCTTTATGCCACCTTTCTTTAACCTTTTTCGGAAAACGTCATTGCATCAAGGAGAGATGAGATGATTGATTGATTGATTGAAACTTTATTGAACAACAATTAACAAGTGTTCAAAAGGATTAAAAAAAACACATGAAGCCCAAAGGCTTGTTTCCATTGTGAAATGGTCAAACAACCTTTCCTCCAAGTATTTCCGGGTCAGTTCGTTAGGAAAGAAGAGAATCCGTAGCGGCCCTAAAGCTACCCTGCCGTAACAACAACCTATAATTTTAATATAAGTCAAAGACATAGACAGAAGTTGCATTGTTAATTTATTATTTTGTATCAGACATTTTTTGACAAACATTAAAGTGATTCGCTTTCAAATAAAAACATCATAAAAGGTTTGAGAATAGCCTGAGCACAACGGTGGGCGTCTTTTGGGTCGTGTCCAACATTTAAACTCCTATGTTGGCCCGTCTCTTGCGAGCTGGCAGCCGGGCCACCCGGTTGCAGTTGGTGTTTCCGCAGCTGCACTCCTCCACGTGGATGTAAGTGTACGGCACCAGGTCTCCGTTCAGACACTCCAGCTCCACCGTGCGGTTGCTGAAGCTCACCTCCCGGCAGCACGCGCATGTGTGCTCCAAACCGGCTGCCATTTCCTCGTACCTGAAATGGCCAAATGGAAACATAAGCATGAGTGGCCTATGGGTCAGGAGGCTGGGCTAGTGATTAGGGTGCTTGCCCCCCAGCCAAAAGGACCAGGTTTTGATACCCCTTATGTCCACATCAAATCTGTGTAGACAGCTATGAGCAAAATGCTTTACCCCTACCTGCTCCTGAATTGCATGAATACAAGTGTTGGTCACCGCTGATTGAAGAGTTGGACAAATAGCTAAACAATATTTTGAGAATCGAACCATAACTGATGGTAAATGTATTTTAACATGTGGAATATGTGAGCAAAGTATCATTGAAGTTAACTTTGAAATCTTGCTGAATGGCTCTCTTCAGGCCTTCTGTCAGAGGCTTTTGTTGGAAGCCGTGATGGAATTGAAGTGTCGTTACCTGGCAAAGGTGTTGCAGGACCCCTCACAATAGGGCATGTCAACATCCTCCCGGGTCTGGCACCCGTTGTGCAAGATCCGCTGTTTCATAGAGCCCAGCTTACACCCCTTGTCCATCTCTATGCCTTGTTTCACAGAGGGGCCCCAGAGGGGTTATTTTCATACCTCAGCCAACTCACCAAAAGGGACATAGCACATCATAATTAAGCTTGTGCAAACAGTGGCGTCATACTCACAGATCTTACAGCAACCATTTTCAGTCGTCTGAACTGTATCCTAAAGAGTATAGAGAGAACATTAGTCCAAACCATTTCCAGGATGAGGTTTCAATGGGACTTATTTCAGCTGGTGGGCCTTTTACAATACTTACCATAGTGTAATGTTCAGATTTCACCTAGACTCGGCACCCCCTCCCCACCCTCCTACTTATTGTATGTTGTACGTCCTGGCACTTAATTTACACACTTATTGTATGTTGTACGTCCTGGCACTTAATGTACACACTTATTGTATGTTGTACGTCCTGGCAGTTAATATGCACACTTATTGTATGTTGTACGTCCAGGCACTTAATGTACGCACTTATTTTATGTCGTACTTAGTTATAGTACTTACAATTGTGTTGCATCTCATCCTGGCTATCTTTGTTGTATACAGGAAATGGGTTAACCTAGAGATTGTTAGTGCTTGGCACTTGGTTTTATGATAATCATTACCGTACCAACAGCGATATATTGTTGTTTCTCCTTCTTCTGATAAATGTAATTATAGTAAGTTGGTTTGGATAAAAGCATCTGCTAAACGCCCTACATGTAAATGTAAATTTAATGATTTTCAATCTATGACGGATTGCCGTGAATGTGCCTTCAGCTGTACTCACAGGGTAACAGTTGCTCTGCTGGAAGTGCGGACACACCGTGTGGGTCACGATTGTTGTGAGCGTCTCTCCAATCTTCACGCAAGTATAAAACTCACACATGTTCTCCGGTGGGAACCACGTTTCTCCTTCCTATATGCACACACACCCACATGACCACACACACGAACACAAACATACACACACACGTGGGAGCCCACAGACACATGCAGAGACACACACACACACACACACACACACACACACACACAAAAGGTGATAGTTTAGAGGGACACTGTTTCCTCATCTGTGTACAACATTGAGAATTTGTGGGCAGTAAAACCTTGACCTTAAGCAGCTCCTGGGTTATGTTTCTGTCGACAACACAGTGGGTCTGCAGGCACCTCCCACAACACTCCTCAGGGGCCCTGTCTGAAACGTACTCGTATCCCTGCAAACAGAACAAGACACATCCTTCTCTGTAAAGAGCACAATAGAAAACATTGACATGACGTTACAGGTGCATATATGGAGAGAGAGAGAGAGAGAGAGAGAGCGAGAGAGAGAGAGAGAGAGAGAGATAGAGATTGAATAGGTATATCAAGGGGGCAGACTTACCAGACCACAGTTCTGGTCACATGCCAGCACCTTACAGGTTATCTCTAGCAGACCTGAATCTTCTGTCACCTGCCTGGAACAAGTGCAGTTCTGACACTTGACGACTGGGACTGAGGAACCGACCTGGAGAGGGAATAGACACTTGTCACTCACACACAGGAGCAGATGTCTACAGTACATCCTAATAAGCTGTACTCCAATTGATTACCTGGTATTCCATTCCTTTGTACACACAAACCGCTTTAGGCACTGGGAAACAATGGGGAACAAATGTAGTCAATAAAAAACCAAAGCAATGGAAGCATTGTCCTCCGTGTTGGGGTATGTATTCAAGATGTAAAACAACGACCAGTCAAGGTCAATGAAAATGACACACTTACAGCAATGGCGCACAGGGCAGCAATGTCCCGTTGGCACGGAGACTTCTGGTATGTATCCAACATTGCAGCTCAGGTCGACAACTGGACAAGTGCTGCTGTCACATTCTACAAAAAGTAGTGTAGAAGAAGTACATTAGAAAAACTCAGTGTTAACCCTGTATGGAAATGGACAACGTTATATATCCCTTTTACTGGTGTGTCTTACGGCAAACATAGTGAAGACAACATCTGTCTGCTGGATGGGTTTGATTCACCAGTATGAACCCTGGTTTAGTGCAGCTTCCCGCTGGAATTGAAGGGCAGTCTTTGGGCTTGCATGTCACAGACTTGGTGGATTCCTCGCAGATGCAAGTTTGGCAGTTTTGATCAAATATTTCATTCAACTGTAAGGAAACGAAAACACACACATGGGATTTGCATCAATGCATGTTATTTCAGAAAATAAAGAATTTCACTTCAGGAATTTAAGGATTATTTTTTGCTCACATCGCGGGGAACCCCCTCTGAATCCAAACATCCTACAGGAACACACGCAGCGTATTAGAGCAGCGTTGCTGGCAGTTTATGATCAGGGAAATGCTAACCTGGGTATATACTATACTGTCAAACTTACCACATTTATCAACACATATGTTTGACTCCTTGTTGAAGAGCTTCATGCCATCAGGACAAAAGCACCCCTCAGTGGTAAAGTTCATTTGATTCTCGCCAGGTCTGTGACACACAAAGGTTTGAATGGGTGGGTGTGTTCACCTGAACACGGCATCAATTGAAAAACACTATTGACAAACACATTCAGATGTGTATGCTATGTTATTTCAATATGATAAAATCAATCATTGATTGACAATGGCATTGCTATCCATGGTCGATCATTTATTGATTGCTGTTGAAACATATGCTCCGCAGTCAATCCATGTTTTAATGAAATCGTACTTGTCTTCACAGGTTTGCTGCTCTGCAGGACCACATGGTTTATAGACTCTGTCTGCTGGGCAGTTACTGGCTGTAGTGGAAAAGAGAGAAACGATATCAGGAAAAGCGTCCTAGCTAAACCGTCTGGACAGTATGTCTTTGTGACGGTTGCACATGCTTGTGTGCACTTACGACACAGAGGGGTGAGATTCCTCCAGTACAGGCAGACCCCGGCCTGTGCACAAGCAGCAGCGTACACCCGCAAGCTGGTGCACTGCACCACTGGGTTGGCGACATGGCAGCTATCGAAGATGCAACCCTGGTAGAATTTGTCTGGTGAGACAGTGGCATGGCATGCTTCGAATAGACTGTGGGGAGAAGGGGCACAACCCAAGAGAGATGTTTAGGATCCACCAGCCTAATTGTATCTGACAGACAGGGCTAGGGTAAGGTCAATTCAAATTAACTTTATTACGATGGATAGTATATCAATAACTGAAGTGATGCATAACAGTTGTACAGAATGCACGTACCTGCCCAGAAGAACTCCACATACAGAGTCTGGTTTGCATGTGGTTGGTGGCAGTGAGGGTAAGGGTAAGGGCGAATCGGTTGGTTCTACGGATGGAGCATGGCAGGATGGCTTGTAAAAGTCTTCCACAAGATAGTAGTCAGCCATCACTTCACAATTCTGTACCAGCTTGCCTCCAGGCAACATACAATCATCAGCCTTGTTGTTGTTGCATGTTCCTGTAAATATAAAACTTAGAATGTGTGACCCAACTCCAGATGTACCATATGGATGCTCGGGGCTAGGGGATCCTTACCACAATGCCCCTTTGTGTTGTTGACAAATTCCCGAGGTGGCAGGCTTATACTAAATCCTGTAATTCCAAATGTGATGACCACTTGCAGAGTAGGGATCTCCAAGATCAAGGACATGCCAGTGCTGAGTACCTTTATCCCTTGATGGTAATAAGGCACTTTTACAGTCACTCCACTACTAAGAACCTATGTTGAAAACAAATGTAAGAAAAGCATCATTAGGTAAAACCTTGAAGAGTCTTCTTAGGCGAGACAAATTCTGACTCCTGTTTACATTTATATCCATGGATAAATGTGTGTTTTTACCTCCAGCTTGGCTGCTCCAATAAGGTGATGATTCTTGAGAGTGATTACTTGTGAGCGATACGACACGATAATTGAGCGAGGACAAGAAACGTCTTCGGTGGGGTCACAGTACACATTGTCAACAATAACCTTCAAATTATGCTTTGGTGTGATCTCTTCCATTAAGATATATGTGCAGTTTCCTTGATAACTGTAGAAGACGCCATCAAACGTAATGTAATGTGGATCTCCCCAGCCTTCACATTCACCTGCAACACACACAGAACATTTATTTTTCTTATCAAGCATTGGTGAAGCAGTAAATGAGTAGAGTCAAGAGTACCTATGTAAAAAGGCATGTCATGGAACTCACATGGGCATGTGTAATACTTGCAGCATCCGTATTCATCGTCTATACGAACTGGTTTCTTTCCACTGGCACAGGGGATTTCTTCCAGTGGGGGGCATACATATGGTACTATTTCAATCGTTGTGTTCTCAATGCATTTGGCCATTTTGCAATCACACAGCACAAATGTCTCGTTTTGCTGGCACCAAAAAAGATGAGAGGGAAAGGGTCAAAGGATCATCAATAAATATATAGCGCATGAGTCTGAAAACAAAGATGTAAAAACTGTATCCCTGTGTTCGGAGAAATTGTTATGTTGTTATGAACTGGATGCAAGACCATCCTTACCGTTAAATTCCACTCGGGGCAGGTGGGAAGAGGTGGCATTGGTGGAGGGGAAGGTGTTGATGAGGGTGTAGTCATAGAGTTGCAAGGTTTTGTTTGGTTTCGAAGTTCGCAAATAGCCGAACATATCATTGTGAGACAAATCCCTGATCCAATATCTTTCATGTCGTATATTATCTCCCCTGAAAGATACAAAGTAAGAATCAACTGACTAAATTAACTCAATCCAAGGATTGTATCAAAGGTGTGTCAATCAAATGTGGCTCTTTGTAAAAATATAAAACTAAAATGAATGTTCATGCATTCACATTCATGCTACGTAAAATAGATGAACTATAAAATATACAAATAACAACGCAAACAGTTCCTCACTCATAATTCCCTTCTGTAGACAAGAGCAATGCCAGAATGTTTACAATATAAAAGCAGCATTTTCTTACCAGGTTCATAATGCTTGCCATCAACAACACAGACACATGCTGTAGTTGTAGTTGGGATTGTTACAGTAGTGGTACTGAGGACAACGGTGTATGTTGTTTCAGTAGTACGTGAAGCAGTAGGGCTTACAAGCTGATCCGTAGTTTGACGGGTGGTAGATGTTACAGTGCCAGTAACAATTGACTCATTTGTTGTTGATGACGTAGTACTTGGCATTGTTGTTGAATGGTGTGGTGTGGTCACTGTGGTACCAGGGGTCAGTGTTTCTACAGTTGTACTGGGTGATGCAGTTGTTGTAGATGTAGTTGTTGAGATGGCAGTTGGAGTAGTGGTTGGTTCAGTTGCGGTACTCCTTGTCGTAGTTGTTTGAGGTGTAGTAGGTGTTGCGAAAACGGGGGTTGATGTTACAATAGTTGTACTGGGTGGTGCAGTGGGTGTTGTTGTAGATGTACTCGTTGGGATGACAGATGGTGGAGTAGGTGTTGAAAAAGGTTGAATGGTTGTCTCTGTAGTTGATTCTACGGGTGCAGTTGGTTCAGTCATGGAACTAGTTGTCGTAGTTGTTTGAAGTGTAGTAGTTGATGTCGTGACAACAGGGGTTGGTGTTACAATAGTTGTTCTGGGTGGTGCAGTTGTTGTTGTAGATGTAGTTGTTGAGATGACAGTTGGAGTAGTGGTTGGTTCAGTCCTGGAACTACTTGTTGTAGTTGTTTGAGGTGTAGTAGCTGATGTTGTGACAACAGGGGATGATGTTACAACAGTTGTATTGTCTGATGCAGTTGTTGTTGTAGATGTAGTTGTTGAGATGACAGTTGGAGTAGTAGTTGGTCCAGTCGTGGTACTTCTTGTAGTTTGAGGTGTAGTAGGCGATGTAACAACGGGGGTTGTTGTTACAACAATTGTACTGGGTGGTGCAGTGGGTGTTGTAGTGGATGTAGTCGTTGAGATGACAGATGGAGTAAGAGGAGTAGTAGTTGTTGAATCAGGTGGACTTGTTGTGCCCGTAGTTGTTACTATGGGTGTAGTTGTTTCAGTGGTGAAACTACTTGTCATAGTTGTTTGAAGTGTAGTAGTTGATGTCGTGACAACAGGGATTGGTGTTGCAATAGTTGTACTGGGTGGTGCAGTTGTTGTTGTGGATGTAGTTGTTGAGATGAGGGTTGGAGTAGTGGTTGGTTCAGTCTCGGAACTACTTGTCATAGTTGTTTGAGGTGTAGTTTTTGATGTTGTAACAACAGGGGTTGGTGTTACAACAGTTGTACTGGGTGGTGCAGTTGTTGTAGATGTAGTTGTTGAGATGAAAGTTGGAGTAGTGGTTGGTTCAGTCGTGGTACTTCTTGTAGTTTGAGGTGTAGTAGGTGATGTGACAACAGGGGTTGATGTTACAACAGTTGTACTGGGTGGTAAAGTTATTGTTGTAGATGTAGATGTAGTTGTTGAGATGACAGTTGGAGTAGTGGTTGTTTCAGTCCTGGAACTACTTGTCATAGTTGTTTGAGGTGTAGTTTTTGATGTTGTAACAACAGGGGTTGGTGTTGCAACAGTTGTACTGCGTGGTGCAGTTGTTGTAGATGTAGTTGTTGAGATGACAGTTGGAGTAGTGGTTGGTTCAGTCGTGGTACTTCTTGTAGTTTGAGGTGTAGAAGGTGATGTGACAATGGGGGTTGATGTTACAACAGTTGTACCTGGTGGTGCAGTGGGTGTTGTAGTGGATGTTGTTGTTGAGATGACAGATGGAGTAAGAGGAGTAGCAGTTGTTGAAACAGGTGGACTTGTTGTCTTCGTAGTTGTTACTATGGGTGTAGTTGGTTCAGTCATGGAACTATTTGTCGTAGTTGTTTGAGGTGTAGTAGTTGATGTTGTGACAACAGAGGTTGGTGTTACAACAGTTGTACTGGGTGGTGCAGTTGTTGTAGATGTAGTTTTTGAGATGACGGTTGGAGTAGTGGTTGGTTCAGTCGTGGAACTACTTGTCGTAGTTGTTTGAGGTGTAGTAGTTGATGTTGTGACAACAAGGGTTGGTGTTACAACAGTTGTACTTGGTGGTGCAGTTCTTGTAGATGTAGTTGTTGAGACGACAGTTGGAGTAGTGGTTGGTTTCGTCGTGGTACTTCTTGTAGTTTGAGGTGTAGTAGGTGATGTGATAATGGGGGTTGATGTAACAACAGTTGTACTGGGTGGTGCAGTTGGTGTTGTAGTGGATGTAGTTGTTGAGATGACAGATGGAGTAAGAGGAGTAGTAGTTGTTGAAACAGGTGGACTTGTTGTCTCCGTAGTTGTTACTATGGGTGTAGTTGTTTCAGTGGAGGAACTACTTGTCGTAGTTGTTTGAAGTGTAGTAGTTGATGTTGTGACAACAG
Source organism: Pollachius pollachius (assembly GCF_949987615.1). NCBI lineage: Eukaryota > Metazoa > Chordata > Actinopteri > Gadiformes > Gadidae > Pollachius > Pollachius pollachius. The sequence continues at coordinate 26,824,732 of NC_136934.1, read as the reverse complement.
GGGTTGGTGCTACAACAGTTGTATTTGGTGGTGCAATTGTTGTAGATGTAGTTGTTGAGAAGACAGTTGGAGTAGTGGTTGGTTTCGTCGTAGTACTTCTTGTAGTTTGAGGTGTAGTAGGTGATGTGATAATGGGGGTTGATGTTACAACAGTTGTACTCGGTGGTGCAGTTGGTGTTGTAGTGGATGTAGTCGTTGAGATGACAGATGGAGTAAGAGGAGTAGTAGTTGTTGAAACAGGTGGACTTGTTGTCTCCGTAGTTGTTTCTATGGTTACAGTTGTTTCAGTCGTGGAACTACTTGTCGTAGTTGTTTGAGGTGTAGATGCTGAAGTTGTGACAACAGGGGTTGGTGTTACAACAGTTGTATTTGGTGGTGCAATTGTTGTAGATGTAGTTGTTGAGATGACAGTTGGAGCAATGGTTGGTTTCGTCGTGGTACTTCTTGTAGTTTGAGTTGTAGTAGGTGATACAACAGTTGTACTGGGTGGTGCAGTGGGTGTTGTAGTGGATGTGGTCGTTGAGATTACCGTTGGAGTAGGTGGAGTAACTGTTGAAACAGGTGGACTTGTTGTCTCTGTAGTTGTTTCTACGGTTGCAGTTGTTTCAGTCGTGGTACTTCTTGTAGTTTGAGATGTAGTAGGCGATGTAACAACGGGGGTTGTTGTTACAACAGTTGTACTGGGTGGTGCAGTGGGTGTTGTAGTGGATGTAGTCGTTGAGATGACAGACGGAGCAAGAGGAGTAGTAGGTGTTGAAACAGGTGGACTTGTTGTCTCCGTAGTTGTTACTATGGGTGTAGTTGTTTCAGTGGAGGAACTACTTGTCGTAGTTGTTTGAAGTGTGGTAGTTGATGTCGTGAAAACAGGTGTTCGTGTTACAGCAGTTGTACTGGGTGGTAAAGTTATTGTTGTAGATGTAGATGTAGCTGTTGAGATGACAGTTGGAGTAGTGGTTGGTTCAGTCCTGGAACTACTTGTCATAGTTGTTTGAGGTGTAGTTTTTGATGTTGTAACAACAGGGGTTGGTGTTGCAACAGTTGTACTGCGTGGTGCAGTTGTTGTAGATGTAGTTGTTGAGATGACAGTTGGAGTAGTGGTTGGTTCAGTCGTGGTACTTCTTGTAGTTTGAGGTGTAGTAGGTGATGTGACAATGGGGGTTGATGTTACAACAGTTGTACCTGGTGGTGCAGGGGGTGTTGTAGTGGATGTTGTCGTTGAGATGACAGATGGAGTAAGAGGAGTAGCAGTTGTTAAAACAGGTGGACTTGTTGTCTTCGTAGTTGTTACTATGGGTGTAGTTGGTTCAGTCATTGAACTATTTGTCGTAGTTGTTTGAGGTGTAGTAGTTGATGTTGTGACAACAGGGGTTGGCGTTACAACAGTTGTACTGGGTGGTGCAGTTGCTGTAGAAGTAGTTTTTGAGATGATGGTTGGAGTATTGGTTGGTTCAGTCGTGGAACTACTTGTAGTAGTAGTTTGAGGTGTAGTAGTTGATGTTGTGACAACAAGGGTTGGTGTTACAACAGTTGTACTTGGTGGTGCAGTTGTTGTAGATGTAGTTGTTGAGATGACAGTTGGAGTTGTGGTTGGTTCAGTCGTGGTACTTCTTGTAGTTTGAGGTGTAGTAGGCGATGTGACAAAGGGGGTTGATGTTACAACAGTTGTACTGGGTGGTGCAGTGGGTGTTGTAGTGGATGTATTCGTTGAGCTGACAGATGGAGTAAGTGGAGTAGTAGTTGTTGAAACAGGTGGACTTGTTGTCTCCGTAGTTGTTTCTATGGTTGCAGTTGTTTCAGTCGTGGAACTACTTGTCGTAGTTGTTTGAGGTGTAGTAGCTGAAGTTGTGACAACAGGGGTTGGTGTTACAAAAGTTGTATTTAGTGGTGCAATTGTTGTAGATGTAGTTGTTGAGATGACAGTTGGAGTAGTGGTTGGTTTCGTCGTGGTACTTCTTGTAGTTTGAGGTGTAGTAGGTGATACAACAGTTGTACTGGGTGGTGCAGTGGGTGTTGTAGTGGAAGTGGTCGTTGAGATTACCGTTGGAGTAGGTGGAGTAACTGTTGAAACAGGTGGACTTGTTGTCTCTGTAGTTGTTTCTACGATTGCAGTTGTTTCAGTTGTGGTACTTCTTGTAGTTTGAGGTGTAGTAGGCGATGTTACAACGGGGGTTGTTGTTACAAAAGTTGTACTGGGTGGTGCAGTGGGTGTTGTAGTGGATGTAGTCGTTGTGATGACAGACGGAGTAAGAGGAGTAGTAGTTGTTGAAACAGGTGGACTTGTTGTCTCCGTAGTTGTTACTATGGGTGTAGTTGTTTCAGTGGAGGAACTACTTGTCGCAGTTGTTTGAAGTGTAGTAGTTGATGTCGTGACAACAGGTGTTCGTGTTACAACAGTTGTACTGGGTGGTAAAGTTCCTGTTGTAGATGTAGATGTAGTTGTTGAGATGACAGTTGGAGTAGTGGATGGTTCAGTCCTGGAACTGCTTGTCATAGTTGTTTGAGGTGTAGTTTTTGATGTTGTAACAACAGGGGTTGGTGTTGAAACAGTTGTACTGCGTGGTGCAGTTGTTGTAGATGTAGTTGTTGAGATGAAAGTTGGAGTAGTGGTTGGTTCAGTCGTGGTACTTCTTGTAGTTTGAGGTGTAGTAGGTGATGTGACAATGGGGGTTGATGTTACAACAGTTGTACCTGGTGGTGCAGTGGGTGTTGTAGTGGATGTTGTCGTTGAGATGACGGATGGAGTAAGAGGAGCAGCAGTTGTTGAAACAGGTGGACTTGTTGTCTTCGTAGTTGTTACTATGGGTGTAGTTGGTTCAGTCATGGAACTATTTGTTGTAGTTGTTTGAGGTGAAGTAGTTGATGTTGTGACAACAGGGGTTGGTGTTACAACAGTTGTACTGGGTGGTGCAGTTGTTGTAGATGTTGTTTTTGAGATGACGGTTGGAGTAGTGGTTGGTTCAGTCGTGGAACTACTTATAGTAGTTGTTTGAGGTGTAGTAGTTGATGTCGTGACAACAAGGGTTGGTGTTACAACAGTTGTACTTGGTGGTGCAGTTGTTGTAGATGTAGTTGTTGAGATGACAGTTGGAGTTGTGGTTGGTTCAGTCGTGGTACTTCTTGTAGTTTGAGGTGTAGTAGGTGATGTGACAATGGGGGTTGATGTTACAACAGTTGTACCTGGTGGTGCAGTGGTTGTTGTAGTGGATGTTGTCGTTGAGATGACAGATGGAGTAAGAGGAGTAGCAGTTGTTGAAACAGGTGGACTTGTTGTCTTCGTAGTTGTTACTATGGGTGTAGTTGGTTCAGTCATGGAACTATTTGTCGTAGTTGTTTGAGGTGTAGTAGTTGATGTTGTGACAACAGGGGTTGGTGTTACAACAGTTGTACTGGGTGGTGCAGTTGTTGTAGATGTAGTTTTTGAGATGACGGTTGGAGTAGTGGTTGGTTCAGTCGTGGAACTACTTGTCGTAGTTGTTTGAGGTGTAGTAGTTGATGTCGTGACAACAAGTGTTGGTGTTACAACAGTTGTACTTGGTGGTGCAGTTGTTGTAGATGTAGCTGTTGAGATGACAGTTGGAGTAGTGGTTGGTTCAGTCGTGGTACTTCTTGTAGTTTGAGGTGTAGTAGGTGATGTGACAACGGGGGTTGATGTTACAACAGTTGTAGCTGGTGGTGCAGTGGGTGTTGTAGTGGATGTTGTCGTTGAGATGACAGATGGAGTAAGAGGAGTAGCAGTTGTTGAAACGGGTGGACTTGTTGTCTCTGTAGTTGTTTCTACGGTTGCAGTTGTTTCAGTCGTGGAACTACTTGTCGTAGTTGTTTGAGGTGTAGTAGCTGAAGTTGTGACAACAGGGGTTGGTGTTACAACAGTTGTATTTGGTGGTTCAATTGTTGTAGATGTAGTTGTTGAGATCACAGTTGGAGTAGTGGTTGGTTCAGTCGTAGTACTTCTTGTAGTTTGAGGTGTAGTAGGTGATGTGACAACGGGGGTTGATGTTACAACAGTTGTACTGGGTGGTGCAGTGGGTGTTGTCGTGGATGTAGATGTTGAGATGACAGATGGAGTAAGAGGAGTAGTAGTTGTTGAAACAGGTGGACTTGTTGTCTCCGTAGTTGTTACTATGGGTGTAGTTGTTTCATTGGAGGAACTACTTGTCGTAGTTGTTTGAAGTGTAGTAGTTGATGTTGTGACAAAAGGGGTTGGTGTTACAACAGTTGTACTGGGTGGTGCAATTGTTGTAGATGTAGTTGTTGAGATAACAGTTGGAGTAGTGGTTGGTTTCGTTGTGGTACTTCTTGTAGTTTGAGGTGTAGTAGGTGATGTGATAACGGGGGTTGATGTTACAACAGTTGTACTGGTTGGTGCAGTGGGTTTTATAGTGGAAATAGTCGTTGAGATTACCGTTGGAGTAGGTGGAGTAACTGTTGAAACAGGTGGACTTGTTGTCTCTGTAGTTGTTTCTACGGTTGCAGTTGTTTCAGTTGTGGAACTACTTGTCGTAGTTGTTTGAGGTGTAGTAGCTGAAGTTGTGATAACAGGGGTTGGTGTTACAACAGTTGTATTTGGTGGTGCAATTGTTGTAGATGTAGTTGTTGAGATGACAGTTGGAGTAGTGGTTGGTTTCGTCGTGGTACTTCTTGTAGTTTGAGGTGTAGTAGGTGATGTGATAACGGGGGTTGATGTTACAACAGTTGTACTGGGTGGTGCAGTGGGTGTTGTAGTGGAAGTAGTCGTTGAGTTTACCGTTGGGGTAGGTGGAGTATCTGTTGAAACAGGTGGACTTGTTGTCTCTGTAGTTGTTTCTACGGTTGCAGTTGTTTCAGTCGTGGAACTACTTGTCGTAGTTGTTTGAGGTGTAGTAGCTGAAGTTGTGACAACAGGGGTTGGTGTTACAACAGTTGTATTTTGTGGTGCAATTGTTGTAGATGTAGTTGTTGAGATGACAGTTGGAGTAGTGGTTGGTTCAGTTGTGGTGCTTCTTGTAGTTTGAGGTGTAGTAGGTGATGTGACAATGGGGGTTGATGGTACAACAGTTGTACCTGGTGGTGCAGTGGGTGTTGTAGTGGATGTTGTCGTTGAGATGACAGATGGAGTAAGAGGAGCAGCAGTTGTTGAAACAGGTGGACTTGTTGTCTTCGTAGTTGTTACTATGGGTGTAGTTGGTTCAGTCATGGAACTATTTGTCGTAGTTGTCTGAGGTGTAGTAGTTGATGTTGTGACAACAGGGGTTGGTGTTACAACAGTTGTACTGGGTGGTGCAGTTGTTGTAGATGTAGTTTTTGAGATGACGGTTGGAGTAGTGGTTGGTTCAGTCGTGGAACTACTTGTCGTAGTCATTTGAGGTGTAGTAGTTGATGTCGTGACAACAAGGGTTGGTGTTACAACAGTTGTACTTGGTGGTGCAGTTGTTGTAGATGTAGTTGTTGAGATGACAATTGGAGTTGTGGTTGCTTCAGTCGTGGTACTTCTTGTAATTTGAGGTCTAGTAGGCGATGTGACAACGGGGGTTGATGTTACAACAGTTGTCCTGGGTGGTGCAGTGGGTGTCGTAGTGGACGTAGTCGTTGAGATGACAGATGGAGTAAGAGGAGTAGTAGTTGTTGAAACAGGTGGACTTGTTGTCTCCGTAGTTGTTTCTACGGTTGCAGTTGTTTCAGTCGTAGAACTACTTGTCGTAGTTGTTTGAGGTGTAGTAGCTGAAGTTGTGACAACAGGGGTTGGTGTTACAACAGTTGTATTTGGTGGTGCAATTGTTATAGATGTAGTTGTTGAGATGACAGTTGGAGTAGTTGTTGGTTTTGTCGTGGTACTTCTTGTAGTTTGAGGTGTAGTAGGTGATGTGATAACGGGGGTTGATGTTACAACAGTTGTACTGGGTGGTGCAGTGGGTGTTGTAGTGGACGTAGTCGTTGAGATTCCCGTTGGAGTAGGTGGAGTAACTGTTGAAACAGGTGGACTTGTTGTCTCTGTAGTTGTTTCTACGGTTGCAGTTGTTTCAGTCGTGGAACTACTTGTCGTAGTTGTTTGAGGTGTAGTAGCTGAAGTTGTGACAACAGGGGTAGGTGTTACAACAGTTGTATTTGGTGGTTCAATTGTTGTAGATGTAGTTGTTGAGATAACAGTTGGAGTAGTGGTTGGTTCAGTCGTGGTACTTCTTGTAGTTTGAGGTGTAGTAGGTGATGTGACAACGGGGGTTGATGTTACAACAGTTGTACTGGGTGGTGCAGTGGGTGTTGTAGTGGACTTAGTCGTTGAGATTCCCGTTGGAGTAGGAGGAGTAACTGTTGAAACAGGTGGACTTGTTGTCTCTGTATTTGTTTCTACGGTTGCAGTTGTTTCAGTCGTGGAACTTCTTGTCGTAGTTGTTTGAGGTGTAGTAGCTGAAGTTGTGACAACAGGGGTTGGTGTTACAACAGTTGTATTTGGTGGTTCAATTGTTGTAGATGTAGTTGTTGAGATCCCAGTTGGAGTAGTGGTTTGTTCAGTCGTAGTACTTCTTGTAGTTTTAGGTGTAGTAGGTGATGTGACAACGGGGGTTGATGTTACAACAGTTGTACTGGGTGGTGCAGTGGGTGTTGTAGTGGATGTAGATGTTGAGATGACAGATGGAGTAAGAGGAGTAGTAGTTGTTGAAACAGGTGGACTTGTTGTCTCCGTAGTTGTTACTATGGGTGTAGTTGTTTCAGTGGAGGAACTACTTGTCGTAGTTGTTTGAAGTGTAGTAGTTGATGTTGTGACAAAAGGGGTTGGTGTTACAACAGTTGTACTGGGTGGTGCAATTGTTGTAGATGTAGTTGTTGAGACAACAGTTGGAGTAGTGGTTGGTGTCGTTGTGGTACTTCTTGTAGTTTGAGGTGTAGTAGGTGATGTGATAATGGGGGTTGATGTTACAACAGTTGTACTGGTTGGTGCAGTGGGTTTTGTAGTGGAAATAGTCGTTGAGATTACCGTTGGAGTAGGTGGAGTAACTGTTGAAACAGGTGGACTTGTTGTCTCTGTAGTTGTTTCTACGGTTGCAGTTGTTTCAGTCGTGGAACTACTTGTCGTAGTTGTTTGAGGTGTAGTAGCTGAAGTTGTGACAACTGGGGTTGGTGTTACAACAGTTGTATTTGGTGGTGCAATTGTTGTAGATGTAGTTGTTGAGATGACAGTTGGAGTAGTGGTTGGTTCAGTCGTGATACTTCTTGTAGTTTGAGGTGTAGTAGGTGATGTGACAACGGGGGTTGATGTTACAACAGTTGAACTGGGTGGTGCAGTTGTTGTTGTAGATGTAGTTTTTGAGATGACAGTTGGAGTTGTGGTTTGTTCAGTCGTGGTACTTCTTGTAATTTGAGGTGTAGTAGGCGATGTGACAACGGGGGTTGATGTTACAACAGTTGTACTGGGTGGTGCAGTGGGTGTTGTAGTGGATGTAGTTGTTGAGATGACAGATGGAGTAAGTGGAGTAGTAGTTGTTGAAACAGGTGGACTTGTTGTCTCCGTAGTTGTTACTATGGGTGTAGTTGTTTCAGTGGAGGAACTACTTGTCGTAGTTGTTTGAAGTGTAGTAGTTGATGTTGTGACAACAGGGGTTGGTGTTACAACAGTTGTACTGGGTGGTGCAATTGTTGTAGATGTAGTTGTTGAGATAACAGTTGGAGTAGTGGTTGGTTTCGTTGTGGTACTTCTTGTAGTTTGAGGTGTAGTAGGTGATGTGATAACGGGGGTTGATTTTACAACAGTTGTACTGGTTGGTGCAGTGGGTGTTGTAGTGGAAGTAGTCGTTGAGATTACCGTTGGAGTAGGTGGAGTAACTGTTGAAACAGGTGGACTTGTTGTCTCTGTAGTTGTTTCTACGGTTGCAGTTGTTTCAGTCGTGGAACTACTTGTCGTAGTTGTTTGAGGTGTAGTAGCTGAAGTTGTGACAACAGGGGTTGGTGTTACAACAGTTGTATTTGGTGATGCAATTGTTGTAGATGTAGTTGTTGAGATTACAGTTGGAGTAGTGGTTGGTTTCGTCGTGGGGATTCCGGTTGTTCCTTCAGTTGTGGTGGATGGAGTTGTCGTAACTGGGGTTGTTGCTGTCGTGACAACAGGGTTTGGTGTTACAAAAGTTGTACTGGGTGGTGCAGTGGGTGTTGTTGTCAATGTTGTCGTTGAGATGACAGAGGGAGTAGGTGGAGTAGTAGTTGTTGAAACAGGTGGACTTGTCTCTCTAGTTGTTACTACAGGTGTAGTTGGTTTTGTCGTTGAACTACTTGTCATAGTTGTTTGAGGTGTAGTAGTTGATGTTGTGACAACAGGGGTTGGTGTTGACTCTTGTGTGGTGGTCTCTTTAGTTGTGACTAAGGGTGTATTTGGTCTAGGTGTGGTTGCTGGTGATGATGTTGGTGTTGTAGTTGAGGTAATGAATGGCGTTGTTGGTGCAGATGTTATCGGTTCGGGAGTTGAACAGGGATCATTTGTCTCTATCACTTTTCCATTTTTGCAAATAGCATAGTAGCACATTCCTAAATTGTCTGTCACATTGTAAATTACATCATTGTCATTGTAATATGTTCCATTGTAAATGCATCCATCACAGCTCTCAACACATATTCCTTTATCTTCATCAAATATGGGCGTATCTTCTGGGCACACAGGGTAACAGCCTTTAAGAAAAAACAGAATTAAAAGGCTATTATTGATATATTCAGAGAGTTCCTCTGTCATAATATTGTTGGGATTATGTTGGCAAAATCATGATTTATTTTCTGAAAATGCATTTCCTAGTGAAATTTTGTCACCTTAAGAATTTTTTTCATCCGATTCATGCTCTTCAATTTAACATTAGCCTTACGAGAATAGGCAAGCCAACAGGCTTCAAAAGGTTTCCTACCTTCCAGGTTTGGTATTGAATTGTTGCATGCATGTGGATTGCGGCAGGTCTTGTAACAAGGTTCATGGCATGGCTTGTAGTGCCACTCACATAATTCCCCTTCATTGTAGTAGTCACAAAATACGGCTATGTGGGAAAAACCAACCAAGACGTTATCAGAGGTTGTGTTATGCCTAGTGTGTCCTTGGTTCTATTGATTTGCAATAACAACAATTACAACAACAAACAGTTTTATCCCGGTAGTGTGTTTCTCATTGGTAAGCGTTAACTTACGGCATATTTCCGGGGTTCTCCAGGCAACGCACACACTGACTTCATTACAAGCCTGGGCGTAGGCTGCAACTGCTGTGCAGAAGCACTCGCAGTCTCCTCCAGTGTCGCAGGCACACGAGTCTTTTACACAGTTTTCATAAAACGGAATAGGATTCACCTGTGCAGGCATTCAAAAGTAAGTGATGGTAATATTTGTTTTGAAGTTGAAATTTGGAAACAATGTCAAAATGATCATGCAGGAAACAAGAAATATATATTTTAACCAACCTTCTTGTGGCAGTCTTGGAAGGTGATGCTCTTTATAATGCTACACTGAATCTGTGCCCAGTTGTGGCGATGGGGCTGCAGCAAACAAGAATCAACGCTTGCTTCTGCGTCCAGGCAAGAGCTTAAAGCCTTCCAGCTGTTTGCAAACTCAAGGGGGCTGCTCACTACCATCTGACTCTGGGTAGTGAAGTCATTCTGGACATCTCCATTAAAGTCTCCACAAAGACCGCACACCCCCGCCTTTAAAGAAGAAATACAGACGTCAATAAAAATAAATTATTTTCTTACTCTGTTGTATTGTTGTCTGCATCGTTAAATATACAGCCATCAAAAATACATCAGCCACTTTACATTATGCACTACAAAATGAACAAAAAAAAAGAATATCGTCTAATCTTAATTTAGATTTCTCATTTGTATCTGTGTCATTTATATCTAAAAGGTATTATGACTGAAGCAAAACCAAAAAGCTCTGATGTTAAGCAGCTAAACAGTTTGTACTCCACATCCCTAACTAAACTGCTACTCACACTGTGCTGTGGTTCCAGAAGGATCCGGATGGTGGTTTTGCGGTCCCATAGAACTGTGATCCCGAGTGAAGCTTCTACGGCCAGATACATCCCAACACGTCTGATTGTGTACTTGATCTCAGAGCCCATTGCCAGATCCAATATTTCGTATGTTCCCTTTGCTAATTTAATTTCTTTATTCTGGAATAAACAATATAACATCAGTACAAATAGTTAACCTCTGTGTATTCACCACATCTGATACTATTTTGAGACACAGTCCTCTTAATATAAACATGTTTGCAATGAGGACCTACCCCCAGCTGAATCCTGACAGATTTGGAGCAGGTGGTGCCAGTAGTTCCACATGGTATATTTTCTGTAATAACCCGGAAGATGTCCTCTACTGATTTGTTGCCACATTTGTTCTTAAAAAAATAATTGAACATCACAACTATGTTAATACCAATGCTTGTGTTTACTGAGAATCCCCACGATACAGAGTAGAGTACAGAGTTTTATCTCATGCAAGCAACAACCATATATTAGTACATAATTGCTCATGAATAATGTCTTGTTACAATAATTTAGCTGACAAGTTAAGACAAGTTAATCATAGACGTTCGTAGAGTCATTTTACTCCATTACACCCCTAACACCATGCAGCATTGGAGTCTAAATTTATACTGAAACAAAGTAGGAGCAAAAGGACAAGGACAAGGTTTGTGTGCATGATTTTACCTGGATGGCCACGTAGGCGCATTGCCCCTGAAAGCCATATGTTCTCTGATCAAAGGTTCTGTAATGACCACTGCCATAAATGATGCAAGTCCCTGGGCATTTCTTCTCCGTACACTCCCATTTCCCCATTCGACATGTACTGTGGGATAGAGGTCGAAAGATGGTAATTTAATAGTTTACACTAAGCACATTAGATATTCTCTTGAAACATAAAAAAAAACATATCAGGCTCATCATACCAGGTGTTGCACTGATCTTTGATTTCAGAGCCAGAAGCATAGAGGGCGCGATCGTGTTGACATGGACATTCATGTTCCTTCACACAGGAGCCCTTGCCATCATCAAGGAGACCACTGGGGCATTGACAGCCGGATTCACATTCTGTTGAGTACTGGGGTCATTGAAACCCATAAAAATCACAGTTAGCTGATGATTCCTTTCCATTATATTATTATTTATTTCCAGGACCCGGGATATTGAAATCAATGGAAAAAGTGTCAGTTTAAATATTGTTTTGCTGTTGACCAGATCCTTAAAATCCCATGGGAACAAGAGTTAGACAGTTGGATTTCTGACAGGATAATTATGGTGTTCTCTCTTGCTAAAACTTAAGATGAAAAATAGTACTTACACAACTATCACTCTCTGTGTTTCTACATGTCCGAGCACACTGCACGCCCAGCTCTCGGACGTCTGCGCTCGAACAGTTAAGGTAGACTTTTGGAGTCGGACAGGCTTTGAAAAACATAAAAATTTGTCTTAACATACAGGTGAAGTCAAACAGAAACACACACACACACACACACACGCACACACACACACACACACAGTGTACACACACACACGCGCACACACACACACAAATTGTATGCATACAACACATACAATTTAATGAATGAATCAGAAGCTACACAAATATGTCTACAAGCGTACCTTGTGACGATGTCTTCCAAGCACGACAGTGAAGCTTGCCATTGGAGCACAAACTAAAAAAAAAATGTTATTTAAATCATCTCAAACTTTCACAAATCATTATCCACAACCTTCTGATACTCTTCTATGTTTGAAGTCTTTGCCAACACGACAAATAAGATACTATTGAACAGTCAGCAACAAGGGGGCAGATGCATACTAAGACAAATGGATTTTGATGAGAAATTAGTTCACAACTAACCAGTGTTGCTCTTTGATGCTTATTGATTTGCCTGGCTTTATGTGGACTCCATTGTGATAGCAGGGGCATTTGTTCATTGGAACACAGGCACCTTTTTCCTCCTGATACGTCCCCTCAGGGCAGGAGCAGCCATCCACAGGCAGGAAGTCAGAGGTGCAGCTCTGCTGTTCTGAGCTCAGCTGTCTGCATGTCCACTGGCAGCGCTGCAGCTTGTAAGAGAAGCTTTGGCTTTCCGGGCAGCCCCTTGAGTATTTTTCTGGTAAATATTGTTTTTAGAATGTAATTATGTGAATAAACTTGTGGTAACGGTATTATGAATACCGTTCTGACAATAGACCACACATCGTGTCCTTAAGCTCTTACCACAGACGTTCACCCTCCAATCGCTCAGGAAAACTCCTTTCGAAGCACAAGCTCGTACATAGGAGGAGAAAACGGCACACATGCAGTCTTCGGTTTTCTCACAGTTACATGTGGCGTAGATGCATCTCTGATGAAGACAACACAATGTTAATGCTATGACAATGACCACAACATAAATTGAATCTAATTGATAGATAAACATGCTGTATTGTTGTGTAATACCTTGTGGTACAGTTCTGGATCGATCATTGCATGACAGTTTGTAAATGGGCTCTCTGGACGTGTTAAAAGCGAGCACCAATGTTCAGCATATTGCTCTGCAGGAAGATTCAAATTATTATTATTATTATTATTATTTGGAAACAAAAACTGACACTATCAGTGTGGATGTTTATCTGGTTGGGATTATGTATCAATCAAAGAACCAAAATCTAAGCTGGCTGACTGTAAACGTTCTATGTTCTTGAAGACTAGCAGAGACAGCTTGGCTAATTACAGACACAGCGTACCGGTCTCCACACTGATGGAACAGGGGCTTTCCAGACGTTCATCTCTCTCCGGGCAGGTAGGATTAGACTTCCAGGAATTCCCAAAAGAGGATGCAGTGCCTTCCACAATCCCTTGAGGTGTCTTCATATCATCGGACAGCATCATGTTATAGTTTCCACATAAACCTGAATAAGAGGAAGCAGTTTTGATGGATTAAATGAAAATGAATGGATGAATAGAAGGGTGGATAGAATATGATGTGCAATTTCTGTAGGCAATAGTAATGTGCGTTATTGTCTGAATCATAAAAATCTCAAAAGCAGTGTGACTGACAAAAACAACATGTACAATTATGATGCATCACATGAAGCTATATTGTAGATTAGAATTTAGCAAGCCTCAGATTAGCCATGTGTTGGTTTACCTCTTGTCTTTGTTTTGTAACTCTGTTCAAGGGTCACATAGACTTGCAGGACCGGAACATGCTGGACCTGAATCTGTAACCCAAACCTGGTCTGGAGCAGGATGTGGAAGGACGATGCCTGGAATATATTGATGTCGCCTACAAGTCAAGAGAAATGGTATGTATGAGTACAAAATGAGTACAATAATGATAGAATTGAGACCAATTTAAAACACTGTGCAGCTAGTTATCGGTTTTCACCATTATCTAACCTGTGTTGTACGGCAAGCTGATGATCTGCATGTTGTGCCTCACTTTTCCATCTGCAGAGAACGCTAGCATCTGCAAAAAATATCATGGTATGACCAAAATGACAATCATACATTATCATTCACAGGTCACATGTAATCCTTTATCCAACAGCCTCCATCCAGATGAAATACTATGTAGCAGCACTCACGTTGTTTCTGTCATTGTTCAGTAGGACCATCACACTCTTCAGACAAGTGTCAAACTCCTGGCTCACACATGGGACCAGCTGGACCATGATGGTGAACTTGGGGCTGGCATCATCCTGCATCCCACATAGTATGAGTACATTCAGAGGACCATCAATTAATTTAAATGTAAAAAAAAAAACTCTCAAATATATGTCAAATATAACGATTTTAAAATTCAAAATTCTCATTTCAAATATAAAATGACAAGTTGCACACGAGCTAACTCTTTTACCTTGCTTTCGATCTTAGCCAGGACGTAGTGGCAATCCCCATGGAAAATGTAGGCTTTCCCATCAAAAGTAGTCACATGGGAACCCTCTTCCACTGCGCAAGTAGCCGGACTGGGTAGACTCTTACAGTCCCATCTTCCCTCATAGCATAAACTTGGAAAAGCAAAAGTATTTGAGATTGTCAGTGGTGGACAGTAATGAAGTACAAGTAATTTGTTACTGTACTTAAGTAACCTTTTAGCGTATCTGTACTTTACTTGAGTATCATTATTTTGTGAGACTTTATACTTTTATTCAACTTCATTTTATAGGGGAAAATCTTACTTTTTACTCCACTACATTCCAAAAACCTGTCGTTCCTTTCAACGTTCCTTTCACGACATGCATGCGTGACCATAGCCACAGCTAACCATTGCGGACATCGTGGAATATTTATCGTAGAAACACCTTGTCAAGCCTAAACGGTTACATTATACATTAAAATTATTAATCGATTGGAAATATGATTGTAATATATCGGGCGTTTGTCTGTGGGGAACCCTGTTTATATGGCTAGAGGATAGGTGCTTTCTACATATCCAGGTGTACTCCCAGTAGAAGCTAAATCCCTAAAACAATAGCCGCGTTTACGTAAACACACCTGATCCGATTAGAAGTGGAAGAAAAGCTAAATCAGAATAGAAAAGGATCATATATGTGCCTTAATTGGAATACAATTCTCTGATCGGAATACAATTCTATGCGGAATAGAAAAGCTGGTGCCCTGTCTGGGCTAATTTTCCCGATAATGACCGGCGTTCTGTACAACAATACCCTGCCATATATACAGTACATTCAGATTGCATGATAGGAATAGATCTATTCCAATTAGAAATCTAATCGGATCAGAAGTGTCCATGTAAACGCGGCTAATGTCCAATAGTAACTAGGGGCGAGGGAGGGACATTAGATCCGTCACTCAAACCTCCGGCCAGTGATAAGGAGATGTTGTTTAGTTGAGCTGGTATTGACTGTAAGGTGGATGTTCTTTAAGTTCTTGTATGATTATTTCAAGTTGAAGTTCTATATAAATGTAAGATCATTTTCTGCTTAACTATTTTGAGGGTTGCTTTATTTTAGCTCATGTACCAAACATACATTTTCTGTGGCTTTGTCCCTGCGCACACACACACACACACACACACAAACACACATACACACACACACACACACACACACACACACACACACACACACACACTCCATTTAACATTTCTATACATCTATGTGGCTTTACTAAAACATACTAAAACATATTTTCAACCTCACTTTGCACAACAGCACAAACTGCATTTTCTGCAGGAAATGCATTTTCTAGTTTCAAATGATATCAGTATCAGATATCACAAATAGAAAACATTGTAATAAGAGTGTTGTTAGTGTTTTTTTTAACCTTAAATGATATGACTGAGTGCATAAAGGACATAGCAAGACTTTGGAACTTCATTACACCAAATGACTTTTACTTTTGATACTTAAGTACATTTGAAGCCAAGTACTTTTATACTTTTACTGAAGTCAACGTTTAAAGGGAGTACTTCCACTTTTACTGGAGTAATTTTTTACACTAGGTATCTCAACTTTTACTCAAGTTCGTGGTCTGAGTACTTCGTCCAACACTAGAGATTGTTAACAAAACCACATAGCATAGGGCCATGCCCTATACATTTGAATTGGCCCGATAACGTTCAAGATTAACTTTCAGATACCATTCTTCACTATCCTGTCGGTAAACGTCCCCGGAGTTGTAGATTTTATCATGTTTACATTGGCATTCAGTCTGGCTGACACAACCTCTCTGTGAAATGTTGTCCCACACCGTTCCTGAAATACAGGGAAGTCACAATTGTAGGAGAAAGCAACTTACAAATAGATATAGTTTCTGATAATGAAGGCTAAAGGTGGCTTACCTGCAGGACAAAAGCAGCCATCCATTTTGTGGTCCTCACAGAGCGAACTGGTGTCTGAGATTGTGCAGCTAGCCATGCATGGAGAGCCACTCTCTTCATACACCATATTGAAGGGGCACATCTTGGCTGTAAGGGAAATAAAGGTGTTATATGTTTGTATTCAAAATAAGTTGAATGATAGTTCAACCTTTGCTTCTGGAAAATGAAATGAAAATAAAGTGATTCAATTACATTTTTTTGTTTTTTGGGGTTTTTGTGTTACTGTAAGGAAGAATATTTTACCGCAGAACTGGGGCGTCCTCCAGCTGGGCGGCTGACCCCCAGCATGGGAACACTGGCGGGAGAACTCTGCCAGTGTGCTGCAGACACAGAAGTCATTGGTGCTATTGCCACAGCCACACATGTCCTGCACACAGGCCTGGGTGTATGGGGTTGGGTCCACCAGCAATGCACAAGAGCTCCAGGCTTCAGAGTGGATCATCTTTTTGCAGATTGGACGCTAAGGGGTGTTATTGGAAAAAAGTTTATAAATAAAAAAAACAATTATGAGTCATTTTTTCCTGGACCCTAGTTTATGTACTGACAATAGACCAATTTATTTTTGTAAACATACAAATTCCTTGCAGGGGACCTCAACAGCCTGGTCTTCTAGTTCCGGGTATTCTAAGTCCTGGGTGTCAAGCTCCTTGTCTTCCTCCTCGTAGGGGTCCTCACAGTCATCGTTTGGTCGATGGACTCTCTGTCCATTGCCAAACTCAATGGGGTGGATTATGCGATCTACAGGTGATTTGCAGAATTAGATGCCAAAAACATATACATACAAGAACAAAATATAATATTCTTTTAGGCCTACACATGTGCACTAGGTCAATTAGATGAACTAAATCATAATGAACAAATAATAAACAGACTTTGGTGAATAAATTCATTGTAGACTGGAACGCCATTGAAATCCCCACAAAGGCCACAAGTGCGGTTATGATAATCAGAATCCAGTTCCACCTAATAAAGACATACAAAGGAATTATTTGACTCATATTAGAAACACAAACATTAAGTGTCTTAACCATTAAGTATAAATAAAACACTGCTAACACACTAAATATGAATAATTAGTAATTTCTGTCTTACCATCACAGCATCATCACCATTCCACATGACAACAAGGCCGACCTTGGCCTGGAGCTTGGTGTAAACTGCATTCCGCTCGAGTTGAATCCCCGCATTTAAGTATGGCAAGTTGATACTATAGGAAAGAGTAAATGTTTGTTAATGTTTTATTTTACATTTATGAATAAATATAAAGTTGGAGAAAGAAAACAAAGTCCAGTAAACCATTTCCAATAAACGATTGTTGGACAGTTTGTGTTTGACCCTCAGATTTGGTGGTTCGCAGCAGCAGTCTCAATGAGTGGGACACTCACAGATCACCGTTCAATGAGACGACCCTCTTAGTCAGATGGAACACAAGGTCGTTGATGGTGACAACCAGCTCGTTGACCGTGGGGTGGCCGTCAACCAAGCTCTTCTGGATGTGCACCGAGAATTCTCGGTACATCTCGTGGCAGTCGGACACCAGGTTGTATCCACACAAGCCGGGGAACTGGTACACCTCCCCGTCAAAAGTCTTGAAGTGGTCCCGGCCCCAGGTGCTGCACATGCTGTTGACATGGTTGAGAGCTGTGGAGGCAAAGTGAGAGAGAAAATGCTTTGGGCACTGTTGTTCTACACCTGGCTGGGTTGTCATCATGGACCAATATTTGAGCCAAGGTAAAAAAAAAAACATTTTTTACAAAGCATTTTTATTCAGATAAAATGCTATGGATTGACAATAGTTGATGTTTAAAATGCATTCAAGAAGAGTAGAATGTGTAAATATCGTTACATAGAATCACAAATTATTAAAACATTACCCTGTCTTGCTTGGACATTGGCGATGTTTGTAACTGACAGTGCCATGAAACACAACCAAAAGTGACTCCACGTCATCCTTCCCACTATGGGATTGCCGTCCTCTAAGAAGGTATTTAACATGCTGGTCCCTGATGGCCTCTATATATTGAGTTGCAATATTTTGCCCACACCCCTTTCAGGGTTATCTTAGATTAATTGCTGGGACATGGTAAACATAGAGCAAATAGATAGTCATGGACCAGAAGCCCTGACAATTGTATGCGTGCGTGCGTATGTGTGTGTGTGTGTGTGTGTGTGTGTGTGTGTGTGTGTGTGTGTGTGTGTGTGTGTGTGTGTGTGTGTGTGTGTGTGTGTGTGTTTCTGTGTGTGTGTGTGTGTGTGTGTGTGTGTGTGTGTGTGTGTGTGTGTGTGTGTGTGTGAGTGTGTGTGTGTGTGTGTGTTTTACAAGAAATTCAAAAAGATGTTGTAAAGAGCATAACATCACTTTCTTTTGTGTTGGAAGTTCGATCTTTGAGCCTTCCTCTCCGCAGACCAATTTGTTGAAAAATTCCCCAATGTTGGTAGAGATGGTACACTTAGTAAGTGTCAAATTATGCATAGGTGTCAAAACAACATAGGTGGCTGCATTGAACATGTTGCATAGTAAAGGTTTAATTATTATGATTAACCTCAAAAAAACACCACTGAAACAGTTCTATTAAAATATAATCTATTATCATTATATCATAATAGCCAGACAATAGCCAATAAGACTAAGAGGATATCCTCAAAAGATACTATTTCCTGTCATCAAACTTTACTATGTAGACATTTCATTGCAGTCATATTTCATGTATACATAAGGTGTAAAGGTATCTTAAAACGAGTGCCTGTGCCAAGGCAAAGGCATATTGCCCACATGGAAGGTGTGTTTCCCATCTGCTTTGCGTTTCGATCAGTTAGATCATTAACACTATCACCTGATATCACCAAATGTCACCGAGCATCAAGGAGACTCATCCTGTTATCATCTCAAAATTAAAGTCTCATAACAATGGTAATGACTACAAAGGACCACTATTAACTTTGTCCTTTTAGGCTAATTGCCTTAATGTGTCATAATACATAAGAATTACCAATGCTTGCACGGTTTATTTGATGAGGCCTTTATATGTTAAAGAGTGAAACAAATACAATTAATTGCATATTGGAATGGTCTTCGAGGGAAGGTTGGTCTGTGAACTTGTTGGCTCTTTATAATCCTATTCTTTGATCTTAATCTTACATTGACCATCTAGTCTTGCTCAAACACACCATATACTGTCTTAATTATCAACTATACCTCATCATTCATTTTAAATCCTGAAATGTCTTGCATGAATACAACATATAAAATGAATGTTGATGGAATCAGGATATGTGTTTTTTATGTGTACAATCTATGTGGTGTAAAAAACATCATTCAGTTTGTTAATCTTTTGAGACACATAGTTGAAATAGCTCAATAGATATATGATGGTACAGATTAAATAATTTACACAAAATGTATCCATTGACATATGCCGCATTATTTTTGTAGTTTAAGTGTTCACGACGCAAATCAAATGAAATAATAGCATAGAAATAATTTGAAGCAAATGGAATACAAACATTTATTAAAACAGTGATATTCTCCCATGTGCTCATGTATGTCTGTGATGTCAGTTTCAACAGTATTTATTGAATAAGAATGTAAGGTATTTGAATGTGCAGCATACAACATTAGATACCTTAATGATAAATCCTTATTGTTATCAGTCTGCCAAAAATGTGAGCGACATGCAGGAAAATATGGTAAACTAAAGGCTTGTTACTTTATTTCCACTGGCCTGTGTACTTCACTCTAGCAATTCTGCTAGGCCTACAAATAGACTACTCCAAACAACTATCTGTAACCCCTCCAAGGACAAACACATTTTTACATTAGCAAAGTTTGCTGAGGAATGAAATTATTTGTCTACCACTCCCAAAGGAAGACATCTGGAGCTTGTGACGGACCTCAGCCTGCTGTTTATGTTGACTCAGGGTGGCACATTATTCTTCCTAAATTACCTTGAAATACGTCATGGTCAATTTAGTTTTGATGGGAGCAGTTGTGTTTAAAACTGTGTCCTATAATAAAATGCAATAGTGGATTGCATTATGATATGAAGAGAAGGTTAGGTATCATAAATAATAGGCCTATTAGAGGAAAGATTATTAGACTTGCCATATCGACTTCGTATATGCTTTATTTGGTATTCCCAGTGTATCTGTGGATTGTGTGAGGGATAAAAACCCACACTTGAACAAACTAAGAGAGGTTGAGAAAGCAGAGGTTTGAAAGATAAAGAGTAATTATCACTTCCTGTTTGGTTTGACAAAGAACTCCTGATCACAAATCATGCTTCAGTTTATATTCCCAAACTGTGTGGTTTCCCCCTCATGCACTGATCAATCAAAACACTCTATATGCATTGGGCCTAGAAATTCGACACCTCTCGTGTTCCCCCACCCAAGTTTCCCATTAACTAAACATGCACTTATCCTCCTTCCCTGACTTCTCAGTATATTACAGTGTAAAGGAAGTGGAGTTGGTTGGTGGCCAGTAGGTGGCACTCTTCCCTCTGGCTAAAAATATCAATCCGATGCCCCAGTGCAGTGACGGGGACACTGTGCTGTGGAAGGTGCCGTCCTTCGGAGGAGACGTAAAACCGAGGTCCTGACTCACTGAGGTCATAAAAAGATCCCAGGCCATTATCGCAAAGAGTAGGGGATTCCCCGGTGTCCTGGCTAATACTGCCCAACCAGGCTCATTCAATCTGGCCCCCAAATCATCCCCCTGTATAATTGGCTGATTCATTAATTTCCTCACTCTCCACCTCAAGCCAGTGTGTGGTGAGCGTTATGGCCGATTGGTGCATCACCCAAGTGGGTGCTACACATTTGTTGGTGGTTAGTGAGGTCCCCCCTTCACTGTAAAGCGCTTTGGGTACCATGAAGAGTGCTATATAAATTGAAGAAATTATTATTATTATTAAAGAACTTACATCTTAAACATTACAGTAATATATGTAGGGCAGTAAAATACTATAATATAATTAAAATCCACTTGTCACCTTATTAATCAAACTGATTTAAAACAGACATAATATACAACATGTGTTTATGAATCGAGCCATGTATAATCAAAGATACAATCCCTTTAACAAATATATGGATTAAAGATATGAAATGCATGAGCAAAATGGCAATCACTTCAGGATCGGCAAATGGTGTAAACGACTGTCACGTGGTAAACGAGTGACTCCCTCGGGATGCAGGCCTTTTTTGACCTTTGTTGACCTTTCCTCCGGGCCAGATAATGGCTCCTTTGTTCATATGGAAAATACATTAGTACGGCCTGAAACGTTCAACTTGAATTGTGACAATAATTAGTTAACCTTAACATGTAAGTGAATTGAGAAATATAATGAAGTCACTTAAGGGAGATAATAGCTTCAGAGGTCACCCAAGGGCAGCTCTGATCTTAAAGGTCCCATAGCTTGAAAATGTCACTTTATGAAGTTTTCTCACATTAATATGAGTTCCCCTAGCCTGCCTATGGTCCCCCAGTAATCCCCAACCAGAGACTTTGGAGAACCCGACGCAGTCATTTGAGATTCATAATATCGTCTGGAGGCGCACACAGCTTTTGGCCATGATAATATATATTATATGATATAGATATCTATGTATATGTGGTACTCTCAAGACTAATTATTTTATTTATATTAGCAAAAGGTATTTTTTTCTGAATTTGAGGGCTTCAAACGATTTTTATAAATGTATGAGACCAGTACATTCATTTATTTCTCATAATTTGTGTTGAGAGGAACTTAAAATGTAAGTAGCACCCAGGTGGAACTGTTGACACTTAGTAGTTGCGTTCCGGGTTGTCGTCAGATGGGAGCACTTCCGCCCGCGTTCTCAGACGCAACTTGGATGACGAACTGAGCAGTCGTGTCTTCATTGCTTCGCACCATTTTCTGTATATTACAGGTCAGTAGTTGGTTTACACTATAAAACGTCAACCTTCTAAAGCCTTGCATTATATGTATAACTGTTGAAGAAGTTCGGGTCATGTTTTGTTGTATTTCTAGCAAACTTAAAGAGACTTTAAAATACCGCCGTTCAGTACAATGGCAGGGGTAAATACCGGAAGGCGCGAAACGGCAGGTCCCGCCGATTATGGGTTCATTTTTCGCCCTGCGTATTGCCTTGCGGGCATGCCGCGCAATTTAAGAGTTTTTGTTAGCACTTTGCACAGTGTTAGTTTTATTTGTGGTCGCCTGTACACTACAGTTTAAATGTGAATATGAGTAAATGTTAAAGGTTCATGGTTACAGATTTACAAGTTTGAAAGAATATTTATATGAATTCATACTGTTTACAGATAAAAAATGTTACTGTTACATCCAGAGTCACAACATGGTTTACTTTGTATTTAAAACGTTTAGCTTTCTCTGAGTAATACTTTTGTTTTATTTAAGTGTGTGTGAATTTGAATAGAGACGCAACTTGGATGACGAACTCAGCAGTCGTGTCTTCATTGCTTCGCACCATTTTCTGTATATTACAGATTTCTTTATTGTTGCCGTGGCACCCAGTCCTGGGACCCGTAACATATACTATGATATTATTTAGATATAGAGCTCATGGACTCCCACCGGAGCACTCATAGTTTTCTAGAGTATTTACAGAACAAGGCCAAAAGTTGTGTACGCCTCGCCATTGCGATACATCCACTGTAAACACAAGCGCATGGTACAGTGGCCGTAAGCTGCTCAGGGCCACACCCCCACCCTCCACCTTGACCCGCCTCTAAAAAACGGCACGTTTGTGGAAAGCTCATTGTGGGACTGGCTCGTAGAGGCTGTAATTCTGCACCAAGGCTGAATTTCTTCAACTACTGTATTAGGGGCCCACTAACACCTATATAAAAGCATCCATAAAGTAGCATGCCATTGGACCTTTAACATGAGATAAGGAGCTACTTTCAGAGGGCCATCAGGAGGAGTAGAAAACGACACATGGAATTCCCTTGGAGCAGGATCATCGGTTGACTGTTATTTTAAACACTTGTTTCAAACATATCGGCAAGATAACACTGAGATTGTGACATCCGTCAGCAACACGCAAGCTCTGTGTTCGCCAATCTACTTATCGAGTCTTGAAAACAAAATGGCGTCGACGGGTGATCTACTGATGGTATTGTGTGAATAGAATGTCATTTTTAATAAACAATCTGTACACTTACAAAGTTCTCAATGCCTCGTTTTATATGTTAAGACCCAAATTATACTACCAAAGAAGTGTTGGGTTACTTTTAGCCTTTTAAGTGGTTTAAAATAGCGATTTAGTTTTTACCATAACCAGTGCCCCCAGTGTTCCAAGTTTATAGCGTTTTGATAGAATCGGCTAAAAACAGCCAACTGAAGAAAGCGTCTATATGCGTTTTTTGTGCTCCAAAACGAACGTTTCAACTCGTTGTGATACGAAACATATCCCAAATCCATTTTACACCGTAATTACCCTTTAAAAGTCCTCTCGAGGACTCCTAACTCAGTAAAACTTATTTGCAAAGAACCTGAAAATGGCTGCAGAGAGACAAAATGTTTTGGAGAAACAGACTGCGACATTTAAAAAGATATATAGGCTGAATCATGAGGGTATCAAACATGGGGTTGAATTAGTGCGGGATTCAATAACGTTGCCAACAAACAGGAATAACCCGATCCGTATGGTATGGAGATAAAATATTTGGCAAAACTTCGATATTTAGCAAAAGGAAAAATGCAACATTGCAATGCAGAAAATTTAGGAATATCACAACCATCAGTGACGGTTAAAACACTTGGGGGCAATGTTACAAATGTACCTTTAATCATTCTTAATTATTTAATATATTAAGATAGATAAATCACTTAAACCATCATTATTTGTCTCATGTATTAATAGTAATTCAGCACTTTAATCATCCTTATTTATTTCAAATAATAATAATTGGAGCAAATCTCTTTAATAATAATAATAATCATTATTTAAACCAGGGGTCAGCAACCTTTTCAACTTGCAGTGCCAGTTTTACATTTTCTCGTTAATGAGTGTGCCTTAAGCAACATTATATTAAAAATTAAGCTGAATTATGACACAGCGACCAAAAACCAGAAGACCTGGAATTGTACTATTTCCATATAGTCCACAATCATGCATCAACATTTTAAATGTTTTTTTGGTTGTTATATTTGCAACATGGGCTTACAAATTATAATTACATATGTCCCATCTTAAAGCACCATTTTCAGAAACTCATTCAAAAACATATTTGCACTGTGAGAAATGTAAAAAACGAGAATATATGAGAATGTTGGAACCATCCACATCAATATCTTTACGACATGTACAGCTTTGCAAAACCATGTGAAGGCGATGCATAAAGGCCACTTGCAACAATATTTTAAATATTTTCTTCTCTATTACTCACAACATAGGTTTAAAAACTATTCATTTATCCCATTTCAGAGCACTGGTTTCTGTAGCTAATTTAAACATATTTGCACTAAAAAATTGCTAAAAAGGTCGGTAGTAATGATTATGCTGCCGCATTGTGCTGCGACTTTTTTTAATAATAATAATAAAAGAAAAAAATATATATATATATATATTTAGATATATTTCTTTTTTTTTTAAAGTGTGCCAATGATTATGCTGCCCTGTGCCAGTGGTGGCACGCGTGCCTAGGGTTGCCCACCCCTGATTTAAACAGTAGCACTGTAAGTTTCAAGTAAAAAATAATACAACTACTCTTACTTATGATTACTATCTTATCATTTATTGTAAGATGAGTTATTGCATTACGTTTATAATCAGCTCAGAAAAAATTGGTCCTGGGGTTGGGCTTTGCTTGCATTTCACATCTTTGTCTATTATTCATCATGATAGTACCCATTCAACGGCAGTATGGGCTGATATTTAAAGTATTTAAGTGCTTGAAATATGCTCATTGGATAAGATGTTGCAGGGTGCTCTTAATTACCTCCCCCATATAATGCAATCTACGTATTTAGGTTTTTATTGTTTGCTTTCTCTCTTTTTTAACGTGCATCCAACGTCATTATCATGGTCTGCACAAACTTGTCATCATGCATATATTCTGCTAACTGCACTGTCCATAACTATTTGATAGGACTTAATTTGTAGCCAAGGCTATTTCCTTATTTTTCATTGATTTAGTGGGCTTGTTTATGGGATGTTGTGGATGAGTTTCATCGAGACTGCCTGCACTCAACAACCAATCACAATTCTAAACTAAATTCTAAACTACACGAGAATTAACATAAGGGCGCGTCACTCTTAGTTCACTCTTAGTTCACTCTTAGTGATTTATCCTTGGTATGAGTAGGTCTCAGCGGCTTTGTGACTTACTTTTAAGAAATAACTCCTACGTAAAACTTAGCGCGAGTTAGGAGCACTCCTAGCCGTAAGATAAAAAGCTTTGTGAATACGTCCTCAGATAACTAACGTTACACAAGGCAAAGATATTGATTCAAACAACATACAAGCTGCGTGGTTTCAGGGATAGCAGCGTTCCGTCTATAATAGAAAGCGTTGCATTAAAGGTCCCATGGATGCTTTGTTGTATTAGTGGGCCCCTAATACAGTACTTGAAGACATTCAAGATATTCAGCCTTGGTGCAGAATTACAGCCACTTTGAGCCAGTACCACAACGAGCTAACCACAAACGTGCCATTTTTTTGAGGCAGGTAAAGGTGGAGGGTGGGGGTGTGACCCTGAGCATCTTGCGGCCACGGTACCATGCGCTAGTGTTTACAGTGGATTTATCGCAATGGCTCTGATTCATAATATCATCTGGAGGCGCATACAGCTTTTGGCCATGTTCTGTAAATATTCTAGAACACTCCAGATGCTCTAGCGGGAGTCCTGGAGCTCTATATATAATAATATAATATAATAAATAGATATCTATATAACATATAATATATATTATCAAGGCCAAAAGCTGTGTGCACCACCGGATGACATTATGCGTCGGGTTCTCAGACGGGTTCTCCGACGTCTCCACGTCAATCTGAAGTACAGACTGAGAGGTGACATGGAGGAGAAAGTGATTGTTGCCGTTTGCGGACTCCCGGTACTTATACGAGACTCGTAGCGGGGGTTATCTCTTATCTCTGACATGGAGGAAAAAGGGATTGTTGCCCGCGATTGTCTCCCGCCGGAGCCCCCCTGCCAGGGCACCACCGCCGGAGTACCACCGCCGCGGGGCACCACCGCCGCGGGGCTCCACTGACGCCGCCCGGCAGCGGGAGACAATCCAG
>NC_136934.1:26526183-26796183 GCF_949987615.1 Pollachius pollachius | reverse complement strand
AGGGGTCTACAACCCGCTGCATGGATTTAAGAGTGCAATGATTATCAACAATCATGGAAAGCTGAATAGTGTTATCAGTTTTAATAACAGTATGAACAAATATAACATAAAAATGACATGTTGTCCTTTGTGTATCTATAGTAGCAATAGCACAAGGTCAAAATCTACTCAAAATAATTTGATGAACTGTTTACAACCATGACTAACCAGGCATGAGAATGAGATGAAAGGAGATTAATGTTCCACTCTTTCAATTACTCTAATTATATATTTAACTGTTGTTATCTAACATACCATACAGTAATTGAATTGTGTAAAAGTCTGAAATTACTGTACCTTAAAAATGACCATGTATTAGATATATTCTAATTTGCATAGTAATTCACTTTATGAATTTCAATTGTGTAAACCAACTGCATGTTTGCCAACATTTACCTAACTTTCTTTCCCTCCACTCTAACAAAGGATGCCTGTTTTTAAATTCCCTAGCCTGACACTCAGTCCGAAAGGCTGGTCAGGGGTTCTCATCTAAAAGTAACAAGGAGATATACAGTGGGATTAAAGCATTGTCTTCTGTTGACTACTTGTTATGTGGTATACACATTAATATGGGAGGACTGGACACACACACACACACACACACACACACACACACACACACACACACACACACCTGGGGCGCGGATGGGATTTTTGACCTGGGCGGGACCAAATGATTTCAACTCAAAAAGTTATTTTTGTGTAATTTGGGCTTTAACTAGCGGTCAAATTGTTACTTTCGTAATAGCCTATGGGCCAATGGTTTGCACTAAAAAGCCATTGGAGTATTCTTATTTGAAATCATGGATAAACAACAGTGAACATTGCTAAACAGAGGCCTAGTTGATCAACACTAGCCATATATGATGAAACTGTTATTTGTCTGGAATGCCAATCACCCACAAAAACTTCATGCCTTATGCAAAATATGTTTTATTAAAACATTTGTGTATACACTCAGAAGTGTAAACAACAACATATTTACATAAATGAAAAAAAAGCCAAACAAATATACTGTCTAAGCAGACTCACTGAAGGACCAAAAAGCATCTCTCCTCCTTTCATTACCCTGAACATACTGCTGGGCAATTTCTTGTCTGTCCAGTCTGTCAAGCCTCTCTTGGTAAATATGGCCAGGGGCGCTGCCAGGAATTTTGGGCCCTATGAAAGATTCTAATTTTGGGCCCCCCCCCCCCAAACATCTATTGACTGTTTTTTCAAAACAAAAAACATTTCAAGACATTTCAAAAAAAAAAAAAAAGGCAATAATATATTATATTATTAATTGCCATCCGCGGGCCGTGGGCCGTGCTGCGTTGGGCTGGGCCCTTAGAATCAGTACCACTTTTCCCCGCTAGGCAGCGCCCCTGAATATGGCACACAGCAATGCCATTGAGTCTTTTTTGCGTCATGGTTGATCGCAACCATGTCTTCAATCTGCGTAACCCACTAAAACTGTGCTCTGCCTCAGCAGATGATATGGACACTGTCACACCAAAATTGTACTGGGGGCGAAAATTGTACCGCCTACGTAATCCGCGTTCAAAACATTACGTCACCGTTCGACGCGATTGTCCATTGCCTGGCAGGTTTCAAAAAACATTTGCGCTCATGTTGCCAAAGACGAAATAACACTTGTTTTTACTTTATAAATGTATTGTATTGAATTTTGAATGAGTGTTTAAAGTGTATCATAGTCTAGCTAGCTTGTGTTAATACACTCAGTTTACTAGCGATTAAACAATTAAATACAATACAAATATAAAGTTAGCAATGCTAATAAATGTCATTTGTAAAATAAGTGTTATCTGTAATGTTATTTCGTCTTGTGACGCTCAATGAATGAGCACGTATGTTCACGAATGTTCATGAACCTTCCTACGTCATCGTTCGACGTGATCGTCCGTTGCCAGGCAACGTTCGACGCAATCGTACGTTGGCAGGCAGATTTGGAATTTTCGAACGCGGATTACGTAGGCGGTACAATTTTCGCCCCCGGTACAATTGTGGTGCGACAGCACCACCATCAACAATCTCTAGCTAGCTAAAGAGAATGACAAGGTATTAATATGCTAGCGCTAGGTAGCTAGCTAAAGAGAATGACAAGGTATTAATATATGGGCTAGAGCCAGGCACACTCAAAATTTCTTTAGGAATTTTCTAGTTAAAATAAGATTATACATAAAAATGAAAAAACATTAACGCTATTCACCTACAGCCTAAAAATACTTTTATTTTACATTTAGCCTACTTCAGGTAAGAGCAAATGCTGTTTATTAATGTCACTAGCTACTCAACATTACAAAACGATTAGCTGCCACATCTGGGAAAGTCAACAGGCAACAGGCGTAGGATAGCCTACTTACATTGTTTGTTTTTTGAAAAAACGCTCTGATTGTTTTTTGCGTCTTCATTTTGTTTCTTCATTGAAGCACCCGCTCTGTCATGGCAGACAATGATCACCGCAGCAGGTACAAGTGCAGCTACCAGTTCCTCTT
The DNA here is from genome assembly GCF_949987615.1 of Pollachius pollachius. Classification (NCBI taxonomy): domain Eukaryota; kingdom Metazoa; phylum Chordata; class Actinopteri; order Gadiformes; family Gadidae; genus Pollachius; species Pollachius pollachius. The sequence continues at coordinate 26,793,646 of NC_136934.1, read as the reverse complement.
TAGGACCCTGGGGAGAGTCGTGCCTTATGGTGTGTTCAATTTAAACTGAAAGTCGGAACTTGGAGCTCGGAACAACGTAACCCCAAAGTTGAGCGCTCCCAGCGCTTCCCAGCCTCATAAACAAAACTTGTATCTACTGTTTACATGAGTAGCAGATAGCATGAATTCTATGTCTGGCTGCTGAAATCCGACTTTCCGAGTTGGAGATCCGACTTCATGGGGGGTTCTGATAAAAATTCTGACTTGGAGCTCAGAAATTCCAACATTCGTGCACGACTGGAAAGCACTATTAGTCGTAGCACCCAAACGCCGGGCTCTCAATGCGCGCTGAACGTAAATTAGTCTAACTAACGGAACATTAATCCTCCGTTTTACCGACAATGTTTGTCGCCTTATTTAGGGACAGTGGGGGCTCACTACAAATCTGAGGGGGTCATATCCCCCCCGTCCCTAGTGGCGTCTTTGCACATGACACACACACACACACACTGTGTGTGACACTTTTCTGTTGTGTCTTTGCTAGTCTCCGTAGCTCTAGTAGTGGCATGTTGCAGGGTCAACCGAAGCGGCAGCAGTAGATTTTGGGCCAGGCTTGAAACTAACTAAAACACTGAAATAGTCATGTTTGCTGAATGTTATTGTAGCCTGGGACTCTTTAAATGTTTGTGTTGTGTTTTTTATCGTTGTAACCAGTTGTTTCAACTGTTAACTTTCAATCTGTGTGGGTGGCAGATCACAGCGTGAGAGGGAGAGGCTTGGCCCGCCAGCTAACATGCAGAGATGCAGGGGCAGCTTTGCGCTTCGTAACAGAGACAGGGCAGAGCGGGAGCGCGCAGGGGGAATTTTATGAATGGTGAATGTAGGACATAACTTGCCCTGCTAAAAGTATTTTATTGCAGCTATACCCAAATAGTATTTGCGAAAAATAAACACTGAAGTAAAAGTTCTGTCACAACGGCGTATACCTGCGCATCACATAGACTACACCACTGGAAGATGAAGTAGTTGTAGTAGCTGAAGTAGTAGAAGATGAAGTAGAAGTAGTAGTAGCTGAAGTAGTAGTAGTAGTAGCTGAAGTAGTAGTAATAGCTGAAGTAGTAGTAGTAGCTGAAGTAGTAGGTAGTAGCAGAAGTAGTAGTAGCTGAAGTAGCAGGTAGTAGCTGAAGTAGTAGTAGTAGTAGCTGAAGCAGTACGTAGTAGCTGAAGAAGTAGTAGTAGCTGAAGTAGTAGGTAGTAGCTGAAGTAGTAGGTAGTAGCTGAAGTAGTAGTAGTAGCTGAAGTAGTAGGTAGTAGCTGAAGTAGTAATAGTAGCTGAAGTAGTAGTAGAAGTAGCTGAAGTAGTAGGTAGTAGCTGATGTAGTAGGTAGTAGCTGGAGTAGTAGTAGTAGCTGAAGTAGTAGTAGTAGCTGAAGTAGTAGTAGTAGCTGAAATAGAAGTAGTAGCTGAAGTAGTAGGTAGTAGCTGAAGTAGTAGGTAGTAGCTGGAGTAGTAGTAGTAGCTGAAGTAGTAGTAGTAGCTGAAGTAGTAGTAGTAGCTGAAATAGAAGTAGTAGCTGAAGTAGTAAGTAATAGCTGAAGTAGTAGCTGAAGCAGTAGATAGTAGCTGAAGTAGTAGTAGTAGCTGAAGTAGTAGGTAGTTGCTGAAGTAGTAGTAGTAGCTGAAATAGTAGGTAGTAGCTGAAGTAGTAGTAGCTGAAGTAGTAGTAAAAGATGAATCAGTAGTAGTAGCTGAAATAGAAGTAGTAGCTGAAGTAGTAGGTAGTAAATGAAGTAGTAGCTGAAGCAGTAGGTAGTAGCTTAAGTAGTAGTAATAGCTGAAGTAGTAGGTAGTAGCTGAAGTAGTAGCTGAAGTAGTAGTAGTAGCTGAAGTAGTAGGTAGTAGCTGAAGTAGTAGTAGTTGTATTGGTATGAGTAGTAGTAATGGTAGTAGTAGTATTGGTAGGAGTAGTATTGACAGTATTAGTATTGGTAGGAGTAGTAGTAGTAGTAGTAGTAATGGTAGTAGTAGTGGTAGGAGTAGTAGTAGTAGTAGTAGGCAGTAGAAATGTTGAATAGCTTTAATCAAGTGAGAGATTTGAACAGAGTTCAAAATGTTAAAATCGAATTGGAATTGTGAGTGTGTGTGTGTGAGTGTGTGGTGTGTGTGTGTGTGTGTGTGTGTGTGTGTGTGTGTGTGTCTTAAAGGTAAACTTCACCTATTTCCATTAAGCTTTGTATCGTTAGAAACCCACTCATATTTTTGAATGGTCGAGCATCATTCCCTTATTTTCCCCTGAGACCAGAGAGATCCGTATCGATCTCTAACACTTCCTGCTTTAAATGACGCAATATGATGACTTGTGTGTCATTTAAAGCAGGAAGTGTAAGCGGGGAGGATTCTCGTAAGACTACACCCAGTGACGCCACAGACCTATTAGATCAGTGCCAGTGGGTCGGACTTCACCAGCAGAAACCTGCAGAAATTAACATCCACAGCGTCTGAAGCTAAGCTAACAGACGCTGTGGAGAAAACTGAATTAACAACAATGGGGGAAGGCACTGGATCTGATATAGAAGATGTGGATTTTGAAGATCTGATGTTCGAATCAGATGTTCGTGGCTACCTTTACGAGCCGCAATAAAGCGACGAGCAGCTGAAGCTGTTAGAGGAACAGGAGCCATCTGCTGCGGCTGCTACAGCCGAGGCAGAAGACCTGCCTGCCGCGGACGAGGAGCCCGGAATGGCTCGTGCTGAGGCGGATTGGTGATGCCTGTGCTCTCACTGTGCGCCTATGGACACAGAGGTAGAGTCCATCTGCTGCAAAGAATTTCAAAGATGTCATTTTCTTCTGGATGAAATCTCTGAATCGGACGAGGACACGGACGTGTGGGTTGTGGAGCATCCTAGTTTCGCATCGCATATGGACAGCGGCGTCCTGGAGACCTATTTCAGAATCCCAAAGGTGAACTGGAAACTTCAGCCAAAGCCTACAGTCAGACGTCCGTTTCACTTTACAGTCAAACGGACGTCTGACTGTAAAGTGAGTGTTTTTTTTTTCTTTCTGTTACTAACCTGGCATGTTAACAGCATACAGACCATCAATCGCTTACTGTGTGCTCAATGTTTTGTCTAGACAATTTAGCCTACCGACACTTTCTGGAATGGGTCCTGCAAGGCGAGAGATTGGGCAGAGGCTGTTATGTCGTTTTATCTACTTGCGTCGTGCAGACCATCCGACTAAAATATCCAGCTCCAGGCGGCCAGTACTGCGGGCACAAAGAAGCTGACGACGCTCAGGAGTTAACATACAACATCATTAACAACATCATTGTTAACATATATTTTTTTGTTTATATTTCTTGAAATAAATGGTTCAAATTCACGTTTTTGTAGTCCTTAGTAGTGTTGCTCCAAGTGTATATTCAAGAAATAATTATATTATTAGACGACCAACATTTCACAAGTGGAGCTACTAAGCTACTTTTGCCTTGGATGAAAATAGCAGATTAACGGTTATACATAATTTTTATAAAGTATGATAAGTCTAAATTGCACTAAGTTAGTTGCTTATCAGTTACTTCCTTCCAAGTTTATAATGTTGAACTTTGTTATAGACAGACAGTAGAGCAGGAGTTACATTATGTTTTTTATTCACAAATGAAAGAATTGTGTCATGGGTAGACAACAAATTAAAATAAACAGGGTAAAACTAAATAAATTATAGTATATATATACAGTAGAGGGAGAATCTGAGAAGGCAGTGCTGGAGGTGTCCCAGAAGAGCAGAGTAGAGAGAGATGGAGTTGGGTGCTATAGGAAGAGGTCTCAGAAGCGGCTTTGGAACAAAGTTGTGGCAGCCTCCTTTGGTGGTTTTAGGTACAGGGGAAATGTTGGGTGGCAAAGCACGTTGTAGCAGCGTGAGTGAGGAGGTTGGGACTTTGAACTTGATGTTAGGGTTGTGTCTTCTGTCCATGACCCTCTTGATTAGATGTCCAATAAACTGGGTGGTGTGTGGCTTGAAGATTGTTTTCAATATCCATTGCTTGGGCTTCTTGCAGTACACCTGTTTGAACCGTGGTTCTCCTGTAAATGACAAGGAATATGATTACACAGAAAATTTTAATGAAGATTTGTCTAGTAGACTTCTCTCCCCAGGAATAAACCTTTCAGCGACGTAGGCCTATTGAGTTAGCTGTGAACTTTCTAATTTTGGTTATTATACTATTCAAAGAGCACATGGTAACACACCTGTCACTGTGGTGGCTTGTTTCCTTTTCACAATGTTTTCATAGTGCTCTAGGATAGCGAGGTAGCACCTCTCCCTCATTCCATCATATGAGAAGGCCTGGCATTTGGGGAGGTATTTCAGGAGATCACTATGAAAGAACTCCAGCGGCCCTGTGTGCAATTAAAAAGAGAGAATGGATAGGACTAATTAAAAAATCTTCATTAGTGTCGTGGAAATATCAATCATAACTATAATATACAATTATATACAAATTATATTAACCTTGTTTATATAATTACTATTCCCATTAAAAGGAATTGTATACATTCTCCCTTTATCTTAAGATACATTGCTTCCTCTCTCTAACTGAGAGAGGTTAAGATAGTTCACATTTGCATTTCCACTGGAGCCACTAAGTCTGATACTGAGGCCAGGCCAATCTTTGTTGTGTAGATTCCTTTAACTGCCTTGCAGCCTTGCAGACATGTCCACTTCCCCCATAATATATTGCCGTTAACTTGGTCTCTCCCGCCAATCCTAAACTCTCCGATGGTCACTCCCACTTACCTTGGTTGCCTGTGTATTCCCTACCCACAATGCAAACGTTTCCATGGAAAAATATGCGAGACTAAAAGGGCATCTATTCTCACCAGTATGTTTAAAGAGGGCCATCTTCTCGAGGTCTTTAAAAAGCCTTTTGTCTAGGACCAGCGACGACAGGTCCTGAAATGCCACTGAGTCCTTGTCAATCCACATCCTCTTCTTCTGCTCATGGGTGGTAAGAGGAGCATGGTCCACACCATTGCAAGCATGGTGTGGAATGAACTCCCACCGGTTTTGCAGTGCCTGTGTGAAAGAAAAGATTCTCAATAATACTATTACTAAAAAAATGAACAAATCGGATAAAAGCTTTATTGCAGCTTATGCTTCCTTACGTCTACGTCACCCTTACTTGTGGCACAGGTAAACCACATGTGGTTTACGACAGTCCTGTGAAAGATATTAAAATTAGTAATTTTAAACCTTGTAAACCAAAGGAACTTCTGAAAGATTACAATCCAACGCTGATCTGGTCCATGCAAGAAGGATTTCATTGCCCTTATTGTTCCCCTTCTACAGTATCTTTTTCCAGAAACCTGTGATCGTAAATGCAGCATAAATTTGGTCTAAAACCAACAATTTCCAATTATTTCTGTATTGTCCCCATTCATCCTATCTGAGCCATTTAAATCCACCTTTTAGTTTAGGTTTATTTAGCTATTACTATATACTATTGCACAGGGCGTGGCTTGTCACTGGGATTTAGGTAGAACTACAGGTGTGGTGATCAGTTAGGAAAATTTGTGGATGGTGGGGGGAACAATGTGTGAAGTACCAAACATGTGTGAATGTATACTGTGGCAACCCGGCCCAGACATAGCGACCCTGGAAGCCCAGGGGGCAGGTGATACAGGGGGTCAACCACCCTTTTCCCCCAGAGGGCGCCAGGGGCCGCATTGGCACAGCCCCACTTAATGCAAAGGGAAAACACCTGCGATGGGGGAGGGCGATCAGACGCAGGTGAGCGGTATAAAAAGGGAAGCAGAGACTGTCTAACGAAAGAACATGTGGGTCCAGCATAGGTTCGTGGACCGGACCGAGATTCGCTCCCCGGACGGACCACTAGACGAGAGACCCGTCCCCGAGAAGGCCGACGGGCCACACGGACGGATCGCCGCATCCCAAGACCGGGACAAGAACGTGTGTGAGAGAATGAGAGAGGACCGGAACGTCCACAGAGGCTCACGAAACCCAGACTTTGATTTATAGTTCTGCCGGGATGGGAGATTCCCCCTTTGTATAATTAACATTGAATAAATGTGCCGTTGCCAGCTGTTTACGCAACAGAGACGTGTACTGATCGGGGGGAGGCGGGGCACGACAGAACCGGGTTACCACAATACTTTCATAATGGGAGCACTACCCAAATATGACGTATGTCAGGACCTATGATTCTGTTTTGCTTGACATCCATGCCGAGGGTTTATAGCAGTGGTCGGCAACCCTAGGCACACGTGCCACCACTGGCACAGGGCAGCATAATCATTGGCACACTTGAAAAAAAAAAAAAAAAAGGTCAATTTTTTTTATTATTATTATTATAAAAATTCACAGCACAATGCGGCAGTATAATCATTGCTACCATTTTTTTTTTGCACTTTATTCTGTTTTGGGCATTTCCTCCCGCAAATATGTCTAAATCAGTTACAGAAAGCAGTGTTCTGAAATGGGATCAATTAATAGTTTTTAAACTTATGTTTTGAGTAATAGAGAAGAAAATATTTAAAATTTTGTTGCAAGGGGCATGTATGCATCGCCTTCACATGGTTTTGCAAAGCTGTACATGTCTCAAAGATATTGATGTGGATGGTTGCAACATTCTCATATATTCTCGTTTTTTACATTTCTCACAGTGCAAATATGTTTTTGAATGAGTTTCTGAATGTTTCTGATATGTAATTATAGTTTGTAAGCCCATGTTGCAAATATAACAACCCAAAAACATTTAAAATGTTGATGCATGATTGTGGACTATATGGAAATAGTACAATTCCAGGTCTTCTGGAAATGTTTTTGGTTGCCGTGTCATAATTAGCTTGATTTTTAATATATTGTTGCTTAAGGCACACTCATTAATGAGAAAATGTCAAACTGGCACTGCATGTTGAAAAGGTTGCTGACCCCTGGTTTATAGGATGGCCTCCACACACCTTCTAGTTTCTCACTCTCAACCTCCTCCCAGAGCTTTGAAGCATTGCTTCCCTCAGCCAGTGTAGACGTGTGGATTGTCTGTTTTCTTTAATGAAAAAAAATCACATCTCTACAATGGCTGAGTTCAGCAAGGCTGCACAGATCTGGGCGGGGGTGAAGAGTGACACCATGAGGTGTCAATGGGGGGTAGGCGTCAATGGGGGAATTTTGGGTGAAGAACCTGGAATATCTCGGGAATTATGAATAATATGAATACAGAAAATAATAGCACAGTGGTACTAACAGAGCTGAACGTTTTAATGTTTGAATGATGTTTCTACGTGGAGGTATGTTGAAGGAGTCGCTTTAAGTGGCGGAATAATAATTAAAACTAGAATTGTAATGGTTAATTTCTCCCATATATCCTCCCTTTTGGGGCCGATAAGGTCCCAACAAAAGAAAGTAGTCGTACTTCCCTTTTTACTTGAACTATTGCTAAGACTATGTGCTAGGCCCTTAGACCAGATTAGCACTACATTTGGTTATCAGTAAAAAACCTTCAAGCTTGTTCAGGGCTTTCAACCTGCAAGATTCTCAGGGATTTCAACCTAGTTGTAGGTAAAAAAGATTTACCAAATGTACTATATTATTTTAACATTTTGATCCCTACAATTTGTTCATATGTAATCATAAAACCTTTCTAATCATAATAGCACAATGTTCCACATTCAGAATGCAACTATATCAAATGTGTACCTAGACTACCTACATAATAATCATAACATAATATTTTCGTATGTATGGAAAATTGGCATTTCAAAAAATATGTGACAGAATAATATACATTTCAAAAATATGTGACATAATAATATGCTAAAAATTGACATAGTAATATACTAAAAATTGACATTTTTAGAAATATGCGTCATAATAATACACCCAAAGAATTGACATTTCATCATAATAATATAGTTAAAAATGTTGAGATTGTCTGCATGCTTGCATGGATTTGAATGACTCAGGTGATCTTCATGAATTGGTGTGCTGGATACATGTGGGGGGTTTTGGACACTGTCATAGTTGTTGCTCCTGTTGGCTGTCATCAGGCTTTGTAGATCATGAGGCCGGCTCACATGGAGAGGTTACTAGCACATCACGTGTGAGCCTCCACCTGGTGTTCGATATATCACAGTCCGCTCTCCTCTCCAGCTTCATTCGGATCAATTTCCCCATAGAGCTTTCGCTCCCAATCATTTGACTCATCTATGCTAGTTACCATGAGGGTCATTTCCCTGGAGAGCCTAGATGCTATCATAGATCTGACAATGGGAATACAACAGCAGAAAATCAATCCTACCACTGTTAGTACTATCAAAAGAACTATACCTATTTTGGCTAGTACCATTCCCCACATACCAAACCTTGTTTCTAGCCATTAAAACATTCCCTGGTCATGGCCTGCATTATCCTTTAACTCCATTGTTAAACATTTAAGGTTATCCAACGCGAGTGTGAATGATTCATCTGGAGCAGTATTATTTGGGATGAAGATTCAACACATTTCACCTATAAGAGCACAAACTCCTCCCTTTTCTGCTAAGAGCCAATCCAAGGCTTGCCTATTTTGCCAAGCCATAGCGCCTGTGGCTTTCAGTTGTTCGCCTAAGGCGGATAAAGCATCATCTGTGTATTTAATAAACCTTTGTTGATTGTAATAAATGTAATTGATCCATTCCACATTTTAAGTGATTCCGGTTGCTGGCAGTAGTGTCCCAAAACCTGCTGCTATTTCCCTTTGTGCTCTGAATTTTTCGTGTATGCCTCTGGGTTGTCCTATTTTGTCAATTTTTATGCTCTCGTCTAGTCCGTATGCTCTTTTCCCCCTGTTTAGGTTACTACTTTCTAAGTTATTGACAGCGTCTTCTAATGATGGTAATATTGCAATTTCTGTAACCACTTGCACTCTTGCGCATCTACCTCTCCACATTTTAGCAAGTGTGTTACGAAGGATTTTATTGCCGCAGATCCAAAAATGATCCGCCACCAGAGATGTGGACTCGAGTCACATTACTTGGACTCGAGTCAGACTCGAGTCATGATTTTGATGACTTCAGACTCGACTTGACAAAATTACGCATGACTTGCGACTCGACTTAGACTTGACTGCTATTGACTTGAGACATGACTCTGACTTTGCGACTTTGACTTGTACTGACTCACCATGTCTTGAGTGAAAAACATTTATTGTTTTAGATATCTAACCTATTTCCCGCCTAGAGGGCTAGACACCCAAGACGCATTCACTTCCTTGAAGATGGAAAAAAAACAGTGAGCGTAGACAAATCTAAACTTCAAAAATATCAAAACGAAATTTCGATATCGTTTATACTTTATTCAGAATAACAGTTCTAGTTTCATATCGGCTTCGTTTCAGTTGGTCTCATGGATTAACGTTGACGCTGGAGGTGAGGACGTTCAACAGTGTTGCCAGATTGGGCATTTTTTATCGCCCTATTGGGCTACATTTTGAGGACGTTCAGGCAGTGTTGCCAGTTTGGGCGGTTTTCCCACCCTATTGGGCTACTTTTAACAACATAAGATTTTGGAGCATGCGCATATCATAACACATTTGAGGACCGAAACAATGAACGTATTATAACTGTATTGATAAGAAATGACTGTACATTAGAGTGATATGTTGAAATTATGATCAATAGCCTAATAATGACATTATTAAGTAAAAATACATGGTGACTTGTTCAAGACTTGAAAAAGTTTGGGACTTGGTCTTGGACTCGACTTGGCTTTGGTGTGACTTTGACTTGGACTCAACTTGCCTTTCCCTGTCTTGACTTGGGACTCGACTCGGACTTGACTGCTAAGACTTGAGACTTACTTGGGACTTGCCAAACAGTGACTTTGTCCCATCTCTGTCCGCCACCACTCTGCCCTGACTTATGAATACACTTTCATGCCACATGGTTAACATATATGCTTTTTTTATCTATTTGCTCTGGGCCTTGTGGCTGCTGATCACCTTTAATGACAGGTGGTTGTTCTCATAGTAGTTTCCGGTTGATATCGTGTCTTGTGATATTCCATATTATACCACATAGTTCCTCTAGCAGATGGCCTACATTTCTGACACCCTTGCTTTCTTCGTCGTTTTGGTAACATTCTAATCCCTCCTCTATATTGAAATCTTCCTTTTTCACCTATTGCTTCTGATAGAGTTTTGTCCATGTCTAGACATCTTTTCATAATTTTGGACTTCCGTCCCGACTTTTTTCATAATAAACGTTGAAAACACTCGATCCTAAGTACAATAAACATTGCATTGAACACACAACATACTTATCTTCTATTTGTGCTGTCGTTGAATTTTCTTGCTCAGTGAACTGTTGTCTCCACTCTTCTCCACATTATTCCCAACTAAATTTAGTGTTTATTACGTACAATGCTTTCTGACGATTTCTGCTACATAAATAACAACTATCAGCCTCTATCTGTCTTCCAGTGAATTCCACCCATTGATACCAACTATTTTCTTTTGCTTGTCTGAACAACTGGTCTGTTGTTCTTACATTAATGCGTCCATAGGGGTCAAGTTTTTACTGTTTTATGGTTCTTGCTGTTGAGTGGTGACCAATACTTTTAACATTCTTACCATCCTCAGGAATGTTTGCCTGCTCTACAAGAGTTTGTTCAGGAAACATGGGTGACGATGTTAAGATTTCAGCCACAATAGTTTTGGATTTGGAAGTTGGTATTGCGATCTCATTTATCATAATTTCATAATTGACCATTGATATTGCAGTTGCCAGTGTTTCTATATTATTCTCTTTTGGTACCATTGTTGGGGTCACCTCTACTTCTGATAGCATTGTTGTTAGTTTTATCTTACTGTTGTTAGTTTTATCTTAATGGTACAGCAGTAGCTGCTGTACCATTTGCTGCTAGTGTGTTTATTGGCTCACTCATGATTGTCGTTTCTTCTCTAATGGGAGTTACATTAGTGATTGAAGGTTGTGCTAAATTCCTGACATCAGAAGTTCCATTAATCTTGCCTGCATCTAGACTCGAATTTAGTTTATTAGCGGTTGCTAATGTGAATTTTTCCCATTGTCTCTAACTGGAGCTTGATGTACTTTAACGGTGGCTGTGGTTGTATTTACTTTGTTATTATCCGAAGATTTTCCTGAATTGCTTCGTTCAAATTCAATGATCTTACCCGGTTGATTTTCGATTATACGAGGGGCTTCCGCTTCTAGTGTTTGGTTGAATGTCCCCTCATTTGTAATTTGTACTCGCTGTTGTAGGCCCATGTCTTTTGTGATTTTACTGTCAAACACCATTTCATTGGTTTTGGCTGAATAAACACTTTACACTGACTTTTCCTCCAAGCTAGTTCATACATCCGATGGAAAGTTAATTCACATAACGATTGGTTACTTGACATAAAAGTAAACGTAATTTGTTCATGAACTCGGTTTTGCGGTGGTATCTGAGCATATAAGACTATTCTCTCTTCCTTTTTAACTATTCCTGAATGTGTCGGGCTGGATTAGCCTGTGTTTCTCTTACGCTTCCTTCAGTACCAGTCCCTGATTCCTGGCCGTTACAGATCTGTGTTGTCTCCGTAGTTTCATCCTTCCTCTGGGTTTGTCCTTGAGCCAGCGGAATCTGGCCAAACTCGTAGAGGATCAGGAGCAGGCTTGCCATTTTCAGCATCATCGTGTGGCTGTTGCTCCTGGTCGGCTGGGTCTGATTCTGGGGTAGTTGGTCAGCCCCGAGCTGTCTGCATCTGGCTCCTCCTCATGCTCCTCCTCACGCTCTTCCCTTGTCCTGGGTTGAGCGGCTTTTGTGCAGTGGTTGAGGTGATACCACATAGCACTTCCTTCCACCTGGATGGCTGTTGGTGTTGCGTTGGTGACTTTGTATGGTCCTTCTCTCCTGGGCTCGTTTCACGTTCTCCTGAACGCCCTTAGGTACACTTGGTCACCTGGTTCCACCCCTCTGGGTGGTTCCTCATCCAACTCAGGAACTTTGTGTTTCTTTCGCTGGAATTACAAGCTTATGCACAACAGTTAGTTGTTCAAACATATTTTCCTTAATTCTATTTCTAATTACTTTAATGGACGTCCCTTTTGGGACCCTCAAATGTTAGGTGAAGGCATGGGTCGACCCTTAAGCATTTCATGCGGGGTAAGGTGCGTCGTTCTGTTAGCTTGCATGCGATAACTCATTAGTGTCAGTGGTAGTGCATCAATCCAATTCAATTTAGTGCTTGCACAAATTTTGTTAATTTTTGTCTTGAGCGTCCCATTCACTCTTTCCACCATACCTTGTGGTTGAGGATGGTATACTCAACCTAGTCTTTATTTGACATGCAAATGTTGAATCACTTGTTTGAGACACTTGTTTTCTGAATAAACGCTGCCCTATTGTCTGAGCTTATTTGTGACGGAATTCCAAACCTTGGCATGACTTCTCTAGTCAGAAACTTGATTACTGTAGCCGCACTTTGGTCTTTTGATGGGACTGCTTCTACCCATCTCCTGAACCTGTCAATGATAACTAACATGTACAACATGTCAACATAGTCCATGACCAAATGTCTAAATGGTTCTTCAGGTGTGGGAATGTGTCCCAATGGAGTAGTGATTGTTTTTCTTACATTGTTTTTTCAAATATTTCCCACTCATTTAGCTGGTTATCAATCATTGTTTACAAGTTTGGGGAAGAAAAACCTTGTTTTGTAATTCTCCTCAACACCTCCCCCCTTGCGCAATGGTCAAAACCATGCGCATTAAATGATAGGCAAACCTAACAACGCCGTTGGTGCAACCAACGTTGGATCGCCTAACTTTAACCATCCGTAAACTAAAACCAATCTATTGGGAAGGGAAATCGAAGCCAGTATATCCAAAACCAAAGGTCGATATAGGTGGGTTTACCATCAGCCGCCTCGAAACCATACTGTTCCCAAAGTCATGCACTAAACCGAAAATATTTCATGTGTCAGTAGGCCTTTATACCCCAAGGGTCAAATAAAATAAAACGCGATATGCCCCGTTCCAAGACCACCACCTCTGCTGCCAGAGCTGACATATCTGACTCCTGTTCCCCCTCCACCTTTCACCAACCGGCTCTTTCCATGATGGTTGCAGTTCGTCACTTCATGATCAAGTGAGCCAGTGCTCACAGTGACCCTGCCAAGTAATCGTGACTGTGCCTGTTTTAGGTTGTCCCGGGCTTCAAGGTGGGATCTTACCCGTCGTTGGCTAACCAGCCTTCCATACTGGCTTATTGCAGGATGCCGTGCCTGGGATACAATCAATCCCTACCCATAAGGTAGTATAGATTGCAAAGTGGAGGGATGAAGACAGAGTCTTCAGTCCCAAGTGCCCATGCAGCCAAGTGTGTGCGTAATGGATACACATCAGGGCAACTACAACAACAACAACAACTACAACTTTACCCTGTGTGTGCGAGGGGGCGTATGATGGGGTGAATCTAAAGGTAATTTATCAGAGTTAAAAATATCATATTATCAATTGCTAACATTTTATAAAAGTGTTGCAGCAGCAGTAGTGGCATTTGAAAGGTAAACCCACTACTTCTGAATGTAAATCGAGAACCTAGCATGTAGGACCCCTTCCCAGCAGATGTAGCGTCAATCCACCTATTGTCCTTAACTAGGGAGATGTAAAAGAAAACAAAAATTACAATATTAAAACTTGCATTTTCAATATTAGGCGGCTCACTTCTGTGTTAACTGTTACTCATTATCACAATTCCCTTCATAATTCTACCCGATTGTCCTATACTAACTATTTAAACAGGAAGACCTAATCTTTTATTCTACCTGTTGTTTGCATTTGATGTTTTCCACAATTTGATTCACTACTATGTACCCAACATGTCTCTCTGTGTTGTCCTTATCTAGTTTTTGGTTTGTCAGCCCGGATCGATACATTATTTCCATTTTCTAATTAACGTTATTGTTTTATCTGAAGTATGCTTTTATTACCCCCTCGTGTATTCCATCACTCGGAGAGGATTCTCCCCTACCTCGGTGGCCCTGACCCACACGTGAGAGCAGGCTCACACACACACACACACTTTTTTAATTTATTTTATTTATTTATTTATTTTTTAAATGACATTTGTCATTGTGGATAACATGATTTAGAAATTTAAATAATATTTTATCTTACTTATTTAGTCTAATTTTAAGTTTTGCCGAATATTATTTCTAGATTATACGATCACTTTTAATAACTGTCTGCTATTATCATAATCCCTTAGGAAATATTTTATTTGTGTTGTCATTTTGGTACTTAGACCTCGTCAGGTCTGTTGTACTGTGCATTTCCACCGCGCTCCCACAGAGTCCTCCATGGGTTGGGTGTACTCATCAAAAGCTCCTCTTTTGATGAGTGCAGCTGTATTTACCCTAGCGCCATTAAACCCCTGGACTTCTGTGGACGAGCGGTGTGCAGACAACTTTTAATGCTAATTGTTCATGTTATGGAGTCTAGATAATTATTCCTAAATCCTGTGATCACCATGTAACTTTAATACTCCAATACAGGGCTCTCCCCTGATTTATTACCTCTGGGTCGGTCCGCATCCGCCTTTTCTGCGTTCTTTACATTCCTCTCCCTTCTCCAAACACTTTCTCCTTCTGGACCAACCCGTGTTTCACCAGTGCTCTATGTACCAAGATCTACTGATCCATATCACATGGCGCTACGACGCGTTGGAGAGACTCCAAGGTTGCCGCGACACAGAACCACAGAGTCACCGATCCCAGTGGTGGTTCTACGATTTTTCTAAAACAGGGGCCATTAAGTGGCCACAGGTTATATTCAGCGACCAAGTACAGAGTAGATCCAAGCAAACAAATAATCTATTCAGTACAATGCAAATTCATTCTCTCTCTCTCTCTCCACCCACTCTCTGCCGCCTCTCTGTCCAGCCCCCACCGGAGGTTTTTCCTCTTACTCACGTTCCTGCTCTCTCTCTCTCTCTCTCTCTCTCTCTCTCACACTAACTCACTCACTCACTCATATACCTTAAAAATAAGAATTCTCAGATTGTCATGCTTGGAGTTGAAACGCATGACAAATTCATCCAAATCAAATGACCTGGCCCGTCAGGATTCACTTTTTTAGGACACACTAGCAACCACATACAATTTTTTCTAATATGTCCTTCCTTGCACCCAAAACATATTAAAGGACCTCTGCGTTGTCCTTGGGATCCCTGCTGTTGATTGTTTTTATACTGTCCTTGGGGTCCCTTATACTGATTCTGCCTATTTCCATTTGTTGGGTTCCCACAATGATGTATGTACATGTATGACAGGTGAAGTAGGTGACCATTGGCTCTGAGGCTGTTGTACTGGGGGAGAGAATGCCTGTTGTCCATTAACTAGAATAGGATAATTTCCTGATGATGTGTCGGGTGCTCTTTTCTCCTCATGCGATCTACTATGCTTCTCATGTAACTCGAGTGCTAGGGGGCTTTGAAATGCTTTACTGCAGCCAGGCTCCCCTGTCCCTGGGTTCACACTGAAACTCTTTCTGTTCTCTGTTCTTCTTTTTTAGCCTCCTCTGACTCTTAGTTTTCTTCACTGTCCTCTTTCCTCTCTTTTTCTTTCCGGGAGAAGGCCCTTCGCAAATTTGCTCATTATCATTTTTCCCATCTTCGTCCTCGTGCTCAATTTCACTAGGACTAATGTCAGCATTGTTACACTCTTCCCTTGTTTTCCTTATTCCTTCATAACAGTCCATGTGTATGGGTGGGACCCTCCTTCCCTGTATGTTACAATTCTTATCTTCTTCATTTAGTGTGACTTCCCCTTTAATGTCTACCGTGCCTGTTATCAATGGGTACAATCCTGTGTCATACGGCGGTGGCTTAACCTTCGGGGGCAGTGGTTGAGCCTTCTCGTCATTAGTTATTATTTCTCTAGCTGCCCTCTGTAATGTTCGCCATCTCTCTCCCTCCTCTTGGAACAAAGCTAGTACTAACTTTTCCCTGTCCATTTTCTCTAAGGCCTTTTTTCCACTTCTGTTAGCTTTGTAGTTCCTTATTACTACCTCCATGTCCCTACCCATTACTGGATCAAAAGTCCCTCCCATGGGCCATATTGTGCCTGATTTAGCGGTCCTCTTCTCCCATTTCTCAGAGATCTTTTTTATCTCATCTTTGAGCACAGTGTTATCATCATACAGTGCAACCATTCTCTCCACTCCCCGTTCTAGCCTAATATCACCAGCTTACCTGCAAAATGCAAGAAAATGAACTTGTCAGTGACAATGACTACACAGTACTTCAGTTGTACTCATCTGCAGGGAATCTCATTGTCTGACGTAATCACGCGAGATTTTCACCCTGTTACTATCCAGCAACTCTGCTGCTACTGTAGCGCATTTGCCACCTACTGGCGATTTATGGGTAATACACCTTCACAATTACACTAACAAATATGAATACTGTACACTGTATTTGAACTCAAAATAATGCCTCTCTATCCGTAAACACATATGAACAGGTGGAAAATTTTTACACACATTGAATTAAAGAGATACTCATTTAATGAGCGTCAACAGACTTATTGCGCCACATAACCCTGTCAATATAAGGGCTACTAAAGCATTAATTGGAGGGCTATTGAAGGCATATACTTGGTTAAAATGCTGTATTGATACAACTATTTAGTTTTAAGTGTATGAAAAAGGTTACGTTGGTTTCCGATTGAAGTTCAAGATAAGTTACTTTTATTTTGAAGTGTGAACTCTTAGTTGTTTGCGGTAGGAGCTGGTCAGTTGAGAGTGCCGTGAGTTGCGCACGTAGGGAGATGAGACGGAGAGGAATGCATGCGTTCATGCTCCGAGCCAGAACAAGGCACTGTGCTATTAATTTAGTCAGATAACCGAATCCAGATACAAACAAATGAACCGTCTCTTCTCTTGTGAAAATACTTTCGGTGAGTTTAACTGTGGTCTGACTCATAAACGTGTGAAGCTAAACATATGCTAACGGCTAGCGCCGCTAATTAAGCCTGTCTATGTAATGGACTGTAAGGAATGCGGTTTCTACACGACGTAGTTGACACACTTGTTCTGCACACTTTATGAGAGAAATATAGGTTATATTAATGTTAAAGAGGCTGTATATATTTCGAAGTGCATTGAGGGTTATTTAATTGAACTGTGTGATAGATGTACTAAAAAGAGGGTTTTCCCTTCTTTACGTTAGTTGTCTCGCGCCGCCACGCGGGCGCCGTTTAGATGCTGCGGGAGGGCCGCAGCAAGTTATTTAAAGGGGACATATCATACCACCAGGTGTGAGTGTGATTAGCCATTACAAGCCGTTTTCAAAATGTGCAGCATTGTGACATCACAGGTGGGCGTGTCCATCTAGATGTGTGACGGATAGATGGACACGCCAACCTGTGATGTCACAATGCTGCACATTTTCAAACCTGCTTGTAATGGCTAATCACACTCACACCTGGTGGTATGAGATGTCCCCTTTAACCTTTCGTAAGAGAAATGCCTCACTGATATTTTGGTTTCTTTTGTTGGTTTATGAATGTTTGCACTGGTAAAGAGTTTCATGCAACATGTATAACGAGGAGCTTTGAATGTAGATTTAAATGTATAGATTTATGTGTGTGACTGTGTTGAATGAGTAATTTGAATGCATGTTTTTGAATATTATTCTGACTGTGTTATACAGGTCAGGTTTTTTCTTTTGACGCTTGATTCCACACTGACCGATCCCGTCCAAAGATGGCGAGCTACCATTGAACCTGGATCCACTGGGATGAACATTTAAAATTCTTTGGACCGGTTGTGAGTTATCGACTGAGTGGTAGGATCCGTGCGGCCACTACTATTCCGCATTGGGCCCAAGGTTATGTCGTTCATGTGATTTATAAAGTATAAGGTTAAGTTTGTTTTGTACTGTTTAAAGAAACAACTTTTGAATAATAAGTCGTCAAACTAAACTGTGTCGTCTCATTAATTATCCATCTTGCTCCAGTAGTCAAACCTAGTAATCTGGCCCAGAATATTGTTGTATTAAGAATTCTTAATCTGCTAATTCAACAAGGTGTTACAAGTAGTAGTATTGATAGGAGTAGTAATGGTAGTAGAAGTAGTATTGGTAGGAGTAGTAGTACTAGTAGGCAGCAGAAATGTTGAATAGCTTTAATAGAATTAGAGATTTTAGCTTTTTGAGTGAATTTTGAGTTCAAAATGTTAAATTCGAATTGGAATAAAGCTGTGTGTGTGTTTTAGAGAATGGCGGAGCCATTGCGTGTGTGTGTGTGTGTCTCTTTACAGGTCCCATGACATGCCACCAGGTGTGGGCTGATAAGCCGTTACCACCTAGGGCGTGTCCACCTAGATGTATGACGGATAGACGAGCAACTTTTGCTACAGTCCACTGGGTAGGCTGGTAGACTGATCTATCTAGCACACATCTAGGTGGACACACCCACCTGTGATGTCATAAGGGACAGATTTCCAAAACGGCTTGTAACGGCTAATCAGCCCACACCTGGTGGCATGTCATGGGACCTTTAAGAGAATGGCAGAACCATTGAGTGTGCGTGTCTCTTTAAGAGAATGGCGGAGCTATTGCGTGTGTGTATGTGCCTGAAAGTCCCCACGTTCTGACGTCAACGGAAATCAACGAGAGCAACTGAAAACTATGCCGGTTTGAAACTAAAACTGTGATTCTGAAAAAAAGTATAAATGCTATTGAAATTTCGTTTGGACAGTATTGAAGATACAAATGTGTAGATTGGTTTAATGGTTTGGATGATGGTAAACGGTTGAAATTTGAACGAGTTACGATCAGTGTTTGTAATAACTCCGTTTAAAATAACGCCGTTAGGTAACGCTGTTATTTTTTCAGTAACGGTATTCTAACTAATTACTGTTTCCGTCGTTACAACGCCGTTACTTTACGTTAAATGCGGTGCGTTACTATGAATTGATTGAAAAAACTGCATAATCTGAACGCACCCCTGACTCCAAACACAAACTGCTAGTGAGGAGACCGGGTGGGTTAACAACGAGATAAGCGATTATGATTGGCTAAGGCAGAGTCATGTTTCATGGTAGCCAATTGGAGCCAGTGTTTTTACACACAAGCCAGGACACAAACGCACACACCAAACAGATTCGATGAAGCAGCAGAAATGGCGAGTCCGGTGCAATCCGGTGAAAAGTTGGCATTTTCTGTAGTATTCGGCAGATGTTCCACAGCCTTTGCAACTAAGCAAATCAAAATTCAGTTGTAAGTATATCAGGGCCTTGAATGGGCAGTTCAACCATTTAACACATTAAGGCCAAGTGAAAACTGCTCAGAAAAATCCAAATTCTGACATACTTTCTTTTTGTACAGTAACGCAACTAGTTACTTTTATTATAGAGTAATTCAGTTACTAACTCAGTTACTTTTTGGAACAAGTAGTGAGTAACTATAACTAATTACTTTTTTAAAGTAACGTTCCCAACACTGGTTACGATGTCATAAGTAATTTGAGTCTCAGAATGGTCAGACGGCTTCAATGGGACCAACTGTAGAATATGACGGTTTGAAACTAAAACTGTGATTCTGAAGAAAGTTTAAATGATATCGAAATTACGTTTAGATATTATTTACTTGAATCAATTCTGTTTTGGTGGTCCACCATTAACAAAAATGTTGATTGGATAAATTATATATACTATAATCAGTAACAGTTTGTCAACTTTACCACGGATGCAGTCAAAGGACTATCAGAACAATTAGATGCCACCTCCCGGATGACCTATCAAAATAGCCTACCCTTGGATATGTTACTATGAGAACGCCGGTGTTAATGACCCATTCACCGGGTGGATGAAGAGTCTGTTCGGTTGATTGAAGGACCTGATCCAGTCAGTGCTTGTCGCGGGAATAGTGGCAGTAGCCATGTTGGTTGTGGTCGGCTGCTGTTGCGTTCCCTGCGCACGAGGGCTACTGAATCGGCTGAGCACCACAGCGGTGGGTGCCGCCCAGGCTTACCTGGGGACCGAGTATAATAGTTCCCAGGGCCCCGTTTTGCACATCACCCGTAGCTACAATATTCAAGATGCCAGGTCTAATTGAATTACGAATCATTATACAGCCGATGGTGGGTTATGATTAACATTGCATAGTGTTTGGTAGCGTATGTAACGTGGTGTTCCTGTATCACTACACTGATGATGGGACTGTTGAGTTTCTTGGGGGCGGATGGATACATGTTCCTACCTTCTGGTACGGGCGAGTTGACGACTGGACGCCCGGAGGAGGCTCATATGTGATGTGCTAGTAACCTCTCCATGTGAGCCATGCCCTTGCCAAGGAGGGAAGAACATTGGACGATTGGACACCGGGAGGAGGCTCACGTGTGATGTGCTAGTAACCTCTCCATGTGAGCCGGCCTCGTGGTATACAGGGCCTGATGACAGCGAACAGGAGCAACGACTACACCAATGTCCAAAACCCCCTACATACATATAGCGCACCAAAACATGAAGATCACCTGACTCGTTCAACATCTATGCATATCTGGAGGGAATTTTTGATTTTAAAATGTATTCTTATGTCACTATTTTTGCGGTGTTGACTTTCAATGCATGCTGGAAGTGTAGGACTTTGTGTCACGCATGCGTAGAGGTATTTGGTGTGTTTTTTATGATTAAACCTATATGTGTGCCTTTTTAGATCCAGGGTTGATGATTGCATGTCATAAATTTTTGATTACTGATTTACTAATGATGCATGACATATTTTTGATTATTAATTAAGTGATGATTGTGTGACTACTGATTTAGTGATGATTGTATGACATGGTGATTGTATGTCTACTGCTTTGTTGTTGAGTGAGGCTTGCAGCCCACTGTGTATTCCATGTGACCCACCGACCTGCCTGATTTGTGCGGGTTGGTTGGTGGTGTTGATTGTTGCATGGTGACGTAGCCATGAGATTTTTTATATTTCGCTTTATATTTTATACTTTTATACATTTTATACTTTTATA
The DNA here is from genome assembly GCF_949987615.1 of Pollachius pollachius. Lineage (NCBI taxonomy): Eukaryota > Metazoa > Chordata > Actinopteri > Gadiformes > Gadidae > Pollachius > Pollachius pollachius. Next base: position 26,772,632 of record NC_136934.1, on the reverse strand, counting down.
TTGCTTGTAGAATGGTCATCTGTGATGACCGAGGAGGGAATTGTGACATAATTCACACATTCATACCAACAGGCCACATATGTCCTTGCGAATTAGAGGCTTCTTTCTCATCCTAAGGAGGGAACTTGAGCCTAGGGAGGCGTCCAGCTCATAAAGGAAGTCCAGGAGGCGGAAGTTCAGCACCATGCTTAGCCAATCAGAGCACATAACTGAGTCCACGCCTGTCCAGTATTAAAGTCGCAACACAGCCCAGGGGGTAGAACGCTCCAGGTAACCCATCCATCAGATGCCCTACTAAGTGTATCTCCACACGTGCATAATACAATTCCTCTCCTTTTGCTTCATAGATATCAGAGCAAACCTTTACCAAAATAAAGTGAGTTACAAGCGACCCTGACTCGGCAAACTTTTTCCAAAAGGAACACTGCAGTATCCCCTCCCCTAGGTGGCGTTGTCGACTATCGAACAATTTCTTGCCACAGTCACACCTACATCAATTACTAACCCTTCCATGCAATTTCAATGAGCTGCAGTGAAATCTCGATCCTCCTTCGCAAAAAGCAAGGTCTTCAGCGGTGTTTCGTTTGCTGTATGAGAGTGGTTTACCTTGAAACATAAACGACTGTCCGACTAACGTCGTCGTTAAGATGTGTTGCATGATTTTTGACAGTATAGCCACTACTGCTAGCTGATAGAATCTTAACTCATAAAACAATATAAGAACAACAATATAACTCAGCCTGGCGAAGACCAAACGATGGAGCCGTTTGGTAGCGAGGTTGTGGACCCACCCGCTGACAAAAAAAAAATGGCTCCATACTTTTATAGGCCTTCATCTGCTGTTTTGTAAAGTATGATGTCTGAAGGACCAGATAGTTTGTGATGTCCACAGCCTCGATTGTCGGCAAATCCTTATGTTCTTCCGAAAACTGTCATTGATAAAAACCCACGGTCTAATACTCTAATTAATCATCTAATAATAACTAATAATCTCACTAATACAAATTACGAGAGGTCGAGAAGGACTAGGGTTGAATGATCAAGGGTTAGTTCTTTGCAACCCTGAGATGGTTTGCAAAGAACTGGCCTATTCGGCCCGGGATCTCATAGGTAACTAAAGCTGTGATTTCTTAGACCAATCAGAGCTTCTAATCTATGGGCCCTACCCCTTCCCTCATTACCATTTATCTTTTGCTTCCCACATGGATACATACATTCAAGCATTAGATACAAAGAGTTAAATATTAAACATTAGTAATATGAAGCTTACATATTACGCATTACAGGTGTCAGTCCCTCCAGAAGAACACGATTATGCGATCGCATAATTCAACGCATAATCAGCCAAAGTCTGCATATTCATGCGGGGGCCGCATTTTTTTCAAATATGCCGCACTTTCACCGCATAAATTGCCGATTTCCGCGCAAAATATGCGGGGCTTGCATGATTTCATAATTCCCGCATTTTCGTTGCAAAAAAGTCACATATATCTTCCGGCCCGCCGACAGGGGGGGACAAACGGGTACGTTGTCCCGGGCGCTGGACTGGCCCTGGAATGGGGGGGGCCCATAACTGGACCCCCATGAAGTTGGGATTAATTATTGTATGTATACTTCAAAATGTGTTGATTTAGAGAAGAAAAGTGCTTTATTTGCATTCAATTAATGACTCCTAGATTGTTTGCCTTCATTGCCCTTGAAAAAACGGCCAATAACCCCCTATCACCCCTATGCCAAAATGGTTTGGTCTTTGGAGAAGAAAAAAGACGACATCATTCCATTAGTGGTCAGTGCGCGAGTTGATTCAACATGCACAAGTCAGGAGCCCTGAAAAAAAAAGAAAGGCGAAAAAGAGGGGAAGAAGCCGAAAGCCTGAGGGGATCTCTTTATAAATATTTCAGAAAAGACTCAGGTGATGCTGCAGGTACCAGTAAAGGCAGCTGTACAGCACAGCCAGGTAAGACACGGCCAACTTTTTCCAGCCCCGTCGTCAAGTAACACAGGCACAGGCGGCGTCTCAAACATATTAGCGCAGCACCACATGAGCAAGTCACACGGAGATCAATATCAGACAGACAGGGGGCATTGAATAATTTGATAACCACAAAGGCTTTATTACACTGTGTTTCATACGCCTATATCTAATTGAATCTTAGAATATGCACATTACCCCGCAAATAGGCCCATGTCCAAATCAAATGTTTCAGGCAGGCACGCGCTGCGCACTCCAATCAGGCTGAATTGATTTGAGAATCATTCCCAGTCAGCTGAATTACAGCCAGTGTAACGCGGCTCATGGTTTAAAATAAGCCAGTGGCATGGCAACATGTGAAATTGCCATTTAGATAGAGTTGGATGTAACGAATGGGTTATAAACGTGACGTTTTGGGGTAGCCTGTAACTTAGTTTCTGATTGCCGTTAACTTGAAACTCGCCAGATGAATGGGCTCCGCCTTGTTCCCCAAACATTCTCTGGAAGTTCAGCGGACATAAACGCGGGTCTGGCGATAAATAAAAGTACCCTTGACATGATTCCCCTTGGTCAAGTGAAAAATGGTCGATGAAATGTGCAGTTAATGAGCTCTAAGTGAATACAATAGCGTGAGTTTTATTGTGGTATGATTCTGAAAGCCATAACTTCACTCAGTCCATATCCATAGCCTATCCAATTAAAGTTGTAAATAATCCTTTTGGTTTATCCGTAATAAATGGGCTTGTCATCCCGACGTCATGTGTTTGGAAGCTGCACAAGGGAATTCTGTGGTTGTGTTTCGGCGTTTGACAATTTTGGGAACAAAAAAAAAAACCTTAGATTTTTAAACTTTTGTAGTCTTTGGGATAGAGTTAGCCAAGTTGATCAGTCTATTCTTTTCTGTGTTAAATCGTCAAATTAAGGGGTTTTCAATTTGTTCTTTTTTAAATGGTTAATTTTGACCCCTGTTAATTTAGATATAGCCCTTTTTATCGAAATATGTTCACCTTTATAGGAGAGGCTAGAGAGGATGAGAGAGAAGAAGAACATGCTACCAAACAGGATGAGAGAGAGGAAGAACAGGCTACCAAAGAGGATGAGAGAGGAAGAACAGGCTACCAGTGAGATAGAGGAAGAACAGGCTACCAGTGAGAGAGAAGGGGAGGAGAGTGAAGGGAGAGAGAGAGAAAGACACAGTGATTCAGGAGGAGTGGATCCATCCCCCAGAGTAGAGGAAGAGTCAGAGGTTACCAGTGAGAGACAAAGTCACAGCGAAGGAGGAGGGGCTCATTCCCCTGATTACCATGACCCTGCATTATGGCCAGCAAAAATGGAAGATGCTGACAGAGTAACCGTTGTGCGTGCAATGGCGAAAAGAATCCCATTTTCAGAGATGGCAAAAGAGTTGCCAGCAGATGCAGAAGGCAGGGCATTTCCCCACTATTTAACATATTCTTCCTCTCACAATGGACGGGAAAAAAACTATAGGGACTGGATTCTCTATAGCAGGACGAAAAAAACCTTATTTTGCCTTCCATGTTTACTTTTCTCTCATGAAGTAGAGAAAAGGTCAACAAGTGCACTAAATTCTACAAATGGGATGCAGATTTCCAAAGTCAAATACAAAAAATTATATGAAAGATTCCCAGAACATGAAAGAAATGTGGCACACAAACATTGCTATTGGAAATGGAAAAACCTGCAACATTCTGTCTTGCATACAGCTGGAATTGATAGTGAACAACAGAAATTGCTGGACATAGAAATTTAAAAAAACAAAGCACTACTGAAGCGACTGCTGGATGTGACCCTGTACTTGGCCTTCAGAAATATGCCATTCAGGGGCAGCTCAAACAAAATTGATGAACCAGATAATTGTAATTTCATGGGCTTAATTGAGCTATTATCAAGGGCGTAACCATGGTTTAGACATTGGGGGGGTCCAATTTTTTATTATTATTTGTTAAGTGCATTGCCTACAATTCTATATTTATATATGAAAATGTGGACATTTAGAACATAGTTTCGAGGACTACATTGACCATTTGAATTCACATCTAAAGGAATAGTGTAATCATGTAATGTCTGCCCCGCCCCCCCCCCCCCCCCCACACACACACACACACACATACACACACACACTTTGTTTTGGTTAGTTGCTTACTGACCTTAAACACACCTACCAATTACAATTATGCTCTTCCAGTAGTACTGTAGCAAAAAGGATAGCTTCCAATGGAAAAATACCACAAACCCAAAGCATGTTTTTTAATGTTATTTTAATTAGGACAACTACTGATGTACTTTTGTGATGTACAGACTTTAACAAAAAAATTTGCTGAGGACTTTTAATTCCAGGGACTTGCACAAAGCATGAAACTTAAAATCTTGATTTTTACTATAAAAAGCAAGTCTGATTATTTACACTGAAAATTATTTACATTGACTGGAACACAGAAGAGAAATGAACATGGGATGTCTATGTAGGTGTAAAAGTGCTACAGCCAAAGGAAAGGCAGCATAGGACTGAGATGGAAAAGTATTAACTAAATAAATGACCCAAAAACCTGGAGGCGTTCATTATTAAGCTCAACTAAGCTCTGACAGATCTGTTTCCTGTCCAAAGCATCCAACTTTTCCTGATGAACATGGCAAATGGCAACGTTGTTCAGCCGGGTCTGCGTCATCATGGTTCTCAGCCATGTCTTCAGCCGTCTCAAGGCGCTGAAACTTCGCTCTGCCTCTGCTGAGGAGGCAGGAACAACCATCAGCAGTCTCAAAAGGATCTCGACTTGCTTGAAAAGATGTCGCACCTCTGGCACCATTTCCCGGAAAGTGTCTGCTACCTCTGAGGAAGTTGTACAAGTGTAGTTGGCCTGGAACATTTTCAGCTGCACTTCTAAAGCCATGGCATCCAACTCTGGGTATTCATCCACAACTGCATCAATGTTCCCAGAGATGAGTACATCCTCTAATTTTTGCAGTCTTTGAAGCCCGTCCTGGCTGAAGCGCTCATTGCATTGCACCACAGCAGTGTCCAAGGTATTGTAGTACTGCATTCTGTAGTACGCTTGGGCAGTGGAGTGAGAATGTGATGTGGCTGGACCAGTGAAGCGCTTCGGAGGCTGCCGCACATGAGGCATCTTGATTGGCTGCAGATTAAGAGATGTGACAGTCTGAGAACCTCTGGAGTACAGCCAGTCAAAGTGCACTTCAGATCTTTTGGCCTGGAGGCCTCTTTTCACATGGTCTACAGCAGCCAGCATCCCTGATGTAGTTTGGCTTCTCTGCTGCAGAGAAATGTTCAGCTCCTCCATGACAGCCATGACATCTTCTGCCAGAATGATGCCGAGAATGGTATTGCCCCTCAAAAAGCTTTTGTGAAGGCCACTGGCTCTTGCAGACATTTCCATCGTGGTGGATTGAGACATCTCATCTGTGGCTGTGAGCACAGATTCATATTGTGAGAGGACAGAGCGCATGGCTGGCGTTCGGACTGTCCATCTGGTGGGGCAGAGAGGCTTCAAAGATGTATGCGTAGCTGTTCGATCTGACTTTGCTACAGCTGTGAAGATAGCCTTGAACTTCCCAGACTGATTGAATAAAACGCCCAACTCATGCACTAACTGCACCATTGCATCTCTTATAACGGGGGCGGATACACAGGCAGCTTGGGTGATCAAATTGACACAGTGTGGCCCACAATGAACATATACTGCAAGAGGCTGCTCTTTCTTGATATGAGCCTGCACACCTTGCATCCTGCCAGACATATTGGCTGCCCCATCGTAGGTTTGACCTCGTAGCTGTGAAAGTGGGAGATTTAGGCGAATCAAAACATCTTTAGCTACACTAGCTATGTTTTCTCCAGTTGTGGATGTGACCTGATACAGGCCTATGAATTCCTCTCTGGGCTGCAAGTTTTTGTCAACAAAGCGCAGACAGAAGGACTCTTGCTCAACTCCTGCTGCATCCTGTGTCCCATCAATTATAAGGGAAAACTGAACCACTGGCAATGAGTGGATTTCCTGTGTTATTTCGCGTACAATTGTGTTGCTGACAATTTGAAGGACCTCATTCTGAATTTTGGGGCTGGTGAAATTGTTGTGCCGCTGAAGCCAGCTTGAAAGTTCTTCATCACCCTCTGCCTTGTACTTAATTAACTGGTGGAAGTTGCCCTCTTTGTTGTCATGCCCCCTTAAAGCATTGCCCTGTCTGGCCAAGCACATCACCCCCCCCACAATCTTCAAGAAACTATTCCTGGCCACCTGCTGCTGCTTTTGCAACTGAGAGGAAAGTTGAGTACTGACAGGCTGTTTTTGGTGCAAATATGTTGTCACCACTGCTGAATGGCAATCGCTGTCTTCATGTTCAGAGAACCTTTGGAGAGCTTTTTTCCAATTACTGAAACCAGTGTTGATAAAAGCACCATCAGCCTTACTGGCTAAAGCGGATTTCTGTTCTCCAAAATATTTGGAACAATAAAAACAAAGCACACCTTTCAGTGAGGGACTGTAGTGAAGCCATTTGTACTGCCTAAACCAACTGTCCTGAAATTTGAGCGTTTTATTTTTCAGGGACTGAGTTTCGATAAAGCGGGTATTGGGCTGGTGTGGGCAGGTACCAAGCTCCTCCTTATGCTGATCTAAACCACTGCCTCCTCTGCCTGGCTCTGTCTCTCTTTCCCTGTCAGTCTCCTGAAATATAACGTGTAGCGTTGGAATTACCTGTATATTTTCACTTATCATACACAAGATGCAGGTACCTGTAATGCCTTACTTAGCTTCATACTTAAAATGACTGTCTTTGTGCAATACTAAATTGCATTATATTTCACATTCATTCCTCACCTGATCATCTGCATGTCCAGAGCATACCCCTGTCTGGCCACTGCTTTCAGCCTGCCTCTCTGCCTCCCTGTCTGTCTGTGCTGCCTGCATTGTGACCACATGTCATTATGTTATCAGAAGAACAGTGGCTGACCTTCGTGATCATTTTGGTCTATATACTCTGCTTGTATTAGAAGTAGGCTACTTTTATGTATTGCTGACATGTAGGCCCAGTTTATAAACAATGTTGTAAGGCTGTCTAGTCTCACATTCAAAATTCTCACCTTATCACCTGCATGTCCAGTAGGGCTTTGACTTTTGCCCAAAAATCATATTCGAATTTCGTTTGTTTATTAATATTAATATTCGAATATATTCGAATATTTATTAATAATATTTTGACCATTAAATGCCTTCAGTAATACCTGGGCTGAATCCGAATACTTAGTACATACTATTTATGTTCAGTGTCTATGTCTACTACTTGACGGTCTACAGCTATGCGTAGAACGCCTAGAATGGTCTTCTACAGCTATGCGTAGAACGCCTCTTGCGTGTTCCAACGGTTTATTATGTTTCTAATAAATCCCTGTCTAATCAATACTTCATTCACTGCCTCTTCCGTGGTCGTTACAATATTATGAATAGACTGCATCGGGTTCTCCGACGTCTCTCCCTCTTGGCCTGCCCATAAAAGGTTCGAATATTAAGGGCTGCCTAATATTCGTTCGAATTTTGATTTATTTTTTTGATATTCGAATTATATTCGAATCACGAAGTTCGAAGTCAAAGCCCTAATGTCCAGAGCATGTCCCTGTCTGGCCACTGCTTTCAGCATGCCTGTCTCTCTCCCTGTCTCTCTGTGGTGCCTGCATTGTGACCCCACGTCATTTTATCAGAAAAAACAGCGACTCATATTTTAATTAGGCTACTCGTTTTATTTACTCACACATTTAGCTCGGTATCAAGCTACTAATTGTCTGGAGAAAAAAAAAACGTGTACGCTCGGCTGCTGGTCCAGTTTTATCCGCTTTTTAATTAACCTTAAATTGTCCGTTACCTCCTCTCCAACATGTTAAATAACGTTACTTACATTCAAATGACTCACCTGATCACCTGCATGTTCAGAGCACGTCCCTGTCTGGCCACTGCTTTCAGCATGCCTGTCTAGGCTGTCTCTCTCCTTCTCTCTCTGTGCTGCCTGCATCGTAACCATGTCATTTTATCAAAAGAACAGCGACTGACCTTCATGAGCTATATTTAATATTCTGCTTTTACGAGGCTACTCGTTTTATTTGCTTACTCAAAGCTCGGTATCAAGTTACTTACTGTCTGAAAAAAACTCCGTATGCTTGGCTGTTGGTCCAGTTTCTTCTGCTTTTTACGTACCGGTAACCTCAAATCCTCCATTACTCTTTACTTTCTTGGCTCTCACTGAAGAAAGAGTGTGGGGTAACCATGACAACGCAGAAAGTCGCGAGGTGGTTTCAAACTAAATCGCACAAGTGTACAATTAGGAGGGGGGATTCTTAACAAACGGAAATAAATTGAAAATAAATAAGACATAACAAGAGACCGATCCATTGACAGGGTTCATAAAAAGAGAACATGTCATATATTTTACATTTTATCCTGCTGTATATTGGGGGGGACAGGTTAGTATTTTCTCAACATTGGGGGGGACACGACCCCCCCAAAGAATGCGTGGTTACGCCGTTGGCTATTATCGAGGTATGACGCTGTCCTAAAGGATCATGTGGAAAACATCAGACAGCAGCGGCTACAGGGCAAAAGGCTGCAAGCACATAACCTCTCACCTGACAGCCAAAATGAGTTCATTGAACTTTGTGCACAACGTGTCCTGAAGGCTATTTTGAAGGAAAGGCAAGAGACCTCATTTTATTCAATTATGTGTGATGCAACCCCAGACATCTCTAATGTGGAGCAAAATGTATTGTTACTGAGGTATGTCAGTCAAACCTCCACTGAAAATGCATGGGAAATTAATGAGCGTTTCCTTCAGTTCAAAGATTTTTCCAAAAAAACAGGAGAGGAAATAGCCAACATGATGGAGGAAGCACTTGACCAGCATGGAATAGACCTAGCTGATTGTAGGGGTCACTGCTATGACAATGGTGCAAACATGGCTGGAAAGGTGAAAGGGGTGCAAGCGCGCATACTAGATAAGAACCCCTTGGCCAGATTCTCCCCATGTGCATCTCACACCTTAAACTTGGTTGGTGTCCATGCTGCCAGAGCTTGCCCAGAAGTTGATCTTTTCTTTGGCTTTGTAAATCAGCTGTACAAACTGTTCAGTGGAAGTCCTCAACGGTGGGGAATCCTCAAAAAAGTTTTGGGATGTTGTCTTCACCTCTTATCAGACACGCGATGGAGTGCTCGGATTGAAGCTGTGCGCCCAGTGGCAAAACATTTGCCAAGCGTGATACAGGCACTTGACACACTCATTTCAACAGGAAACCTGAGCAATGACACAAAAGCTGAGGCACATGGGCTGAAAACCTACTTTCAATCCTTTAATGCTGTCTTGCTCCTCACATTTTGGACGAAGGTGCTACAATGTATCGAGGACAGGAATATTATAAGTCAGTCCTCAACAATCTCATTGGATGTCCAAGCAGCTAATATTAAAGAGTTGGAGGGGGAGATTGCATTATTGCGTTCCTCTTGGAACAATTTTTTGAAAGAGGCAACTGCTGTTGCCACTGACATGGGCATCAGTGCCAAGATTGAAGTGAAGACTCGAAAGAGGAAACGCTTTTTTGATGAACAACAGACAGAGACAGAGGTGCAAAGCCCAGAGGACCTCTTTCGGGACAAAGTGTTTAATGCTGCAATGGACAGTATAATGTCCCACTTAGAAACAAGATTTCAGTCCATGCAGCAGATCTGCAGTGAGTTCTGTGTCCTCTGGAAGTTCAGGGAGATGCCGGAGGACAGCATCAAGGAAGCCTGCCGAGGACACGCAGTAGACGGGGGTTTACCGTCGCCACCCTCCAGCCGGCGACAGAGAGCACCACGTCTCTCCGCCCAATCAGCGCAATCGGAGACACCTGGCCGGAGGAAGGGAAAGGACCAGGAGCCGGGCTTAAAAGGCGCACCAGACCGGGCGAACCCGGAAGTGCTACGGAGAGAGTCCGCACCAACGGGAGAGTGACACGGCGGGAGTCCGCACCAACGGGAGAGTGACACGGCGGGAGTCCGCCCCAACGGGAGAGTGACACGGAGGGAGTAAGCACCAGACCGGGCGAACGGCAAGGGACGCGGAGGGATTCCGCACAGCGCCGGGCAAGTGACACGGCGGGAGCGCTCGCTAGACCGGGAGAAGGGCGAAGCGACACGGAAGGATACCGCACCACGCCGGCGATCTAGAGGCTCACGGAGACCCTAGCACGAGTATACAGACTAGTAATTATTCTCGTGAAATAAACGCCGAATGCGGATTTAACCCTTGATTTCTGTGTGATTCCTACCGGGTATCTGACAATCGGGGAAACGGGTTGCCACATATGGTGGAGAATACAGGCAACTCGACCGCGCTACGGGCCGGTTTTGTGAGGGAACCCCCTTCAGCCGGCATGCAGAACCCGGATGGGACCGCGGCGACGCCCGCCCAGCAGCAGCAGCGGGAGACCACGGAGAGTCTGGCCCTGCTCTACGAGGTCGTACTACGGCTCACCGAACTAAGCGCCGCGACCGCCGCCGTGACCGCCGCCCCGTTGCAGCCGGAGACGACGCCGCCAGAGACGACGCGGCCCGAGGCGGGGCCGCGGGAGACGAGGCCGCGGGAGACGAGGCCGTGGGAGGAGGGGCCGCGAGACGAGCCACGCCGGCAGCAGACGCAGCCATGCATGCGAGCGACCTGCTGGGCGCAGGGGAAAACGGGAAGCCCGACCATACCGGCGCGGGTAATGACCCAGGACACGCAGGCCCTCGTGGATTCCGGCAGCGTGGTCACTCTCCTCCGCCCCGACTTGGCGGGCGGGAAGGAGGGCGCGCCCATAGAGGTGACCTGCATACACGGGGACACCCGGACGTTTGAGACCTGCCACGTCGTCATCCGGACCCCGCACGGGGTATTCACGACGCGGGCAGGGATCGTACCCCACCTACCGGTGCCGCTGCTAATCGGGAAGGACTGCCCGATCTTCCACCGGCTACAGGACCCGGCGCGTGAACTCCGGAGCCGGAGAGAACCACCCCGCAGAGGGGTGAGGGGAGCTCAACAGGCCTACGGGGCCACCAGGCCTCCGTCGCCCCCTGGAGGGCGAACAGAGGAGGCTGAGCCCGCGGCCTCACAGGCACCAGAGGCCGTGGCGCTGCTCGAGGCCGACTCGGAGCCAGAGCTCGAGGCCGGTCCAGAGACCGACATCGACACCGAGCCCACGACAGAGGCCTCACCGGAACCAGAGGCCGTGGCGCTGCTCGAGGCCGACTTGGAGCCAGAGCTCGAGGCCGAGCCAGAGGCCGACGTCAACACCGAGCCGGAGGCAGAGGCAGAGACGGAAGCGGCAGAGACGTCAGTCGGAGCAAGGGACTCCGCTAAAGAAGCTGAGGACGACCACCTGCCCGTGTCGATCCCCAATGAAGCCGCCATCGCGCTGGACGTGGATGGGGACGACCTCCCGGAGACAGGTAAACCTGTGAAGCCTCCAGATCCCGACAAGAGCTCGGACGACCACCGGGTCCCCTCTGGACCCACAGGCCACGACGACGACGACCTGATGGAGGAGGGGACCAAGGACCCCTGCTCCAAGAAGGCGTCAACCGCCAAGCCGCTGCAGCGAATCACAGTGGACCACGAGTGTGCCTATCAAGCCCAGAGCCGGTGGAAGGCGGAGGGAGGTCATCCTGGTCACCAACCACGCCCCCCTGAAACGGATGGCCGGAGCCAGGGACACCAACGCACGAGTGACGCGGTGGTTCCGGGCCCTCCGAAACATCAGGTACTATCTCCTAGGGAGGGAGGTCATCCTGGTCACCAACCACGCCCCCCTGAAGCGGATGGCCGGAGCCAGGAACGCCGACGCCCTGTCACGCCGGGATGCCTGCCTGAGCGGGCTCACCGACGACCAGGGGCCTGAGCAAGCGGTGGAGGAGTGTGGCATCCCGCCGTCAGACCTCGGACCGGGCGGGTCCGAGGACACGCAGTAGACGGGGGTTTACCGTCGCCACCCTCCAGCCGGCGACAGAGAGCACCACGTCTCTCCGCCCAATCAGCGCAATCTGAGACACCTGGCCGGAGGAAGGGAAAGGACCAGGAGCCGGGCTTAAAAGGCGCACCAGACCGGGCGAACCCGGAAGTGCTACGGAGAGAGTCCGCACCAACGGGAGAGTGACACGGCGGGAGTCCGCACCAACGGGAGAGTGACACGGCGGGAGTCCGCCCCAACGGGAGAGTGACACGGAGGGAGTAAGCACCAGACCGGGCGAACGGCAAGGGACGCGGAGGGATTCCGCACAGCGCCGGGCAAGTGACACGGCGGGAGCGCTCGCTAGACCGGGAGAAGGGCGAAGCGACACGGAAGGATACCGCACCACGCCGGCGATCTAGAGGCTCACGGAGACCCTAGCACGAGTATACAGACTAGTAATTATTCTCGTGAAATAAACGCCGAATGCGGATTTAACCCTTGATTTCTGTGTGATTCCTACCGGGTATCTGACAATCGGGGAAACGGGTTGCCACAGTGAATACAGTGAGTATGTGCAAACTCTACATGACAGTCTCTCACAGACCTACGCCCAGGCTAATCAGACTTCTCGGATTGCTAAGGCACAACAGAAAAACTTCAGACTTCAGACAAGGGGCTAGGGTCCTCATCAAAGTGTGTCTTGTGAGGGGCCGGCAGAAAGTACGAGACAAATGGGAGTCACGTCCCTACATTGTGGTGAAGAAACAGCCCAGCACACCTGTGTATGTGGGTGAGAGAGCATTATGAGAGTGCCGTTGGTGCACACACGTTCTCTATGCTTCTCTAAGTCCTGGCTGGGACTCGATCAAGTAAAGAAGGGGTAGATGAAAGGTTGTTCCCTAGAAAGGCCACCATGTGGCACTGTTTTAGTTGTCTTGCACAATCTTGTCAAATCTAAGTTTAAAACCATCCATCCGGTTTGTTTATTCCATATTTTACATCAGATGTTAATTTACCTGTTGAATGTTATATAAGATGTATGCGCTGCCGTTTTATATGATTATTTTGTAGATATGTTGGCTAACAAGGCGATCATTGAGATACACTGTAAAACAGTGCTGTATGGATGTCTACTGCTTAATTTAGTATTTTCATTAGTGCTGTCAGTTTAACGCGTTATTAACGGCGTTAACGCAAACCAATTTTAACGGCGTTAATTTTTTTATCGCGCGATTAACGCTCTTTTGGTTTGGCAAACATTGTCGTTTTTTCACCTGCTGTCTAGCAACAACTAGTCACTTAAGAAAAACTCCAAAACCATACCGGATCTAGCTACACCGGAAACAAAACAACAAGCACGCCGCACAAAAACTCCTTAAAAGTGTGTGTGTGTTTGTGTGTCACTCTGTTTGAGCCTGGTACTAGAGTTCAATGTTGTCATTAGCTGTTACCTCTTTCCGACCAATCGCAGTTCAAGGACCACCTGGGCTGTACCACTTCGGAAGGGGCCGCTCTGTTACTCCCCTCTAGACAAAATCGACTTGGTTGCGACGTTGACAGTTTTTGAGTGTTACGGCTGTTGAGTGAGTGAAAGGTTGTGGGCGCACAGCTCAGGCTGTCGGACGGCGCTGCAAGAAACTTTTATAAACGCAATATTGTTATCCCGCAGTAATCAGCCCCATAGCCCCGAAACGTTAACGGCCCACCCCAGCTCTCCCGATTACCACTCCGCCGCCGTGTGTGTGTGTAGGTGTTATTCGATAGCCTGGTAATGTGTATAGGCCTTCGTACGGTAGGAATATTCATGCTGGTTTAAATAATAAATGTTATAGTATTTCCCACCTTTAATGAGCAAGAGTTTTGTTCGAAAGTTCAGTGATTGAAATAAATAAAAGCCTGGGCTATTGAAGTTTTACGGTAGGCCTACCACTGTCATGCACCTCCCTGATGTCAAGTGGACCGGGTTGAATTCACTGCGGGTCTCTTCTTATATCCATCTTACCAAATATATTTTATTACTGTCCTTCTCAACACTCTGATCTCATTAAAAGGCTAGCAGCACGAAATCAAGGGATATTTAGTATATAAAGAAATGTGCAATTAATCGCGAGTTAACTATGACATTGATGCGATTAAATATTTTAATCGCTTGACAGCACTAATTTTCATCCTTTACTTCTTTTGTTTGCTCCACAATATATTTTTACTAAAGAGGATACTTATTTAATATATTTTATGGTTTATATGTTTTATTGTTATATTTTTACTGCAACACAAGAGGACTTTATCTGTGAATTTATTTGATAAAAGTATTTCCTAACTTTTGTTTTTAATGTTCACTCTTTACTGAATTTAAGGACTACTATTAATGAAGAATTGACACTGTTGGGGAATAAATTGAAAAGCGTCTCTTCCAGAATCCCTAAGGTCTGTGTCCTGTGGTCCTTCTCTACCCATCACACCAATAAAATGCAACGAAAAGACCCAGGGTAAATAGAGAGGCAGCAGCTAATTTGGTTAAATCTACTTATAAAGTTTGATTATTTATGTGAAAACTAACCTTTAAAAATCACATAACTAGACATTAGTGAAAATTTCAAATTTACAATCATTTTTTAATCAGGTTGTACAAAAGGAATAAATTGCAGACTTTCTTTATTAGTACCGTACGCTTATCACCAAGAATGCTCCCAGTATCGACTATAATCAGTTCTACAACATTATACGTTGATTCAAAGCAAAAAATGATTTAACATCAGCTGTAAATGGTCTTTATGGTTTATTTCTTATACACATAAAATCTTGGTATGAAAATGTAATGTACTCACATATTTATAATTAAGTATTTTTTTACATTTTAAATATTAAAAACATGTCACTTAACCTCACTGCTTGTATAGCAGTTATTCTGAGATGAATGTAATGAATGTAATCTACCAAGTCATGATTCAACCCTTATTTCATCAGTCATGTTTATTCAAAAATATTGAACTGAATAAATTAACAGGGTTGAGAGGCGAGTTTACAGCATAAGAATAATGAAAAGGGGCAAAATCACCATCTAGGGGTTCAAGTAGGTACCGTTAGGTCCTAATGGCAAGTGTTTTCAACTGGGTCAGAACCATAGACTTGGTCTCAAACAACTCCCTTTGGGTCATTGTTTTCCTATCTCAATCATCATCATCATCATCATCATCATCATCATCATCATAATAATAATCATTCAGTCCTCTCTGATGGAGACAACAGACCTGGCAGATTAGAAGGATGGAGGTTTACTCTAAAACAGACTCAACAATAAGTATGCAGAGCAAACACAGGTGTGTGTATATGCAAGTCAAAAAAGTAATTGCAATAACCAGCGATTGCCCTGTTCCTGAGCTTAACCGAAAGGAGCCATCTTCACGATCGCTTGCAGCGCAAGTGAGTGTACGATAAATACGAAAGGTGGCTACACCTCTGCCCGCAAAGCTTGGCTTGACCTTTGAACCCTTTCATAGAAAATCAGGTAAGCATTGGAGGAGAGTGCCTCCTGCAGGGTGGCCTTGCGTACAGAGTCATCTGATACCCATAGCCACTGTGAGGGGTGTTGGCCTTGGGGGTGCGGGGCGGGGCAGCGGCGGAATGTGATGAAGTGTCCCGTGTGCATGTCTCCATGGTGCACCAGCACGGCGGTGAGCTGGAACAGGTACTCTGACGGTCTGTGAGCAGGAGCACATATAAGGGACACAGGAATCGAATGGCAGTTTGATGGAATGCCTGCATATCTTGATGTAGTTACCGCATGGAGGCAGAATACTTCTTCCTCTCATTTGGTGCCCCAAAAGCAGTGCCACATAATGTTAACAATCCCACAACAAAAAAGTTGTGGGAGCATTTCTCATAAATAATACAAAATAACACAAATTGCAGTTTCAGGGACTTACGTAAAGGACGGGCCATATATGAATGATGGGGAAACTTTAAGAACCAGTACTATGCAGACTATTGCTGGATAAACCCAACCAGATGTTCAAGATGAAAAAGCACATGATAGAAGGAAGGGGGTTGTGTGAGGTCATTTATTAATGGTTGTACATGCCCAACATAGCACCTAGCATAGCAAGTGATTTTTTTGTGAATGTATGCGACTTACCATCTTATTTTAAAAAAATGTACTGCGAAAGAACAGATCGTTCACCTGTAGTCATGTGAGAAGTTGAGCTGTGTTCTCACGGCAGGAGAGTGGATGAATTGATGAACGGAAAACACTGATCCATTGGCAAGGGGCTTGTTGTTGTTATGGTGGTTGCTGTCTAAAAATAAATGAAAACATTGCTGATTAATTAAGGGGAAACAAGCTCCCTAGCTCATTAACGATAAAGATTAACAAAAGTCATCATCACTGATTGGTTCAAATGACTGCCAAGCAGTTTGCATTGTGACGGTATGGCTTCAGTAACTCGAGCTTCATCACAAACAGTGCCGTTGCTGCATTTTATTTTTATCACTGGCCTAGACTTTAAACAAAAGATGCCGGTCTACCGGTGCCATTTTGCATTGGCTTGTCAACCAGGTCCTGTTGGGTCTCCGTGTCGGTGGATATGGGGGGACATTTGCTGCGTTGCATCCTCTGGACTGAGGATCCATTGTGTTTGTAGCGGTCCATGGAGAGGAACTCTGTGAAGTGCACATGTTCCTGTCTCTTGATGGGAGTCCCTTCATTGGACCAGGTGAGCCTCTGCAGGTGAATACACAGGCACTGTGGCAGCTGGAAGACAAACCATTCTTCAAATTATGTAATCAATTCAACCAGACTGTAGAACTCATCATCTATACCGAAATTAAATTAAATGGGGGATTTCAAAATAACCTAAACCTATTAGGATGAAACTGAGCACTCATTTGGTTGAAATAAAAGCTGGCCATGACCGTGTAGAAAAACAAGAAAGGTTTCAAAGAATATAATAGAATATAATGGATCAGAATAGAATCAATAGTAAATTTAATTGATGGATAATCGTGGTTTGTTTTATTACACTTCTGAGCCAGCAGTGAGTAAACAGAAATACAGTAGGATGCAACCATGATTAAAACATCTTCATGCCTGATGGAAGGAGAATTACCTTTCCCAGTTTCAACTGTTTGACAAATGTTGTCCTTTGGTTTTCCAGAACATGGCCCTTTTCTCTGGGACCCTGTTGAAGCTGTGAGATGAAGAATAGAATACTAACACTTTTTCCTTTCAAACCATGGAAGCATACTTGAGAGGAGCCTTCGTACCTTGGTGCAGTTTTCACACTCCACCTCTTTGATGGTTTCAGAGGAGATGAAATACTGAAGACATTGATCGAGTGAGAGCGGCCGCCCCTGGGAAAGGGAAACGGTTCATTATTATCATTCCACTTCTTCTTTAAAATCAAACATTTGTTATCCTCTCTCATCACTTACCCACTGAGGAGACGGTATGGGTAAGGAAAGGCTTTCAAATGAGTCATACCGCACTGGACTCTACAACGCAAAGATAAGAATACATTACACAATATATATGATAAGCAACAATCTTTGTCTTATTGTCTTTCTATTGATGAATGGAGCAAACCTGATGTTTGCAGCGCTTGCAAGACATATTGCTTGTCAAACGGCCATGGAAAGGATGTTGAAATTTCCAAGGATTCAGGATTGGATGAAGTGTGGCTGGAAAAATAAAGGACCGGAAGAGTGCCATTTAATGGGTTTCAGGAAACAACTTGTGGATCCGTTTGCTGACTCCAAACAATTCCAAAACGTTCTCCCTGGGATCTCCCCGACCGCCCTACATTCACTGTCTCCCAGACCCCCCGACATTAACTGTCTCCCGGACCCCCCTACATTCACTGTCTCCCAGACCCCCCTACATTTACTACCTGCCGGACCCCCCTACACTCACTACCTCCCAGACCCCCCTACCTTCAGGGACTCCCCAACTACATTCACTGTCTACCCCTCACATTCACTGTTTCCCACCCTACATTTACTGTCCCCCCCTACCTTCACTGTCTCCCAGACCCCCCTACCTTCACTGTCTCCCCCCTATCTTCACTGTCTCCCCCCCTACTTTCACTGTCTTCCCCCCTACATTCACTGCCCTCCCCCCCTCCCTTCACTGTCTCCCTCCTATCTTCACTGTCTTCCCCCTACATTACTGTCTCCTGGAACCCCCTACATTCACTGTCTCCCAGGCCCCATAATGGTTTGGGTAGGCAGTGGGGAGCGTAGCAATCGATCCTTTTATATAACCTCTTTTATTGCTTCTTATTTAGCCAAACACCATTTAGTATATATAAAAAACGATATGTAGAACACATATAGTATATTATGTATTTATGGTACCTATAATTTAAGGAGCCTGTACATAGAGACTTAATTAAGATAAGTATGCCTATAGTTCCTCCCTCATGGCCATTTTTTCCAGAAATATAATATTCAGTTCCATTCTTATGCAGATGACACCCAGCTCTACTTGTCCTCCAAACCCACCACGACCCTCCCTACCACCTCCCTCTCCAATTGCCTCCAGGAAATCAGATCAAAACTTTCTCAAACTCAACTGTGATAAAACTGAAATCCTCCTTATAGAGGGATTATCAGTCTACGTCACTCCCCGCTCTACCCGCATGTCATATGCAGAAAGAGACGAGAGCGACAAGAGCCGCAATCATGTCTTGTTGTGCGTGGTATAAAGGTCCCAGCCTCTATACCACAGATACTCTAGGGTCTATAGCATATAACCGCGTTGTCTGATAAGTTTATTAATTTTTCACAATTTACCAGCTCTCGTTTTGAAGAATAATCACGCACCATTCGTTTTAATGGGTATCGCGACGGTCTATGTCTAGTGTACATATTTATAATACGAAATTCGTCCCAGCCTTTATACCACAGACACTCTAGGGCAGGGGTCTTCAACGTTTTCCAGGCAAAGGACCCCCAAACTGACGGAGAGATGGAGCGGGACCCCCTACTTATATATTGTATAAAATTGTGTTTTATATTAAACTGGTCCTATAGTGCCATGTATAAATGTACCTTGTTATTTTGCATTCAATACTAAGATATTCAAATAATACACAGGTTCATATATTCATGTATTCATTTTAAACATGTGCAAGGTACAGTGAGTAGGGTGGCCATGCCACTGCCATTCATAAACATAACATAACATAATAAACCGATACCTGCCAAGATCAACAATGTCTGTCAATTGCATGTAATCATGCATAAAAGCAATTCAAATGGACATTTTTAAAACATAAATGTGACAACGAAAATTAGTGATGTTTGTTAATCTTTCTTAGTACTCCGCGAGTAGTCCGGTA
This sequence comes from Pollachius pollachius, assembly GCF_949987615.1. Lineage (NCBI taxonomy): Eukaryota > Metazoa > Chordata > Actinopteri > Gadiformes > Gadidae > Pollachius > Pollachius pollachius. Next base: position 26,753,341 of record NC_136934.1, on the reverse strand, counting down.
ACTTATCAACCCCAGCGTGTCCGGTTGCTAAGCGACGTCAACGTCTTTGGCGGACTATTTCTCTGCTGATCGCTTATTTTCCCGATAATGAGCGGCGTTCTGTACATTATCCCTTACATAACAGCACTCTCTCTCTCCCAACAGTCTTCACTGCGCACTCTCATCCAAATACGTATTGTTTGCGGCGGAGGAGGGGGTAGATATAAAGACCGGACGAGAAACTGACGTCGCTGTGCTGTCCTTCCTCTTAATTGAAGGAGCAAACAGAGAAAAGCTCTCTCCGGCAGGGCTTTCATTAAAATCAAATACATAAAAATATCACAGCCAGTCAAGATGTGTCAGGTGTGCGCGAGAGACCGTACGTACGTACGAACGTACGCTTACCACTTTTGTAAATGCCATATACATAGTTAATTCGGATCGCATGATAGGAATAGATCTATTCTGATTAGAAATCGGATCACAAGTGTTTATGTAAACGCGGCTAGTGTGTTGGATTCATTTTAATGTGTATTTAAAGACATTTCAATTTGTGGAAAAAATTGCGGGGGGAATATAAAAACAATGTCTAATCAACCAAAACTTTCGCGAACCCCCTGCAGTACTTCTGCGGACCCCCTATTGAAGACCTCTGCTCTAGGGTCTATAGCATATAACTGCATTTTCTGATTACAGTTTAATTCATTTTTCACAATTTACCGGCTCTCGTTTTGAAGAATAATCACCGCGCCATTCGTTTCAATGGGAATCATGTCAGGGGTTGGCAACTGGCAGCCCGCGAGCCATAACTGGCCCACCAGATTATTCTGAAGTTATATGATTTTATTTTTTTTAATATTGAATATCTATATCTGTGAACCCCCCTTCATAGGCCTATATACAACAATCATGGCTACCCGACATTACGTATTTTTGTGTGATACTGCACGTAGAGAAAGGCACACTACTGCAATCTCTCCAGCATAAGGCCTTTCTACACTGCCAAGCCGATTCGGTCGAGGCTTGGCACACCCAGTGATTTCACTGTCTTATTTCAAGTTTCCTGTGTAAAACCGAGGGGGTAAAATCCCCCGTTCATCACGGCACGGACTATCTTGATTCACTGGAGAAGGCGGGGCTGCGCACGGAGTCTAGACCTCTTTAGAATAATTTGCATATTCCCAATTGTTTTTATTTTTTTATGAATGAAGACACCCGCATGAGTTGACGTCTAAGTGTAGGCTACAAACGGCATTAACTATTTACAAGTGCAAAAACGGCAACACATCTTTATTTTGCTGACCACTTTTGGTTTCGGGACGGGTTAGGGTTTTTATCCCGACAAAAGCCTCGTAAGGACAGTTCCTCTGCGTCTCTCTCGTAGATCGCACCATCTTTCAACGTCTTTGTTTGACTGCATCACCTTCTCTCACATGATCAGCAGCTCGCAGATTTCACTTTCTCTCCAGTTAGAACTGCTCATGATGATATCGCTGCGTTGTCTCTGTGGAGACTGCAGCAACACCTCTACCCAACGTAATCAGGCTTGACATTTACGTGATTAGGGCATACACTTGTTTATATGTACGTCTTTTAAGAGTCATCTAGTGCTTGGTAGGCATATGACTAAGCCAGCTGACGGGCCTGCGTCGCAGTTCCAGATGCACTTTCATTAATCAATTCCTTGAACTAGCCTTTGATAATGTTCTAGCCCGCCACCTACTGGCTCGAAAGAAAAATTGCCCGAGGCCAAACTTAGTTGCCGACCTCTGGTCTATAATTTCAACATACAGTGTTTTATAATTTTAACATATTTATAATTTGAAATTCGTCCCAGCCTTTATACCAAAGATACTATAGGGTCTAGCATATAACCGCGTTTTCTGATTACAGTTTAATGTAACAGTAAGCGGACATCACTAATTCACATCGAAACTGTTAATTAACCACACAGAGATAACAATTGCAACCGGTCAAACAAATTTTCTTTTTGCGATCATTCTTCGCGCGCATCCGCCGTGTTGATAAACAAATAATCCCCCTATTGGCACCAAATCCACCCTCTCTAAAATAAATGACTTCTCCATCTCCAGTGACAATTCATCAATTTCCCCCTCTCTCCAAGTCAAGAGTCTGGGTGTCATCCTGGATAGCACCCTATCATTTCAGTCCCATATCAATAATGTCACTCGGTCAGCTTACTTCCATCCACGTAACATCTCTCGCCAGTGCCCATCTCTCTCCCCCAACAGTGCTGAAATTCTGGTTCACACCCAAGTCGCATCGCGTTTGGACAACTGCAACTCTCTCCTATTTGGTTTACCTGCTAAGTTCATACATAAATTACAACTGGTACAAAACTCTGCAGCCCGAATCATTACTAAAACCCCCTCCATCAGTCACATAACACCTGTCGTGCAGCAACTCCATTGGCTCCCCATCAAATCATTTTGATCAATAATTTACAAGATCCTGCTTCTCACTTTCAAGGCCATCAACAATCTTGCCCCTCAGTTTCTTACCGAGCTCCTCCATATCAATACACCCACCCGTTCTCTCAGATCGTCTTCCTCCATCCAGCTCACCCTCCCACCTGCTCGCGGAGCTTTCAGTCGCTCAGCCCCCCACCTCTGGAACTCTCTGCCTTATGACATCCAACACTCCAGTTCCATTATCACTTTCAAATCTCACCTGAAAACTTATCTATTCAGACAAGCCTACTCCCTTTAAGTCAGTTGCATTCTTGGGACTAGAATGACCCCACTCCTTTCTCTTGTACACTGTGTTATTATGTTGTTGTTATTGTTGTTGTTTTTTGCTTGCTCTTATGAATGTTTGATTTTGTAAGGTGACCTTGAGTGTCAAGAAAGGCGTCCATAAATTAAATGGATTATTATTATTATTAGTAGTATATTGTTAGAACAGACATTACAATATACAGTATAAGCATGTGCATTTACGCTACCATGCGTGTGAATGCATTTCTGTCCTAAGAGCACCCTTCACGAAAGATATACCTCTACCTCTGCAACTCAGAGTCTTGTCAGCTTGCTCCGGGATACTCTGTTGTATAGAAAAAAGCAATCATCATATGTATCAATTCATGCATCTTTTACTTCACCAGTCTAATTCAGCAACCTGTTTCCATTCCAACAATGAGAGGGCAGGGGAAGTCCACTAGACCACTTGCCTTAAGGAACTTAATGTCAAACAAATGACAGACTCTTGGCCGCCGATCCCTCTCCTCTTCCAGAGAGGACGTGAGCACATGAAAAAGCTCATGAGCATCCTATGGTGGAGCAAAGTCAGATACAAACACAGACTGTTGACACAGAGTACTCACATCAAAGGCCATGTTGAAGACTAGTCCACAGGGCGAGTCAACATACCTGCTCTTCAAAGGAGTTGATGTGCCACCTGTACAATCTGAGGACATCCAACAGGCACCCAGCATCAAGCACATTCTCCTCCCCAGGCTCATCGCTGGACAGGGCTGTTGATCGAACCTTTACTGATCATGTCTGTCATGTGTTTATATTTATGAAATGCCATCTGTCTCCATGCGTGGATAAATAAAATAATGGATCAAGGAGATGTGAATGAATAAGGTCATTACAAGTCAAAGTTTGTGCCAACAGTAATTGAGTGAGGTTATTTGATCCCAAGATGAACACTCTGAGTCTGGGCCATGATTTTGAAAGAATTGCACGAGAAGAGAGATGAAAGGAAGGGGGTCATTTCGCTGTCAAGTTAACAACAGGTAAAGCTATGTTTTTATTATTATTTATAACATTGCGATGAGAGACAGCAACGTCAAATGAGGTCATTTGAGGAAGGGACAACACAAGCAGACGCGGATTAACTCACAGGCTGCCTAGGCTGCAGCCTAGGGGCCCACGTCTGCAGCCTAGGGGCCCTAGCTGTTTTCAAAAGCATCTGTAATTTCAAAAGCAACAACAAACAGATCGCACATATCCTAACAACAGAACGGACAAGATAAACATATAAATCCCTTTATTTACGGCGTTATGTTGTGATGTAGTGTCAATAAATACAAAATATATATAGCTTTACATTTACGGCAATACTTGTCATGAAATTATAGAGGAGGCAGAGCGTGCTGGTGTCATATACCATTGTTGGGAACGGCAGTTGCCATTCCTGAACGGCAAATGCCGTTCCACCTGAACGGCAGTTACCATTCCTGAACAGCATATGCCGTTCCTGAACAGCATATATCGTTCCACCTGAACGGCAGTTACCGTTCCTGAACGGCATATGCCATGGTATGTCAGTGGTCACGGTGGCACATGCCACAGGCCAATAAACGATCTTGGCGCTACTGGAAAGGATGTTGTGATTTTGCCTCAGTAAAACAGGTTGTTACCTACTGCTGCTGATGTTGTACGCCTACCTCTTGGGTTATGAAGCTAAAAGCTGTTACCAGTTTGCAGACGTCCTGTGAATGCCATTTTAGCTTGCTCTTTCGATCAATCGGTCCACAGAGGGTCATTGCAGCTATGGCAAATTCACACTTGTTTCTGTATAATTGCTGTTTTAGTGGAGGCTTTCTCAATGGGTGTGTGTGCCGTTGCGCCCCGAGGATGTGCATGTGGGCTATGTAATATTCCTAAAACGCTTTTACACATGGCACTAAATTACAGTTTTTTTTGTCTACGTTATTTTCTTTGTTTAAATTCAGTTATTTTACATGATCAGTAAGGGGGCCTCACACAAAAGGTAGCCTTGGGGCCAATGACCACCTTAATCTGCCACCTTCACACAAGTACCAACAAAGGGTAACAAACTACTAAACTAACAAAACGTAGGAGTGACGTACGACGGATGTGTATGACTTTACTGGGGGAAATACTTGGAATGATGCAAGTTACGGTATTATCCATAATATCGATGGTTATAGCAGTGTTTTTTGACTAAATTATCACAAAAACTCTACCAACAATTTAAAATGCTTAAAACTTGGAGTTTAGCTGAAGACGTAACTTGTGCGGCATATAGTGGCTATCTAACCTTTGAGAAGGTTCAGGAGCGTGCTGGACAGCTGCTTGTCTTGACTGGGCTGTCCCTCAGTTCTGTGTGAAAAGCTCTCCAGCCAGCCTATGAAGGAGGGACATGCTGCCAAACCCTGAAGCAATGAATTCATGAAGCAGGTATTGCCCAAGTTCAACAAACCTGGAACCATCCCTGTGGAAGGAAAGGAGTCTTGGTAAATCACCACATTCTGCAAAACATGTAGATCCACAACAGCTTACTCTGAGAGTGGACTCGTGTTGGTCAATGAACTCTTGCTTGAGTTTACTGTGGTCAGACTGAACCCTAGTCAAAGATGGCCAATTCATTTCAGTACCTTTCTTTTTCTTCTTTTGCTCTGTGATTGGTCCCCATATAATGTAAGCTCCAGCTGCCACTGCTGCAGCTATACCACCGACAACACCCCAGTTCTTCATCAAGCTTCTGAAATTATATATAATCACAATCACACACACACACACACACACACACACACACACACACACACACACACACACACCTCAATGAATTGGAATATTGTGGAAAAGTTGGGTAAAAATAACCCCCTTTTGTGTGTTTTGTTTAGAAGTCTGACCTGAAATGCAAGAGGAAGCACACAAAAGTGCCTCCATATTTATCTACATTCTATAGTCTATCGTTTATATAGACATAACTTAAGGACGATTGTTTAGCCATTCTTTTGTGAATAAAGCGCAATACGACACGTATCGATACTAGGTGCCTTCTTCCAATATGTTGCTCTGTACAGCTCTATTTTGCTGTTTACTACATGGCGACGCTATGCCATACGAAACCGTACAGTGTTAGAATAATCGATTGAATGTTAAATACGCTTAGTGATGTGGCCGCTAGCCTCGACTAAAACAGTCAGCCATAGCATGTTAACTGTTTGAACTACATAACAACAACGTAACGTGAAGACCTCTATTTGCCCCTCGCTACACACTACACCCCTGCAGGAAGAGATCAATGCACAACATTGAAAAAGCGCACAACTTTCTGCAAGTAGTGCTTTTTATTTAACTACTTCATTACACATATATAAATTCTATTTTTGGTTGATGTCTGCAGATGAAACTTCGCATATCATTTTTGACGTGCTGGATTTCTTGACTACAGCAATTTTACGGTTATCTTAGGTAGACTCAATACGGTAAATAATAGACTCATGTTTATTTTTGGAATTAAGAGATTATGTTTTTACCTTACTGTAGATCCAGTACTGAGGAACTCTCGAACGAGCTGCTCAGAGCTCTCTAGTCGGCGCCACAACATTGTGTTACCATTCGGAACTCTGTTCTATGGACTCATGTTTCGGCGGAATACAAAATAAACCGCACCGCTGTGTACGGAAATCCATGGGAAATTGAAGCCCAACAATCAATATATATTTATTGATCAAAAAAATATTGTTTGAACAAATAATTAATTCGATTCGATTTAAATATATACACATATATATATATATATATAAAATCTCATTGATTTATATATATATATACATTTGATGGATTAAGTAGCTAGATAGATAGATAAAGATTGATCGATTGATAGACCGACAGACAGCCAGACAGATCGATCGATCGATCGATAGATAGATAGATAGATAGATAGATAGATAGATAGAGATAGAGAGATAGATAGATTCGCCTACCATATTATGCCATACATTCAATAATTGTAATTTAATAATTGTCTACATCCGCTATTTTTAGGTTCACGTCTAAAATGACAATAATGACGACAATAATCAGCATAAATGGTCATAAACGGCTTCAATGCCATCCTAAAATAATACAGATTTTTAGGTTGTTGCTGTGACACGACCGAAGATGAATCCCATTCGCAGCCGGCTGACGAACAGAACAGGTCTCTGTCCTCTGTGCTGAAGCCTCTGCTTATGATAATGTGATTGCAATGAGGCGATACCTCGCGTCCACCAGTAAACACCAAACATGGACGATGATTTATTTCAATTGAGACAACTGCCGTAAGTACCAATCGCCGGTGAATGTCGTCCTGTCGTTGCACGTTCCTGTTGTTCTTACTGAGACCTTACATCGCCCTCTGGCATACTGGTCCAAAAGCTTGATGGACCCAGGATGGTCGTGTATGTATGAAATAGACAAATATAATAACATAACGCACTATGTAAGCCTACATGTATTCAAATAAGCTGTATGGTCTTTAGAATTTATATTAATAAAAGATTTGCCTTGTACCTGACGATGCAGTTTATTTACAGGCAGCCACGTGATAGTGGTTTGTTTATATCTTATTGAGAAATATCCGTCGTCTTTGAGATAGTTGCTCCATCTTGTTTTTTCCATCTATTATGCAACTCGAGTTAGCTAAATTGACCATTTCAAACGAGGGTCGATTGGAGTGGAAGCCTTCTCTCCTCTCTCTGGGGAGCATTCATGGCAGGAAGACAGTCAGTCCCTACGATATGTATCACAAAAATAATTTTAAATCTATACGTCTGTTTTGTGCAAATATTCTATTGTAGATTCATTAATTTGCATACGTTATAATATAAATGTGATACAAATATATGGTTAAAAACAACTATTATGTTATTGTTATGATTATACATACATTCACACTAGTTCCAACACCCACAGACACACATACACACTCTCTCTCACACACACGCGCACGCACGCGCACGCACGCGCACGCTGGGGACTAGGTTCTATATGGTCTTATGTAACTCAATATAGCTGAATTGTGTCATTGTCCAATTTTAAGTGAAATGTAGGGTTCTCGCCTCCATTTACACTACAGACGATATCAAAATAGCTCTGAAGTGATGTTGCAGAGAATGTTCTCTTGCTGTGACCTTGCCATGCATTCTCTCTAATGACTGTGATCAAGGAACTCCAGCAGCTGTCAACCCAGTGGTTCTTTGGTAAGCCATATATTATCATCGGAGAGTATGGGGGTATTACTTACTCCCCTTTTAGAAGACATTGTATACTTACACGTTTGTGAAGGGGTGTGAGCTTGCTTGAAGCTACAGCCAAATTATATAAAAGCCCCCTTAACTCAACCCACCCCCAGAATATTGCCTTGTCAACGGCTTTGTCTGAAAATGAGTTCTAATGATAGAAATGGCTTCTTACATCTGTTTTTGTGGCACCTTTACTTTCCTTACAGTGTTGTCAAGTTCCGCCACACAGGTGACCACACCTGCTCTGGAGGGGAGGGGGAGAGCCCGCCAGGCCAGCCGTACGGCCTTGCTGCAGAGCTCAGGGGCCTGGAGTCACTGGCACTAGGGGATGGAGCACCTGTTCCACGGGAGTTTGCTAACCCCACCGATGGTATAAAACAGAAAACACTGAATCTCCTTAAGCAATCATATTTTTGTGACCCAAGCACTTGCAAAAGATTTTAACCTTTCATTTGTTTTTATTTTTATTTGTTTTTTCATATATTTTTATAGACACTTTCATGGTGGAGGATGCAGTGGAGGCTATTGGCTTCGGGACGTTTCAGTGGAAGCTCTCCATCCTTACGGGGCTGGCCTGGGTAAGCAGCCCTTAAGCAGGCGCCCTACCAGATTCATGAAGTTAAGATAAGAAAGTACCTTGGAGCAATGCGAAAAAACTAGAAAAACTATACAGAAAATGTTTATCGCTAGATAATAGTTGAAATTTAGATGGTAACATTATCAACAGTTGAGGTAGACATTATTGACAGTATAAATTAGGGAAACCATACATTTTTATTTGTCAAAACAAGTTTCCAAGTGATTAGACATGGACATGTGAGACACATGTGAGACACAAAGACTGCATTAGAAGTTTCAGATCAACTGCAGTTCATCTTAATCCCATAAAGACTGGCTGAGCTGCAGCACTCTTGCATTACCATGGTACGTACGTTGAGGTTGTGGGTTGTGACGCATTTGGGTTACAGCCACCACATGTAGCTGTCCACCTTCCCCTCAGCTTCCAGTAACATAATTCCACACAAAAAGCATGTTGAGAGGATAACACATTTATGAATTAACAGATGGCCGATGCTATGGAGATGATGATCCTAAGCATCTTGGGCCCACAGCTGCACTGTGAATGGAAACTACCAGGCCTGCAGGTGGCGCTGCTCACCTCTGTAAGGAAAAACTCAACTCTGCTTAGCACTAGTTTTTTAAGACAATTATTTGCTTCTTATAGAATAATTCTTCAATCTATAATAGAAAATGTACAACTACGATAAAAATAATAAATGATCTTGATGGTAAAAGGGTCATGCTAGTTAGTCCCCATTCAATTCCCATGCGTTTTTTCTCCACATCCAGGCAGTCTTCATCGGGATGATGATCAGCTCTTCGCTCTGGGGAAACATCTCTGACAAGTATGGCAGGAAAACTGTGAGTCCCTCCCAAAATTACTTTCTATCTATATCTACCTCTCCAGTCTGTCTTTCCATCCATCCATCCATCCATCGATCCATCCATCCGTCATTCTATCTATTTGTCTATCTATCTACCTGTGTCTATAAATCTACCTCTCTCTCTCTCTCTCATTTTCTCTTTCTGCCAATCCTTCCCTCCAACTCATAATTTAATCTATGAGCACCTTGGTGTACGTTTATTGTTTGTGTGTGTGTGTGTGTGTGTGTGTGTGTGTGTGTGTGTGTGTGTGTGTGTGTGTGTGCGCGCGCATGTGTTTGTGTGTGTGTGAGTGAATGTGTGCGTGCGTGTGTGTGTGTGTGTCGTACCTGTGTGTGTGCCTGCGTGTGTGTGTTTTTATGTGTAGGGGTTGAAGTTGAGTGTCCTGTGGACCATGTTCTACGGGGTCATGAGTGCCTTTGCGCCGGTGTACGGCTGGATGCTGGTCCTCAGGGCCCTCGTGGGTTTCGGCATCGGGGGGGCCCCACAGTCGTATGTACCCCCTCTCTCTTTTCTCTTCTCTCTTGTCAATCTCAATAGTATTTTCCCTACCTCATTCCTCTCGTCTTGTCTGCCTTTTTGTGTCAAACTTTACCTTTAACAAAGTATTTGAAAGGGGCTGTAGATAAAATGTAGTGCCTATCTCTTTATGCATACTCTGTAGCATTTTAGAGCCAATCCCCTCATCTTTTCTGGGATTGGCTCTGGGAATACATCTTGCCTGCCGATCACAAGTGCTTGAAGTGTGACACTTCTGGGGGGGATTGTCTTTGTTTGTTGAGAGTAAAAAGGTCTTCTGCACTTTTCTGCTCTCTCTTTACAACACTTGAACCTTACCTAAAGCAACTTTAAACTAACGTACATAACCAATAACCCAACCACACATTTTTTACCCATTTTACCGTCTATCTTTCTTCCCACAAGGGTGACGTTGTATGCTGAGTTCCTGCCTATGAGATCGAGGGCCACGTGCATATTGCTTATAGAGGTACGTTCACCCCCTCACTCCTAGTTCCCCTAGTTCCCCATGTACCCTCTTTTGTCTCCACATCAACATAACATGCTCTTCCTTCTATGGCTGGCAGATCTTCTGGGCCCTGGGCACGGTGTTCGAGGTGCTGCTCGCCATACTAGTGATGCCCACCCTGGGCTGGCGCTGGCTGCTGGCTCTCTCGACTGTCCCCCTCTTGATCTTCGCCTGCCTCTGCTTTGTGAGTAGGAGCAGAAACGCTTCTAGTTCTGAGACTGGAAACATAAAAATACCATTGTTATGATTATAATTATAGCAGCAATGGTCAGAAAAGTTGAACAATTGGTGAAGGGGCATGTCATTATTGCCTTTTGGGGTATTTGTATTATTTCAAACATAATAATACAAATCAATATTACTAAAACCAGTACTATTTTAGCAGATTACCACTACAAGCATTGTTTTTTTTATCACACAACTTCTACAAGCAGCACTATTTTAGCACAGAAACAATTATAATAAAACCAAAACCAAATCCATTAGAAGGGGCGTGTGGTTATGTGTCATTTATGGGTATGAATAGTAGAACTGATGAAGCGTGCTAATACCGCTAATACCATAACTATTATCACAACGACGCGTGGTGCAGTGGCTTCCTGAGAGCGCGCGCTACGACGTGCTGACCGGGAACCAGGAGATGGCCCTGGCCACGCTGAAGCGCATCGCGGCCGAGAACGGGGTGCCCATGCCGCTAGGAAAGCTGGTGGCTGCCAGACAGGTGCGACCTCCCTGCTCCGGGATCTAAAGATACATTAAACCCTCCTGCGGGAGTCTCACCCCGTCTTGTTGTTCACCTCTTCCCTCCGCAACGCTGCAGGAGAGCCGGGGAAAGTTTCAGGACTTGTTTAACCCCCGTTTCCGATGCACCACAGTGTTGCTGTGGTTCATATGGTAAATAAATCAACTTTTCATGCTATTTCTATTCATACCAATTTATACTTTGTTATACTCTAATATGCTATTTGTTGCTTTATTGATATTTATAGTTTGTTATACTTTGTATATACTTTTTATGTACTAATTAATGACATGTATTTAAAATAAAGTTAGATTATAGCTCTTCTTATTTTGTGATCATGATGTTGCCGTTGATTTCATAATCTGCAGATCTGCCTGTGGGAGGGGGTGGGAGGTGGGTGAGGGGTTGGGTGGGTATCCTCCATTTTAAATCTTTTGGCAATTGTATGTACGAGTGTGTGTGCACGCTGTGTGTGTTCCTCAGGTTCTCCAATGCGTTCTCCTACTACGGCCTGGTGCTGCTCACCCCAGAACTGTTCCAGGAGAGCGTGTCCTGTGGAGGTGACTTCCTGGGACATCACCATTAACAACATAAATTCAGAAAATACCTTTAGGATATGACTTTTCTCATTTTCAAACGCTCTTTTCTGTCTATCTACTATGATATGCACGTTTAGTGTTAGTAAGTCACCCCTCATTCATCGGGCTCATGTTTAAGTCATTGTTAAATACACTGTTTATATTTATGGTTGTGTACTCAAGAACCAACATGATAGCAGCCCTTTCTGAGCTGAAGCTGTGTGTAATCCTCTACCGCCGCCTAGTGTCTCAGGACAGGAGGGCAGAGCCGCGCTGTAGCTTGGAGTGCAAGGCCCTGAACTCTGACGACTACAAGGACCTGCTCTGGACCACACTCTCTGAGTTTCCCGGTAAGGCTGCATCCACCTTCTTTATTACAATGCCATACATATATTTCCATCATGTGGCTATTTGGTCTCTGTGTGCCAACGTCTTATTCATAAAGTTTCCTGATATTCAGGTCTGCTGGTGACGCTGTGGGCGATAGATCGCCTGGGCAGGAGGAAGACCATGGCCCTGTGTTTCTTCATCTACTCTCTCTGCCTCATCCCCCTCTACGCCTGCGTCGGGAGGTGAGGGGGGAGGAAGGACGTTGTTTTCATTATCAACATTATATTCCTTTACACAGCTCCCTTTTGATGACCATTTGTATTCCTCTACTGATTGCTACATTGTCCAGTCCTATTCAGAAACCCTCTTGACCCATGACTAGTATTCCAACGCAAGACAAGACTTGGACACCTGGGGGCGGGGGGGGGGGCAGTTCCTGTTCATCTCAAAGAACACTAACATACTACACAAAGTATAATCTAATGACCTCCTTGTTCATCATGTTTTTCCGATAAACTTCTCTTCGTCCTCTCATTGCATATCCTGGGTTAATTGTTTGATCTCTCGATAGAGCTTTGTGTTGTTTTATCTGCAGGACCTCCATGACGGTGTTGATATTTATCGCCCGTGCATTCATCGCAGGAGGATTTCAGGCTGCCTATGTGTACACACCAGAGGTACAGACACACACACATACACACACACACACACACACTCTGCTCTGCCTGTATACACACCAGATGTACACACACTGAACTTGTACCCTCTATTTAATTCTCTACCGATCAGAAATATCTGGTTTAAAGAAAGAAAGGAACTGAAATAGCCTACCCCAGGAAACTACCCCAGACAAAAAGTCAAAAAATAAGTTATTTAGAATTCACAGGTGCTTTTGTCCAGTGATTTACCAGTTAGGCTGACCATGAGCTACATTAGGAACTAAATTGCAAGATACAAGAGCTTGAGAAGTTTGGATTTGATGTGGTCCTCTTCCACATTTGCTTGCCAAATTAAGAAGTATATCACCACCCACTTCCCCACCCCCCTCCAATCAGAGCATAGATTAGATTTTGTGGACCACTGGACGATGCTGGGCGGAGATGTTCGGGCATTTCAGAAGCAGGGAGATTCATACAAAAATAGATGTCTTATTTGTCAGTTTGCCATGTGACCGCCTGGCAGTGAGTCCGGCGGGGCTGCCGGATAATATAATATTATATAGATATAGAGCTCTGGGAGTCCGCAAACGACAACAACAATCACTTCTCCTCCATGCTGTGGTTCACTCCGACAGCTCATTTGTCAATGGGCAGCAGCTCATTTGCATTAAAGCTACAGACACCAGAAACAGCGCATTCTGAAGGGACTGTAACAAAGGGGAATAGTGGTAGTTGACATTCTTTTTCCTAAAGGCTATTTCCAGCAAACCGCTTCAAAAACATGTTTTCTGGACCTCATATACTATGTTTACTTGTCCGGAAAACACCATAATATGTCTCCTTTAACATCTCCCATTATTGTTCTCGCATTCTTCCATTACTCTCCCATGCTTCTTGTCCTATGCTTGTTCTCCCATTAGTCTTCCCATGATTCTTCTCCCATGCTTCTTACCAATTCATCACAAAACATAGTACATCAAAGCACATGACAAGGGCGGGGCACGGGGAATCATTACCTGATATTATACAAAAAGATGTGACCTACAAATTCATATTCCTCCTCTGTGAATGAACCCAGGTGTATCCCACGGCAACCAGAGCGTTGGGTCTGGGCACCAGCAGCGGCATGGCCAGGGTGGGTGCGCTTATCACACCATTTGTTGCCCAGGTACATTCCACCAAGCATCTTCTTACGACAGTATACATGGTTGTGGTAATTAGTAACTAGTAACTAACTCAAGATGACATGCTGTATGAGGCATGTTTGACTTTGTTTCTATTTGTTCAATTTCCTGTCAAATTCATTCATGTTAAATATGTTTTATGTTTTTAAAGCTAGAAGATTTCTGTGTTGTTCTTTCTCTTTATTTGCCACCGACACCCAGTCTGTATCATTAATAATGCTGCTAATGCAAGGGCTTACATCAGTGGGTCCTAGAGTCAACCACCATTGTGTATTGTCATTCGGTGATAGATGTGACTCAACATACATTTATTTACATGAAGAAATTGCTACTTTAATATGAAAATAAAAAATATAGATCACGTGTATAATTCAAATATTATGTTGCTCTTATGTATCCTCATTTTTATTTTCAACCCATAATATTATTTAATCTTTGTAAATATCCTTCAAATTCTGCCTGTCATCCTATGTGTAAACAAAAATTTTTTGTTCCAAAGTGCTCCCAGTCCACGTTCAGTAGGAACCCAGCCAGAGGTCGCACTCTCCACCCTCCTTCAGGTGATGATGGAGTCCTCGGTGCACCTCACCCTCTTTCACCCTCCTCCCTTGCTGCAGGTGATGATGGAGTCCTCCGTGCACCTCACCCTCTCCGTGTACTGCTGCTGCTGCCTGCTGGCCGCCGTGGCCTCCTGCGCGCTGCCCATAGAGACCACCGGCCGGGGCCTCCAGGAGTCCAGCCAGCGGGAGTGGGGTCAGGAGATGATGGGCCGGCCTCAAAGCCCAGCAGGGATCCCCCGCTCCAGCTCTGGCTCCCAGAACTGAGGAGAACTCTAGGACAGTGTGAGGAGAAGAACGGGCGGAGGGAAGAACAGAGTGAAGACCCTCCCCCTGCCACCAAGAGCCCAGATAAGACGAGTTGGGGAAGATGGTCGTCATCCACCTGCTCATTCAGTTTAATGATTACAATAGGTTAGAGATGGAGAGTCAGGTAAATTGTGAAAGAAAAGAATCGGAGGGAAAGCAAAGACGATGGGAGGTTAAAACGCTTCAGGCATAGTTTTTGAAATTGTGAGACAAAAGACATTTTAGTCCCAATTCTATTTTGAAAGAGTCTTAAAACAGTTCTGTGCCTGTCATGGGTGAGAGAGGATTTCACAATCTAAAAAAGCTGCTTTGAACATGTTAGTTGAAGAGACGTGTGCTTAAAGACAACATACAGAGCGTGTGTTGCTTCCATTATGTGATGTATTTCCAAGTATGAAGAGGATATTACAGCGGGCAAATGTGATAAATGTAATTGGTTGCCCAACCTATTATCAGACACCAACAAGTCATGTCAAGAGAAAGAAAACCTGAATTATGGTCATGTGATCCATTTTGTAAATAGGTGCATATTAATGTTACTGAGGTAAGAGAAATGTTTTGTCATTCCATGTTCTAACACAAGGAGAAGCTTAAGATCATGTGTAGTGATACAACATGTGATGTGAGACCGCTGGACATATTATGCACTTCTATGAAGGCATTAACTGCCATAGATACAATAATGTGTGAAAATCTGTTTTCTTTGCTGAAATAAGCCTAAGCCCTGTTTCTTGTTAACCTATTGTATTCTGCTGTCAGGGTCTATTAGTGTTTACCGTTTACAAAGGACAGTTTACTTATTGTTTGGACTAGGAGGGAAATCTCACCTTTGAAATGCTTAATTTGAATAATTCACAAAATAGTAATAATAATAATATGACTTGTATTTCATAGCCATCTCAAGACTCTTTTTGTTAACTATTTTGTTTTTGTTTATTTTGTATTTTAATTTTTTATGTTAAGAAATGAGGCAGGCGAGGGGGTCAAATAATGTGGTAGATTCAGGGACCGATGATCATAACTGGATCTCTCTGTCTCTCCTTATCATTTTTGTGCAGTAGTTTGTGCAATTTCTGTTTGTTTGTGATTTTTGACGTTCACATTATTCAACAAACTTTTCACGCAATCAGCATTTTAACAAACATGTTTCAAATACACATCTATACATAATCTGATATGGAAACGTGATTACTTTCTATAAATGTTACGTTAATACCAGTTTTGGGTTGTCTTGCACTGTTTGTTGGTGTAGGCATTGTTTCATTTAATATATCGTTACAGGTATGTAAAATGTATGTGGTAATTTAACACAGACCTAGTCGTGAAAGAATAGCCACGTCCGTCTGCCAATCTAAGCTACATTCAGTCTCATAGCCACCTCTGTCTGCCAATTTATGCTATATTCAGTCTCATAGCCACCTCCATCTGCCAATGAGTGCTATATTCAGTCTCATAGCCACCTCCGTATGCCAATGAGTGCTATGTTCAGTCTCATAGCCCCCTCCGTCTGCCGCTGAGTGCTATGTTCAGTCTCATAGTCACCTCCTTCAATGTGTGCTATATTCAGTCTCATAGCCACACATTCCTCACAACAATCCATTTTCTTTTAAAACAAGACAGAGATTTTAATCATTTTTATTGGATGTTTTTTGGTCTACATTGAACAAATGTATTATATTCTATCAAAATATCAAAAGGAAACAAAAGGATAGCAAGGTTATTCCAAACTTTTTGTGTTAACTATACCATCAGCTCCCTTTGAGAATTAGAACTGATCAACAAATGATTATGATTCAACTCATGATTATCCAACATCCAAAACAAATGTTCAAAGAGTGGTTGACTGTCTCTATCCAGACATTTAAATTATAGTTGCATTAATAATTATATTAAAGTATACAATTATTTTAATTGATATATGTGTGAGCATGTGTTAATAAATTAAACAATTTGTAGCATTCTTGTCAGTTCTACACTATGCATTTCATATTTGAGTTATGTACTGTATGTCACATGAATTTACATTTTTCTATATCGGGTTGAGAGAACTTGATAACCTTAAAATGTGACATATAATATAATTAATACTAGTTGTGATAATAAGTGAATTAATTATTCATTCCACGCCTGCCCACCAAGCAGCCATTGCACCGCAAGGTTTCCATATAACCGTTCTAAACAGTTCTTTCCTTTGTCCTCTAGGACGTTTGGATGTCCGGTGTGGTGTGTACCCCTGGAGGGGCTTTCCCATGCCTGTAAGTCCAGGTCTACAGACGAGCTTTGGGTGTCTTGGCAGTGTGTTCTATGATTTGGCCAAAGAGCCGGCTGGCCTCCATGGCACAGCCCCAGTGGATGGTGAGACCGAACCCTCCGTGGCCATAGTTGTGGATCACCTGAAACAGCAGTTACGGGCATTCACTACTACTCTAGTGCAGTGTATGTATCATCTGAACTGGAGAGCTTACAGTCACTCACTACCACACTAGTGTAGTGTATATCACCTGAACCAGAGCGCTTATGGTCCCTCACTACTACTCTAGTGTAGTGTATGTATCACCTTAACCAGAGCCCTGACGGTCACTCACGACTACACTAGTGTAGTGTATGTATCACCTGAACCAGAGCCCTTACGGTCATTCACTTCCACAATAGTATAGTGTATGTATCACCTGAACAAGAGACCTTACGGTCACTCACTACTACTATAGTGAAGTTATGTTTCCCCTGAAACTGGGCTGTTCTAGTAATAAATAACTACACACTAGTTTAGTTAAGTATTACCTGAAAGAGAGCCGTTATGGTGACTCTCCAGCACACTTTCAAATAAATACTAATAATAATTTTGACCAATATTTTCAACCAATCAGAAACAAGATTAGGAAATTGTGTTGTATAAAGAAGATAACTTGTGTTTAGTACAATATCTGCAAGTTTGTCCGGTTAATCACTAAGTCGGTAAGATAATATGACAAACAACAATCACATAAAACTAACACAGAACGATTATATTGACGATGTTTGAGTTCCTTACCTCAATGTCGTTCTGACCGCATGAGATCCTCTCTCTCTCTAGTCTCACTGTTGTCCGCACTGGTCGCAGGCCTGCCCAGTCCTCTACTATCCTAGCATGCTAAGAAACACACACACACACACACACACACACACACACACACACACACACACACACACACACAGTATTGTCGAGGAATTATAAGGATTTAAGCAGATGCAAATAGATAGATTGATGACAATTCTGATGGAAGATCAAGTCGTAATTGTATAGATTTTATTTCACAGGGTTTGTTTTATCTATCAAAAACCCCAACAACACCTGTAGATTGGTTTGCATTAGGTGACTACCTCTCTAGGTTAAATGCTATAACATATGTTTGGCTGATATGGTTCCGCTGCTGATCAAGTGTTGATGCAACACACCTGTCCTCCTTTAAAGGTGGGGTCAGGGGGTTTATTTCTCATTTAATGGGGAGGGCAGGGGGATAAATTCTCCTTTAAAAGGTGGGGTCAGGGGGATAAGTTCTCTTTTCAAATTTGGGTCAGAGGGTTTAGTTCTCCTTTAAAAGGTGGGGTCAGGGGGATACTAAACCTTTAAAGGGGGGTCAGGGGGTGAAGTTCTTATTTTAAGGCAGGCCAGAGGGTTGAGTTGTAATTTAAACATGGGGTCAGAGGGTTTAGTCCTCCTTTAGAAGGAGGGGTCGTTTAGGATAACAACCTCCCACCTTGAGGCTGGGCTCCAAGTGGCAGGCCTCCTCCCAGATCTTCTTGTGGTCGATGGAGTTGTTGGCTTCACTCCAGTTTCCCACCTGAAACACCCCGCCCACGGTCACCAGACGGCTCCTACAGACGGGGAGGATGGATCTGTGTTTTTTCTATTAAAAACGCAACATCATCTTAACTGCAAGACACCGTGGTGCAGTGGCCCTAGGTTCAAGCCCAGCTGGACATTTCTGGGTGGATGTTGATTCTTCTGCCTATGGGTGTCTAACGGTTGTGTTGCTTTCTTCCTACAAAATACTACTGCCTAGGCTGTCAATGGGGCTGAGACTGCCAACTGCTCCAAGAGCTAGGTTAAAGGAAGAGGTCCCCCAAAGGCGGACAAATATATATTATATATATATATATAATTTTCAGTATTACCAACCATGCACTTTGATAGTAGGCCACCACAGAATATGTGCGATAAGCAAGAAAACCTCAAATAGACCTAGTGTAGAAGAACTCTCAAAATCATATAATGACTTATAGTTGATTAAGAAACTAAGTTAAAATGCTCAAAAAGTATACCGAGTTACCCTGGAATGATGTAAGGGGAATTGTAGGTGCTAGATCTTTTATTGTGGGTAAGAATCCAATGCTTTAGCCATGGTGCATCAACCTGTTACAAAAAAAGAGAAAGGAGTGAAAACCCATATTAAAAACCAATCGACAGGTTGTTAATGGAGACATAAAAAAAATATATATATATATATCTCGCCTACCGCTATTCCTCTGTTTCAGTCCCTTCAGAATGTGCTGTTTCTGGTGTCTGTAGCTTTAATGCAAATGAGCTGCTGCCCATTGACCAGCAGCTGTCAGACTGAACCACAGCATGGAGAAGGGATTGTTGTTTGTGGACTCCTGGAGCTCTATATCTATATAATAATATATAATAATATTATTGTATATGGGTATTTATATAATATTATATCTAATATAACGGCCAAAAGCTATGTGCGCCTCGTGTGATAATGAGTCATAAATACTGCGTCTGACGTGACGTCTCTGGCACTAAGCACAAGGACTAGTAGTACTGCGGTCAAGTCAGCCGTCATTCGTTCACCCGCGTCAAGCCAGCCGTCACACAAATCTTCGTGGCTTCTACTCTTAACAGCCTTTGTGTGGTATCTCGCAACGTTTTAAAAATAAAAGCCTTCACCTACATTTGTGTGGAACGCTGCGATCGCTACCAGATCGGCGTGAAAACGTCCAAAACAAACAAAGGTGTTCAAAGGACCAAGCATGCACGTGAGGTTTTCAATGGACATTTTCTCCGAAAATATACATGAAAATCACATGGTTCCTTGTGTACAAATAGTCAGTACAACGGTTAATATGGTCATATCAGTCAGTGCCGGGGGTGTTACACTGAATTCTGCGACCCACCGAAAAGTGTGACCCAAGAGGGCGCTGTTGCACATTTTCTGCAACATGCACGGTGTGCATTATAAGCATGCTGAATTTTCAGCATGTCTTATTTATTGTTTACTGTTAACATCTTAGATTACACAGTTCAGGCTATTGCAGCTAGCTCAGACTGTATGACGATAGGGGGTACAACCTGAGACAATAAAAAATATTTGCCTTCTGCATTTTTTTCTTTTCCCTTCATTGTACCGTACCGAACCGTGATGTCCGAACCGAGGTATGAACCGAACCGTGACTCCAGTGTACCGTTACACCCCTACTTCCTACGTAGGAGGGGGCGCCAAAACTGACTTACTCGTTTGGTAACTGTAGGCGGGGTACTTTCAGAAATGCATATCTCACTCAAAAGATCATGTAGACATTTTTCAAAATTTTTATGCATGTGGGAGCACCATAGACCCAAAACAACACCCCAAATCCCAGGAAAAATTTAGTTTTCATAATATGTCCCCTTAATATGTTTTAACAACTATTAAACCATTTGTGGTTAGATCTGCATTATGTAAATTGTATACTGCAACTATTATAGCTAGGAAAATTTGGAGAAGGACCATGGAGAAAGAGAGGAGAGATGGTGGCGGGGGTTCATGGGATGTGGTGCGAGTTGCAGCATCGGACTAAGAGAAATGGAAAGGTTCTGTAAAGGCCCTATGTGCCATGAGGCACTTGAAGGACAGGTAACATGTAACATGCTGCAGCTATTAACTCCATTAACAAAAACAATCTGAACAAGAACATTTCCCAAGAATAAAACATGTCACTCCATCTGGAGATATTTTCTCTATAAATAACATACCGGTAAGTCCTTTTTACACTCCCAATTATACCTGTCTCAAACCCGCCTTTTCCCGGCATGGTCCTCGCGTTAATATGCCTATGTTGACACAGGGTGTCAACATGCTGTAACAATACATTCTTTGTCAGTACTGGGGGGGGGGGGTCCTTCCAAATACTAAGGAATACCAAAACCTTTCCCATTGGAAGCTATCCTATTTGCAACTACTGGAAAATGCATGATTATAATTGGTAGGTGTGTTTAAACCAGTGGACATTAGGAGTATGCAAATTATTCTAAAGAGGTCTCCGTGCGTAGCCCCGCCTACTCCAATGAACCAAGAAAGCCGGCTCCTTGACGAAGGGGGGAATCAAAAATTTGGATTGGTTTGTTTGTGTGCACTATCAAAGAAAGCTAGAAAATTGGGGGTACTCATATCTGTTGGACAAAACAAAGACACAGCTATGGGAGCTGTTTAACTATGTTTGAATAAAACTGACTTAAATGTCCCGCCAACTGCCCAATTTAAAAAGGTCAGACACAGCAAGAGGTGGTCAGTTGAGCAGAAATCCTTGCTGATTGACATCTCGACATAAACAATGTCAAAAATCTACCTGGAGTCTTAGATGTGACATCCAATGGCCAATGTAGTCACTCTAAAAATACTCTAAATAGGATTGCTATGATAGAACAGCAGTCACCTTAATGATTTGGCCCCGGCCTGGTGTAAGTTGAGGGTCGGGCTGCAGGTCCCCTGACCTCACCCCTGAGCAATTGATAATAATGTCCACCCCAGCATCTGCTAACTAAACAAAACACAACAAACAGGGCTTATGCATTATGCTTTTAAAGGTTCTGTTGTAAAGTAACCAAACCATAACGTATAGGTTATAATGTAATTTCAGATAATTTGAGACAGAAGAATGTCAGTCTTAAATGGGTCCCAATTATTACCAAGAGTATTCATGATTTTTATGGCAATGTAAACAATAATAGCACCACTACATTATATGGCACAATTGCATTAAACAGAACCATTACATTAAACAACACTGTTACATTAGAAGGCACCATTACATGGCAATATTCGATTGCAGGCCAGCATTAGATTACATGGCACCATTACATTACATGGCACCATTGGATAGCATGATATCATTCCATTAGATGGCACAATTACATTAGAGGGCACCATTCGATTATTGAAACAATCAAAAACCAGTTGCAATGACCAGTGATTCACTAGGGATTGTGCTTTTGAGTTCAATGATTGTTGACTCTTTATTACAAATACAAACAAAGCTAAGTCCTCAATGGGTGGATTTTATATTATATGTATATTATATTAAATTATATTGATTATTATTAAACATAACATACATTAATTTTTTATTACATTTTCCATGAAAACATTTGCACTAACCTCTTTAAAAGATTTAATTTTCTTGTGGTAGAATATCACTCCTCTGTTTTGTAACCTGTAATTCATGCAAAACCAATATATATATATATATATATATACATATATATATATATATATATATATATATATATATATATATATACACACACATACACTGTACATTATATTTATATATATAATTAGTATATGCTACAGGTGAACCTGCTAAGATGGCGCAATTCGCTATTTTGGGATATTGGGCAATATCCCATGATCGAGATCTCAAACTCGGGACATTGCGTGATGGTCGTCTCCTCACGCTAATAAAAACAAATAAATCCCGGCAAACAGTGTTATTTTGTTTATTTTTGGAGTGTTCACGTGTAGTATATACTATAACAATTATTCACCTCAGGCTCTGTGAATAGTGGGGAATAGCCCTCTCGACCTTCGGTCTGGGGGGCTATTCCCCACTATTCACTTCGCCTTAGGCGACTAATTGTTAAATAGCACACTGTCATGTTGCTTCCTTCTGTTTTAGCTCATTGTGTTATGACACAGTTCTTCGGGTCTTGCATGTAAATAATTGAATATATAATAATGAGTGAGATATAAAAACTCACCAATCCGTCAGCCAAGGTAAATATGTTTTCCCTTCAATCATAAGAGCAGTGTTGAACCAGCCATGGCTAAAATATCAACACACAAAAATGACATTATAATCGTAACTCAAGTATCCTTTGTTGTGTTTATTCCACCCACATGACATACTTGTATCCGGGAAACATTTCCAGCTCCCTTTTGGTGAGGTGTCTGAAGCCCAGCACAATGTCTTTAAAGGAGGGCTCCTGCAACAGAGACACAATGTGATGACAATTAATTGCGATTTATTGAAATAGTAATGTTTCATAGTTTTATTTGACCTGTTACCCTAATACATAGTTCCATATATGTGTAGTATCTAGGATATCATCATTCGTTATAAGTTGGAAATGTGTAGAGCGCATAGGCAGAAATCCCAGGGGGGGTAGGGGGACACACAACTCCCACATCCTAGGAAAATATTTCACTGCAAACATGACTACGTAACTTCAATAATATTAATAATCCGCAATTAAAGCACAAAGATTAGGAGCCTTTTGTAGCTGATTAGCAATGTGTTGATGATTTATGATTGCCATTTGCAGGCCGTGTGGTGCATCGTATTGTATTAAATTGTAAACAGTAAAAAAAAACAACATCTAATTGAATTAGGACCTCAAGAATCAAAATGTGTTATCAATGAAAATCATATGCTTATGTTATGTTATGGATAGTAATACTGTCAACTGAGAAGAAAAAAGCTGGAAAAAGCTAAGAAAGAGAAAGAGCTAAATGCTGTTATCAGAACAGCTTTTACAACCGTTTTTGGCTGTTTAGTTCTGGTCTTCTATTATTCAGCTGGGAACATAAATGCTGGTTTGTGTACGTGCCTTTATCAGGCCTTAAAGTTGTGCACTCAAACAGGACCTAACTCTCCAACCCTAACCCTAACCCTTATCTTGAGCCAGGTTAAATTATAACCTGCTTATTATACCAAGGACTCTAATTTGAACACTGAACACCATAAAGATATGGAAGTGTCACCTGAGGCTGTTCACATAGTTTACAAACCATAAATATAATGGTTATGGACTGCTCTTTCTTTATTGTAGAACTGAGCATTGGCTTAGTATTTAGTAGGCAAGAGAGTAGAACTCACAGGTGCATAATCAGAACAGAGATTGTATCCTGACTGAAGGAATATCCCCATCTTCACTGACTCAGGGGAACTCAGCACACTGAGCAGGTAATCAAAGGTCTCCTTGTTCCACTTTCTGAATGCATGGTATTACACAAAATATTCAAAAGTGGTAAATGTGATGCAGAAATATGTTTATAAACACATTAAACACATTGTTAAATCAATAAGTCCCTATGCAGGTGTAGCTGTGGTCAAATCACATTAAAAATACACCAAAGTATAAGTGAAAGTAACTGCATAGATTGAATAAAAAACAATAAGCATTGGATAGTCTCTCATCTCTCATCATTGCAGGCTCATCCATTTAAACGTATCTCGCACGCTCAGGCTCTAACTAGTTCAAGAACCACAAGGCCTATACACAAAGAGAAGACAACAACGTCGTAGGCCTACGTTTCTTCCGTGCGGCCCTTGTCATAGAGGTATGGCTGCCAGAAGCCCGCGGCTCCATCACTGGTGGTAAGAGGCGTGAAGCGATCTGCATACACCTCGATGGTCAGGTTGCCCTGTGTGGAGTGGTACTGCTCGTAGATGCACTTGGCTGTGGACAAGCCGATCACCCCAGCTCCTATCACCGCCACCCGCATGTTGCACAGAGCTGCTGTTAAATACTAAGAAAACCAAATGAACAAGCAAAAGGTGAGTTTCTATTGGAGGGAGGAAACTAGTGCTACAACAATAAAATGGTATTCTATTACATCTGCAAAGTCATCAGTTTCCACTCAGAAGGGTCCATAAACTGGCATTATTTTCACAGGTGACCTTTGTTACACTTTTTCCATGCAGAGATGTGCAAATGTGCGTGTCGATTTGTCTGTGTTCCTCAGTACCACCAGTAGGGAGTACCCAGTGATTTTAAGAGGAACAATGCTGGTCTTGGTTGTGACTGCAGTGCGCCCAATGCAACGAAGCATTTGAGATTAGTTTACACATTAACAAATCGGATTACGCTCACGCGGTTAAAACACAGTTACTCCACTCACATTTGTAAATAGTTCTGCTACAATTTTAACATTGCATCACGAATGTTAATAATATGCATAATAGTCTACTAATAGTAGAATGATAATTATATGCAGGCTAATATCGATTTCATTTTTACCAACTACAAATTTAGCCGAAACAGTGGTAATGAGTTAAATTAGATAAAACAGAAAGACCAGCGCGAGAAAGACGTTGAAATCTATAACCACATTAGACGGAATTCATATGTTGATAAATTGCAAAAGCTTTAGATACCTGCGAAGAAGGGACGTTTTTAGGGAAACTCGACTCGCTGAACCCTGGCTACACCAAGCATAGACAAGTGGAAACAAGTTTGTGAAGAAGGTCACTTCAACTTGGGTGTGTGGGCGGGGCTAGTTACAGCTGCAGATATTGTAACCAAGTTCCATTCTGTTTTGTGCATATTTTTACTGTGCTCTTTTATTACAAGCATTAAGGTAATACCGTTCAACTACTACTACTTATAAAACTAGGGTTAGGGCTAGCGCTAGGGCTAATACCAATTATGAAAGTTATATTATAGTAAACTAATAAAAAAATATTTATCTGAGGGTCAACACGATGTGTAATACTTTGTTGGGAGTTCCTTTATTTCCTTTATCATGCATATGTTCCTTATGCAGCTCTATATCATGCCTTTCACTCAGCAAATGCTGTGACACTCTTTTGATAGCAAAAATAGAATCAACTAGCAACGTGTAATTCCTTAACTATTTTTAAATAATAGACGAGAATAACCCACAACAAATTCCAGCCCTAATCCGAAGCGGAAACTCAATAATGATTGTAATATATGTGCATCGCAATAACACGTAAGCGCTAGTTTACTACATTCTTATTCTGTTTGCTGTCTTGAGCGCGATTTGGCCCTGGATACGCTTCTTTCTCGTAGATAATTTGATTTAAAATGTGTGGATTGTGTGACCCCTGGGACTAAGTGATCGTATAATGGACTGCCAGCTCCTTGGAGGCTTTATGTGACTTCGAATTAGTTAGTTTAGGTAGCGGCAGCATCAGCACATCATCAGCCCAGGCCGTCAGCTGGTGCATGTCCAGACTCGCAGCCTTCAGCCATGGCACTGGTGACCCTGCAGCGGTCCCCGACCCCGAGTGCAGCATCCACCGCCAGCACCGCGACCACCACCGCGGGGGAGGTGAGTCTGCTAGTAGTGAGATGAGCAGGTTTGGTCGTTCAAAGGAAAGCTGAGGATAAAATAGTGGTACATGTAGGCCTGCTGAGTGAAGCTAGGCTATCTTATTTCTTTAATGCTAGGGGAATCATTTAGCTTTCATTGTTTGGGATGAGCAAAATAATGGTGAACACCACACCATATAACGGTTTGAAAGTTAGTAACATAGTGTTGGTCAGAGGGAGTGTTTATGTCTTATTTGCTTATTTGGTTTATGGGCTAAGAGGAGTAGCCAGCGCAGGTTAGCAAGACCTTTAGCTGCTATGGCTAGCTAATGATGGTCTGATTGATTTCATAGTGCCCAATGTACTGCAGTGGTTAGTCTATTGATGGTCTGATTGTTGACATAGTGCCCAATGTACTGCATCGGTTTGTCTATTTATGGCCTGATCGGTAACATGGTGCACAGTGTACTGCAGTTGTTACTGTATGTATGATCTGATGGGTGACATTGTGTTTGATTGGTATAGCAGACCGTTGATTCATCATGAACACTCGTTAATGCTGCACTCCACTACTGTTGCCGATCACAGTGCTATCACACTTGTTCAATTGTAATGTTAGGTATAATGTGGTGGAATATGCATTTTAGTTCATTTTAAAATTGCACTAATTGGGAATGAAGTAGCTAGGTGCTAATATCTAAAAGATTGAACAACATAGAAAATATTACTTTTGACTCTCTTGATGGAAAGGTGTGGATTTCTTTTTTTAGTATTGTGGAGGGGGGAAAACTAGGTTATTCTCATGTTTCAAATTGGCATTAGTGGTTGTTTGCCCAGGGTGATGATCGATTATGTACTTCTGTGCTCCAACTATTATTAACCTTAATTTTAAACTGCAGGGAATGTTTCAGTCAGATATCGCGTGGGGTCTTACTCTTTCTTTGTACCAGTATAAGGCGCTAGGGGCCCACTTATCCAATATACACAAGTTACACTTGTTCAATAAAGCTTATTATTACAGAGTTATTGTGAACATGGTCTTTAAACGGTTAAGCCTGTTTATTTTTCAATGTCTTTGAGTTAGGATGCTTCTGTTGAGCCCTATTTTTCACGGATTGGCTGCTGTAAGACAAGTAGTTTGACACTGCACGTACATTTTCTGTCAACACGATGAAACGTCCGGATGTTCAATAGTTTGAGAGTATAAGAGTGACATTTATATTTTGAAATAATTCTTCAGTCTAGCCTGCTTTTACCTACCATCTAGCAGAGGGAATGTGATGGCACTGTATCAGTACAGCACGTGGCTGCTGCAGCTATGATGTCATCGTTTGGCTGGTGTTGCAGGCTGATTTCAGCAGGGGACGCGGTGTATTGTATATATATTTTGAAACCAACTCATTCAACATCATACGCTACTCTGCTGTTGCTTTCCTATGTGTAATATATAGTATATTTTTGATACGGTTGTTGCTGCTTAATTAGGGCTTAGTATATCATTACTATTTTTGTGACATATCAAGATACTTATACTTTTGTATATTCATATCAGACTCCTGTATTATATAATCTTGAATGAGTTGAAAATGTGTCTAGATTGTTGTTATGCAAAATGTAGGGCCTAATATGGCAAGAAGGAATATGTGCTCTCAACATTACTGGACAATGGCACATTTTAAACAAATAAGCCTTCACACAGACTCCCAGTACAATACAGAGCGTTTAATGCACTGCAGAATTAACGAAATCAGCGCATGTATACGAGTGGCAATATTCAGAGGGCTCCTCATATTCCAAAAGCTCCTCATAGAACTTGTAAATCACTATTTTGAAGACAGTATAATAAATGCATGCTTGTATATTATGAATTTATTATGCTATTTTAATCATTTGCCCACCTTCAGTGGGCTAATCCAAAAGTCTGGACTCACGGACACAGACTTTTCTGCGCATTCTCTCGAATTTAGTAAGGCCTTAGGGCTGTCCTAATGTTGAATTTCAAAGGGCATGAGGGTTTGAGTCCACACTGACCGAGCCCTTTCCGTGAGTCCGCATTAGTCCAGACTTAACCTAAGGGAATTACCCACAGTTCAAAGTGTTGGTACGTTTACCGCGGGGACCATAGGGAAATTAGGAAGGTAAACGACAACAAACTAATTATCAATAATTTAAAAAGTTGTAAATATTTAAAAATATGTTCAATAAGGCAGCCGTCTCCTGTGCCTTGGCCGTGTGGAAAGCAACAAACATAAAATGAAACTTCCCAAACTGGCAACCGGCAAGTGTCAGCAACCTCTTTGTCATTAAACGTTGACAAGGTAACATGTTCTCTCGTGAAGTGCTGTCACAATCCCATTTTATTATCACAATTTTTTCTATCTGAGCCCATGTGGCCTCACACACTCACTTACTTAAGTAAATTAGCACCTCCAGATCAATTAAGTCTCTGAGTCCTTCGTCCTTAGTCCTCAGGGCTCACTTTGGGATTGGCCCATAGAAACCTATTGTATGCATTAAACTTAGTAAAACAAATAAAGAAAATCATACGTTTACACACACTTTGTTTTGTTTTTTTCTGTTTTGGAGTTGTTTCAAGATGTTCCTTATTTTACCAATCAGCCAAGTCAAATTGAAATACAACAATACCGCAGACAGGCACTTAAGAGTGAATTTCCTAATTTGTGTTTTTATTTTATTTAAATTATAGTCCTCTGGCTATATTCACAGGGGTAAGGAACTGTACAATTTTCTTCAAAGCAAGGATTGAGGGTTTGTATTCACAAGAAATATTGGTTCTAAACAGCTATTGAGTTTTCATTATACTGGAGCCAGTCCTTGAATTAATTTGCCTATGGAAATCTAGCAGTGCATCTTCCGTCCACCGGGGGGCAACATTGAGGTTTACAGCTGATAGAGTTCTGTACAGTCCTCTGGTATATAAAGCATTTAAAAACTGCTTAGTTGTTGGACTGTCTTAAATTTATTTTGTCTGCAATTTATTGTTTTACTTTATGTGTTTTAAATAAAACAATGGTGTCCCAATTACAATGACTATGAGAAGGCTTTCTGCCCTTATCCTCTAAATGATTATTTCTATATATGATTATATTATATTTGGTCAAAATATATAATCAACCTTTTAGTAGTTAAGTAGTAGTAGTAATGAATTTTTATCAATTAATTATTAACATAATAAATTATTATCAATATCTTTTGTTTTTCAGGATTTTGGGAGTGATGATGAACGAAGGTTAAATCAGAGGTAAGTCTTTCCTCTTATACAAGACTCACAGAAGCATGGAACATCTTCTTTCCAAAGTGATAGATGCTGCTGTTTCAAAGACATGAATATGAGATGGGAAGAAGAGATTCAACACAGGGATGCAGGGACGACTTCTATAGCAAATCAGTAATAAAGTTGTTTTTATTTGTTTAAGATGTTATGCCTGTCTGCTTGAAATTAAACATATTATCATAAATTAATAGTTTATGATTTGAGTGTTAAAAAAAAACCATAAAACATAAAAAAAAATACATAATGTTAGCATAACATTTACTATATAAATGTTGAATTGCTGCATAATATAGACGAGATAAGTTAAAGCAAATTAATCAATGATTTACAATTACTAAAGTGGGGAAAAAAAACTCAATTAAAACATGAAAACACACGGTTTTAAACACAAAATGAGAAGATATCTAAGCAGCAATGTCTTTAAGCGATTTAAAACCTAAGAAATAAATGATCTGCGTTTAAAATAATCAGTGAATAGTAGACGGCACAACCTGCTGGTCCTGGTTAGAGCTTGCCTAGTAAGAGGGTTTAGTGCCTGTCTAAACACCCTGAAGGAGGCAGTGGCCCTCTCGAAACAATGACCTCAGCTTATCTCCAGTAGGGCCGAGTTCTCTGAGTGGCCAACGACGTGCGTCGCGACTTAGGTCGCATTGGTTGTGACGTAGGTCGCTGTGTTGGTCGCTCGTCTGGCTGCTTTCAGTCGCTGTGGTCGCTCAGTCTATGGGCGGTCGTTAATCAGTTAATTTGCCTGTTATTGACGTTTTTTTGGCGACAGTTGAAGTACCAGAAAGCCATGGTCTCTGGCGAAAGCTACCTACAGCTCTTTATTGCTAATATTATTTTAATATTTTTCTATTGAATTGCAGTTTAAAATGATGAAATCGTTGCTCTATCAGTATCAATAAAATATATTTGTCATTTGGGGCGTATTCAAATAAGGTATTTTATATATTATATATAGCCTATTTGTTTTGTGAAATGTCATTAAGCCTAACAAGGTACATTATGTACAAAGTTCTTCGTTATAGAGTTGATTATATATGAGTGTAAAGATTGACAGTAAATGCCAGGTTAGGTTAGTAATCAAGAGGACGGGTGATCGATTCTCTCCACGGTCAGATGTATTTTTGCTCTTTTAGTCAAACTTACAGATGCAATCGGCCTCTTTAATTTTAACAGTTTAGTATGATTTAGTACGATGGTATGATAATCATACGACGTAATTTACGTCGTATAATTATCATACCATCGTACTAAATCATACTAAAATGTTAAAATGAAAGAGGCCGATTGTGTCAAGAGGCCGATTGAACGTGGAGAGAATCGAACATCCACCCCCTGGATTACTAAACTAGCGTCACTACCTTGTACCCCTGTGGCATGGACTGCCAACTGTTACACTGATATTAAAGTATATCACTCTATAACGAAGAATTTTGTACATAATATACCTTGTTAGGCTTAATGACATTTAACAAAACAAATAATTATAACAATATAACAATACATTATTTGAATACGCCCCCTTTTATTGATACTGATAGAGCAACGATTTCATCATTTTAAACTGTAATTCCATAGAAAAATATTAAAATAATATTAGCAATAAAGAGCTGTAGGTAGCTTTCGCCAGAGAGCATGGCTTTCTGGTACTTCAACTGTCGCAAAAAAACAGTTAATAACAGGCAAATTAACTGATTAACGACCGCCCATAGACTTTGAGCGACCAAGCCAGCCAGCGACCACAGCGACTGAAAGCAGCCAGACGAGCGACCAACATAGCGACCAATGCGACCTACGTCGCGACCTAAGTCGCGACGCACGTCGTTGGCCACTCAGAGAGCTCGGCCTTCCTCCTTATCTCCTCGCTGCACAGCAGAACAGAGCAGGAGCAAGAGGTTTGATCCCTTTTACCCCCAAGTAGGCGTAGGTAGAAGGAATTGAAACAAACCGCAGAGCAATTGTTTACTCCAATCACTGACACAAATTGTGTTGTTTTTTTTAACCCTGATGCTTCACTTCCGTCAGACCGACACTTGTCATAGCTACTGATCTTCAGATGTAAAATGTCCGTCCTGGTATTTTTTACAACGTATCCTCTTCATGGCATTCAATGTTATACAAGCAGACCAGGTTCTAGGCCTCTACCTCCGTCTTCATGGACCCACTATAGGGGCTTATTAGCGACTGGTAGAAAAGCACAACTCGGCACTAGCTATGCAGTTCAGTTGCTGTGAGATAAGTGTTGCATCTCAGCCTGCATGCGGAGCGACCTGGGCTCATTCGTCAGGCTCACCCCTGACGAATCAGAGAGCCCCCTAACTGCTGCGACCAAAATTTAACTCCAACTGACACTGACATGGACCATCTGAATTGCAACCAATCAGGTTAGATGTTGCCACCAGGAACAACCTGCCATAGGGAATATTTTTGTTACCCATCTACTACGGATGTATTTCACGTGTGTCTGTGTGTGTGTGTCTGTGTGTGTGTGTCTGTGTTTGTGTGTGTGTGTGTACGAACTTTAATGTGAACTAAGTTGTTGTAGGACAAAGACTACAGCTATAGTGAATCCCAATATGGAGAGAACATAGTTTGCTTGTTTCAGCATAGACTACTATGCTGAAACAAGCAAATCAATGTCGCTGCAAACTTGGGAAGGCTGTCCTTCATATGAAACATTATTGGATAATTGTTATAATTGACATTTCTCTGGGCCAATCAGAATCTCAGCACTTGCTTCAGAATCTTGAAGCACACAGCGCCAACTGAGCTCGCCTTTGGACGAGACGCCTGGTTAACGCGCGAGTCTGATGGAAACTCTTAATGGTCCCATGGCATGAAAATCTCACTTTATGAGGTTTTCTAACATAAATATGAGTTCCCCTAGCCTGCCTATGGTCCCCCCGTGGCTAAAACTTGCGTTCGGTGTAAAACGAGCACTAGGTGTTCTGCTCACCTTTGAAAAAACGGAGACTCAAGCGCGCTGATTTGGAATGTGGTCCCATATGTCAGTGATTCTTAAACTAGGGGTTGCGACCCTAAATGGGGTCTCCAAAAACTTCCGTGGGGTCACCAATAATTTTCTGCATTCAGTCTGAAATTATTATTATGCCAGGTGAAACAAAGGAAAATAATATTGGGGAAAAAATCTGCCTTTTTCTTATTTACACGCAGTTAAGAGAAGAGAGAAAATATGTTTTCGTCTTTCAACGAGATCTGGTTCAGCCTATGGGCTACTCCGCTGATAGAAACAATGTAACTATCTGCTCCCACTATATGCAAACTCAACCTGTTCCTGCTATTTCAAGTAAAACAAAATAAAAAGACATAGGTAGCCTAAAAGCAAAAATGGAGGGGTGGCTGCTTAAAATATCGAACGAAAGCTCGGAAGTGCCAGCTACCAGTGAGTCTACTCCTCCGCGATCCTCCGATGGGACAAGTCTACAGGCCGGCGAGAATAAAAAGGAACAAACGAGGCGTCTGCCAGACAGAAAGAATTTCTGAAATATGGATTCACTTGCCAAGTAAAAGATAACCTCGACCACCCACAAAGTGTGATTTGCGGTGATGTTCTGGCGAATGAGAGCTTAAAACCTGTCAAAATGAAACAACATCTCGAAACCCCTCCATCCTGAGGACGCTACGATACCAATTACTTTCTTTCTGCGAAAAGAAGTTGCCCTGCAAGGGCAGAAGACCGTAGTGCATGGGCAAGCTACCTTGCCCACCAAAGCCTTGGCAGCTTCCTATGAAGTGGCCCACCTTGTGGCAAAAGCACAGAAGCCACACACAATTGCCGAAAGCCTCATCCTCCCTGCAGCAATTGCGATGACCACCGCAACGCATGGTGAAAAGATTGCAAGTGCGCTCAAGCAAATCCCCCTCTCCAATGATACAATGTCCAAGCGCATTATCGAGATCGCTAATGACATGAAATGTCAGATAATCGAGAGAGTAAAAAACTGAAGGTTTTCTTTACAGTTAGATGAGTCTACTGACGTGACAAGTGTCGCGCAATTATTGGTGTTTGTTCGCTACAGTTATGAAGGAAAACTTCACGAGGACATGCTGTTCTGCTCTCTGATGGAACGAAGGTGTACCGGCAGTGACATTTTTAATTGTCTCAATGGTTGGATGGAAGACGCAGGGCTGCAATGGGCCAACTGCATATGCACAGACGGTGCAGCTGCTATGTTGGGGAAATATAAAGGGCTGAAAGCAAAGGTCCTTAGCATTGCACCACATGCCAAGTTCACCCATTGCATTATCCACAGAGAGGCCCTGGCATCCAAGACACTTGAGCCCGAGCTTAACAATGTTCTCCAGACAGCAATTAAAATGGTGAATTTCATCAAATCTCGCCCACTCAATACTAGACTCTTCACCCTTCTCTGTCAGGAAATGGGGTCTACCATATTTCCCGCACTATAACGCGCACCGGATTATAAGGCGCATCTTCAATGAATGACCTATTTTAGAACTTTTTTCATAAATAGGGCGCACCGGATTATAAGGCGCATAGCATAGAAGATACTGCAGTCAAACGTTTGACTGGGGATGCGTTATGCATCCACTAGATGGAGCTGTGCTAATTGTATAGCTCGTCGCGCGCAACGCAACTGTGAGGACGAGTTGCTGCATTTAGCAGATATAAAACTGGAACCTTTATGACAAAAAAGTAAAACACAATTACGCAGTTCCAAACCTTAGATTTTTTAAATATCTTGCAAACGTGAATGATACAAAGTAGAGCATCGCACCCTCGAATCTTGTAGTGTGGCCAGTCTTCCGCCCGATTTCCTGGCTCTGTGATCGTATAGTGTGACCTTCCTAATAGTGGAGGAATATCTGTCGTGTGGTCTGAACCAGCCATAAAGGGAATGTCAACAAAACAGTCAGACAAATTCAAACTTTATTAAGCGTTCTGACAACTTTGTTCATTTGTAAACACGAATTGATCCATATATAAGGCGCTCCGGATTATAAGGCGCACTGTCGTTTTTTGAGAAAATTACCGGCTTTTAAGTGCGCCTTATAGTGCGGAAAATACGGTACACACGAATCCCTTCTTTTCGATTCTGAAGTTTTCACGGGGCAAGGTCCTCCCACACCTGTTTGAGTTGCGAAGCGAGGTGCGCACCTTCCTCTCAGACGCAAACTCTGCTTTTGCGCACCATCTCACTGACTCGGAATGGATAGCCCTTGCTTATTTGTCATGCATATTCGACAAATTAAATATGCTCAACCTGTCACTACAAGGCCTCAACACTAACATCCTGACCCTCTCGGACAAAGTGAATGATTTCACAAAAAAGCTGCAGCGTTGGGCAGTCCGTGCGGAGAGTGGGGATTTTGAGATGTTTTCGGAGCTGCATGACTTTTTGGAGGAGGATGACGTGAATGTCAATTCATTGAAGGCCTCCATCAACGTTCATCTCCAAAGCCTCCTCGAAAAATTCCATCAATATTTTCAGACGGAAAATGTGGAGAATTATGATTGGATACGACAACCATTCACCAGCTGCTCTTCAAACGATCTGTCATCTGAGCTTGAAGATGCGCTGCTTGAGCTATCCAGTGACCGAACCATACAGACATCATTTGCATCAAAATCACTGGATGAATTCTGGCTGTCTGTTGCGCAGGAATACCCCGGATTGTCCAAGGCTGCCATGGAAATTCTAACGCCTTTCGGGTCAACCTATCTGTGCGAGAAGACATTTTCGTCCCTCGCATATATAAAAAATAAATACAGATGTCGGCTCAGCACCGTGGAGGAAAATCTCTGTGTCGCCGTATGCAGCATTCCTCCTAGAATTAACTTGCTATGTTCACGGAAGCAGGCCAACCCTTCCCATTGAAATTGTTAAAGATAGTAAACCAGAAAAGCGAAATAAAAAAATACCGTTATTGTTATCGCCATGAATATAATCCATGTAACGTTGTAGGCCTAATGCTGTGTGTGTGTGTGTGTGTGTGTGTGTGTGTGTGTGCGCGCTTGTGTGTGTGTGTGCGCGCGCGCCATGCACATAGCGTTCTGATCTGATAGCGGCAGCCTACACTTGTTTAATCGTGATTGTTTGGTTATCTCGGTTCTTGTTCATATGGAATAAATAAAATTAATTACTTTGCTTACTATTTTTTGCTTGATTTAGTTGTTTGAGGGGGTATTCACACCTCGCCATACATTTTTGTGGGGTCGCCAGACAAAAAGTTTAAGAACCACTGCCATATGTCGTCGTAAAGGATCTAAACTCCTCCCCTTTCTCTCCCTGGCCCGCCCAGAGAATTTGGCCCGCCAATGTGACACGACCGTGTGTGTGTGTGTGTGTGTGTGTGTGTGTGTGTGTGTGTGTGTGTGTGTGTGTGTGTGTGTGTGTGTGTGTGTGTGTGTGTGTGTGTGTGTGTGTGTGTGTGTGTGAGAGATTACACACAGTGTTTGCTGTTGATGTTATGGCGCGTAACACGTTGGTTCTTTGACGTCTCTTGTATTTCCACAACGAGACTGTAGTTGTGGTTTTCTCAGCCATGGTTGAGAAGGAATTGGGGGATAGGAACTTTGGCTTTGACTCCCTGAAGTACGAACTGCGACATGCTGCCTGCCGCTGGTTGCCGCGAGGCACCACCGCCGCGAAGCACCACCGGCCGGCAGCGGGCAGCCGGCAGCAGGCAGCGCGCGGTTCAGTCTACTTCAGACTGATGTGGAAGAACCAGAGACGTCGGAGAACTCGACGAAGTTGTTTGTGATTCATAATATCGTCTGGAGGCGCACACAGCTTGGCCGTGATAATATGTATTATATGATATAGATATCTATGTATTATATGATATTATTTAGATAAAGAGCTCCAGGACTGTAACGCGTGTGTCGTACACACGCGTACACACAAAGTGTTGTACACGCTGTTGGTGTTATGGCGCATAACACGTCGGACTCTCGTCTCTGGTATTTCCACAACGAGACTCGTAGTGGGGGTTATCTCAGCCATGGTTAAGAATGAATTGGGGGAAAAGAACTTTGGCTTTGACTCCCTGAAGTACATGAACCCCGACATGGAGGAGAAAGGGATTGGTGGCCTTGAATGTCTCCCGCTTGAGCCCCGCTTCCCGCTGCCGAGGGACCACTGCCTTGGTGCTGCAGGAGGCAGTGGTGCCTAAGCGCTGACCGCTGCCGAGGCGGTGGTCCCTCGGCAGCAAGGCTCTGGCGGGAGACAACTAATCCCTTTCTCCTCCGTGTCATGGTTCAGTCTACTTCAGATTGATGTGGACGTAGAAGAACAAGAGACGTCGGAGAACCCTACACGGTCGTTTGAGATTCATAATATCGTCTGGAGGCTCACACAGCTTTTGGCCGTGATAATATATATTATACGATAAATAAATATCCATGTATAATATGATATTATTTAGATATAGAGCTCCAGGACCCCCGTGTGTTCTAGAATATTAACAGAACACAAGGCTGTGTGCCCCTCGCCATACACCACTGTAAACAGAGCGCTTGGTACCGTGGCTGCAAGCTGCTCAGGTCCACACCCCCACCCTCCTCCATGACCCGCCTCGCTCCTCCTCATTTGCATTATAGCTACAGACACCAAAACAGCGCATTTGGGGGAAGCTCAATGTGCGACTGGCTCGGAGTGGCTGTAACTCTGCACCACGGCTGAATTTCGGGAACGTCTTTGAATACTGTGTTAGTGGCCCACTAATAACTATATTAAAGCATCCATAAAATAGCATGTCATGGGACCTTTAACGTCAATTTGAAGTAGGGGTGTAGGCCTACGGTATAAACAGTATAGAAAGTACACCAGTGTTAATTTGCGCTACGGTATGGATTTTGACGTTACCGTGAGACCGGTGTGACCAGTAGACAGTGTTGTGTGTAACGCGTAACAAAGTAAGTAACACGTTAATACAGTAATATAACTACTTTTTCATGTAAAAAGTAAAGTTACGCGCAACTACTGAAAATATGGTAACAAAGCATAGTTCCTTTTTCAATTCGGCGCCACATTACCTTTTCCCAGGGGCAGATTTGACAGCTATACTGCCTTCTCAGGCAGTATGGTATTGCGCAAGCAGGCAGGCGCGCAGCAAGCGCTCCTGCGTGCTTGCGTAATAGTCTCATTTCACACCGTACGAGACAGACGCTGGTAGCGTGAAGCTGTCTCTGCAATCAGACATTGCTTCCGCAGGCATTTTGAAAGCCAGTCCTTATGACAAAATGCCAGCAGTGGCACGAGATGGCAAACGCCGTCACTGTATACCTGTGTAAGGACATGGTCCCTTTCAAAATGTCGATAGAAAGGGCTTTAAAGAGATGGTCAAAACCCTCGATCCCAGGTACGCGTTACCTGCCCGCACACACTTCAGCCTAATTGAGATGCCAAAACTATACGGCAAGGTCCGCAAGCATGTGGAGAAACAAATCCATACTATTAAGCGTTAATTAAGTTAATTAATTAATTAATTAAACACTAATTAAGCGTAATTAGTGTTTTTCAGCGATGGAAGTAACTAACTTTTTTATGCAGTTTTGCTGCCTTAACAGTAATTTACCCCTTCAGAGGTATTTATATCGAAATTAGAAGATAAAATTAACATACTGTGATATAATACCGTTACCGTCTATGCCTCAAATCATACCGTGATACACATTTTAGTCCATACCGTACAGCCCTAATTTGAAGGAACTATCTTGTGTTAAATTTGAGGTAAGTCAAGCTTTTTGGAGCAAAAACAACAGCTATTTGTTTGCTTGATTCAACTAACGTTAGCTACCGCTTTTTCGATGTGATATAATTTACAATAATATTGTATTTTTAGGACCGAGCCAACGCCGAGTACTGCATGAACATAGATCTTGCATAAAGTTAGTAAATGTTGTGCCACAGCCTACAGCTGTACGTCTTGCAGGGTTTTCCCGCGCGGTCCATTCCCTGGTCCTTTCCCTGGTCCTTACGCTGGTCCTTACCCTGGTCCAAACCCTCCTCTCTTGTCCTTCTCCAGCCTCAGCGAGAGTTTCTTCATGGTCAAGGGAGCTGCTCTCTTCCTGCAGCAGGGCACCAGCCCCCAGGGCCAGCACGCACAGGCCCACCACCAGCACGCAGGTCAGGTGTTTCCAATCCTTAGGCACGGCTGCTGCTGCGATGCCGGGGTCTGAACCATCACAACCCCCACTCCAGTAAATGTGGATGTCATGACAAGTCCTTTATTCAGACTATTAAAAGTCATGCATCTCAACCGACAAGTGGATGTAGGTAGAAATGTGTAGAGTTCGAAATTACTATCAATCTAACTTTGATTGTTTGCTTGTCAGGTTTCAATTTGATACTTATGTAGAGGTGTTGTCAGTTCAACCCAGAACTCTTGCGTACAATATTGCTGCTGGCTGTGGCATATGCTTAATATCCTATTTTTTACAGACTAGTTGAAGGTCCTTTTTTGGTTTATCTATGTTCTTGGCCAAAGTAAGTTTTACATGTATATGTATATTATATATACAAGCATGCATATATATATATTTATTTATATATTTAGCAACGTGTTTTTAGGTAAATCAGGATAACATTCAAAAGCACAGACAATGCCAGACTAAGAGCCATTTAATTGCATCAGCCTCCCCTTGCCAGACACCCAATTTGCTGTTTAGCACAGTTTATGCGGCTCATTTGTCTGAAAACCTTATGCTTACCACTCCCCTCAAAGCAGATGTGGGTTTTCCCGAGCGTGAGGGACGCAGGTAGACTTGATGATCAGCTTGTGCCAGGCAGATTAGCAGTAAAGTCCATGTCAGCACAGCTGCTGCTCTGAGGAGAGAAACTACAGTGCTAGTTTTTCGTCTTCATGCTTGCTTTAAAGGTCCCATGGCATGCTACTTTATGAATGCTTTTATATACTTGAAGACGTTCAAGAAATTCAGCCTTGGTGCAGAATTACAGCCACTACGAGCCAGTCCCACAATGAACTTTCTACAAATGTGCGGGTCAAGGTGGAGGGTGGGGGGTGTAGCCTTGAGCAGCTTGCGGCCACCTTACCATACGCTAGTGTTTACTAGGACTGGCCCGAATTATTTGAATATTCTAATACTCGTTCGGAAAATTAGTATTCAAAGCTTAAATCAGTATTCGGTGCTTCGTTGTTGTTTTTTTGGTTTTTTGGTTTTTTTTGCTCAACAATTTTTTTTTGTCAGAAGCTAGAACTGCAATATAATGTCAGCAAATAATATAATGTTTGGGATATAAAAGTTAGTAATATTGTAGTAGTAGTAGTAGTAGTAGTATATTGCTCATTTAGGAGGATATTACATCACTACAACAAGTGTCACAGCGCATCCATCACCTCAACTCCGAGCGCAGCGCAGTGAGCGCACTTACTTCAACATAGACATTGAACGAGCTGGTTCAAGATGCCCCAAAAATCTTCAGTTTGGGAACATTTTCAATTGGCCAATGATCGACGTAGCTGTATGCTACGTGAAGTTACCAGAGCGAGGGAGGCAAACTATAAGCGACACCAAGCAGAGAAGCGAGAGAGGTGGAGGAAGAATAGATATCTTGTTTCCCTTAACTTTATAACACAACATTAGCGGGATCTCGGGAGGAAAATTAATGCTTAGCTAAATGCTAACCTTAGCTTAGGTGTTTGTTTACGTTCGCTGTACAGCGCCGCGCCCATCAAATGTGACTGGCTTGCTGCAGAGCGTGAGCGTCTTGGGAATACCCGGTCAATATAATGGATATAATATGGACACATAAGACAATCAATATTCGGTATTTGTTATGGATTTATTGAGACACGTTCCAGGATGAATTGAAAAGTTCCCGTAAGGGCTTAGATGGCAGAGAGGACAGCTGATTTGGAACGGAACAAAAGCTGTTCGCTTCCACGGGGAAAAAGTAAGGAACTCCAACTTACTTAGGCCTACTAATTAACGTTCAAAAGCTATTTAATCTTCAACAAAATATGCAGATACTGTCAAAATCGTCTCCAGGGAGTATATAAGGATTATTAATGTTGTTTTGGATGGTGTGTTTTTCTCGGAAAAACCAACGAGTATTCGAAGCCTGAAAAATGGCATTCGGGCCAGCCCTAGTGTTTACAGTGGAACTATCGCAATGGCTCGGATTTATAATATCATCCGGAGACGCACACAGCTTTTGGCCTTGTAATGTAAATATTCTAGAACTATCCGGGTGCTCCAGCAGGAGTCCTGGAGCTCTATATCTAAATATCAAATTATACATAGATATCTATATCATATAATATATATATATATTATCACGGCCAAAAGCTGTGTGCGCTCTAGACTATATTATGAATCTCAAACGACTGTGTCGGGTTCTCCGACGTCTCTGGTTCTTCCACTTCCATCATCATTCTGAAGTAGACTGAACCGCGACATTGAGGACATTGAGGAGACATGTTTCCGTATGACGACACACGGGGAAAGTTCCAAGTTGGCGCGTCTGAGCTTTGTTTTTTCAAAGGCAGAGCAGGACACCTAGTGCTCGTTTTACACCTAACGCCATTTCTAGCTACTGGGGGACCATAGGCAGACTAGGGGAACTCATGTTAATGTTAGAAAACTTCCTGAAGTGAATTTTTTGTTGATTTGGTCGTCCTTTTAGATTGGTCGTCCTTTTAGATACATTCAAATTGTATGAATTTTTTCAAACATTTTCATATTCAACATGCTCAATCCGGTACATAATTAAATACACTACACTTTAACATGTACCCATTTAATTGGTATTTTACACTTTACACCACACCATTGTTTCGAAAAACTGCGGACAGCGGTAGAGCTTTTCTACATGAGCAGACAGTCTAGGCTAGTTTAAGCTACATTCTATTAGAAATGCCCCTTTTGGGTTTGTCGGCGGCCCTTCAAATTAATTTACAGCTACCACACCCTTTCACAGCCTAAGTTGCTCTGGAGAATCAGGTCCATACATAGTCAGGAGATGTCCTTTCATGTAGCACACATGGTAGAAAATATAATTGTCTGTGTCAGATTTGCTCTAAAATACAGTTAATACTTTGTTTGGTTTAGGCAAGGGGAGGTGCCTATGTAGAGCATGCAGCAGGCAAGGCGTGATGCAAAATTTATGCTGTGGAAATTGTAGTGTTTTATTAAGAGCACATCGAGGATGGCAGACAGTTAGTCCAACTAGCAAGTATTGCAATGTATCGCAATATTTATCATATCGAAATGAGTCTGATAGGAATCGCATTGTGAACCATGTATTGTGATACGTATCCTTAATACATATTCTGATTTATAACATCAACACTCACTCACTCGAATTCATGCTTTGGGCGTGTCCACATAGATTTATGTCTGATAGATGAGCAACGTTTGCTACAGTGCCCTGGGTAGGCTTGTAGACTGATCTATCAAGCACACATCTAGGTTGCCTTGTGATGTCACTTGTGATGTCAGAAGAAGCAGATTTTCAAAATGGCTAATCACACTCACACCTGGTGGTATAATATATCCCCTTTAAATGTACTGCCACCTACCGAATCGGAGTGTGTAGAACAGGATCTAGTCTCTGTGTATCTCCAGTTAATGACCAGCTATACCCACACATGGGCTGATAGGCCGTCATCTAAAGTGTGTGTGTTTGTGTGGGTGTGTTTGTGTCCATAGGGGACTTACCTCAACACCTTCAGGTGATGATCAACATCCTGAGATCCGAAGACAGAATCAAATTGGTAAGAGATGGTTACAAACACACAGTCACACCCAGCGCTGGGCAAATATTAAAGATGAACTGAACTGAAATTTGAAGTTTAGTTGATATAACAGATGTATTGTCTGCCTTCTCATTGGTACAATAACTAAAAATGGCGGAACTTGCTAAAAGGGATTAAATTGTACGGTGAAAGTGTTACAGGGCGCCGCCATGTTGGATTTCAACAATCAGTTACGTCACTGGCATGGTAACCTACTCCTACTCTGTGGCTCTAGCAGCCATAGCAGGTAATGAGTCAGGTTCTGAGGCTTGCTGAAATGGCTACGGAAAAGCAAACAACCAGGTCTACAGGAGGATCATCTTATTGCATTGCCCCTGGCTGCATTAATGAATTATATAGGGCCAAGGCAGCTGGGGTAATCATACATTTCCACAGGTTACCTTTGAATAGGAAACCAGCCCTTAATGCATGGCTGGCAGCCTTAAAACTGACTAACCCTCCGATGTCAATCAGCCCCTGTCATGTCAATCTCCACAAACTAGCACTCCGACCATAATGTGTATAAACTTTTACTCCGACGATATCACAGATCTATGTTTCCAAGCTGCTAATTAATGCACGGCGGTTCTGTAAACATAAGTTCCACAAATGTCCCTTTCTACTCACCCTGATGTTCGCCGACTAGCCGATTGCTGATGCAGAGGGAGTTAAACTCGAAGAAGTAGTTTCATAGTAAGATGTATCTGCAATATCCATTTGTGCAACATCCATCAACATCCACTAGAAAGTAAACCTCCAACATCCACCTAAAGTAAACGTGACACCCGTGAATCCGCCTCCCATCTATGCTCATCCGCGGGTGTTTCTCCCAAAGTGCATCGAACATGTCTTTCAGGTCCCGTCCACCCGGAGCCGATTTTTTTTGTGAAACCATGTCTTTAATAACCATGTTATTAGGCAGATAATAAACCATGTTCTTTAATAGGTCCATGGTCCCAGGGTGGTTTCAAATAAAACCGGACCTATGCGGTTTCGTGTTAGGATTCGTGTGGACGCCTGAAGCGACGTTAGAGTTGCGTTTAAAGTTAGGTTTTTTTGTATTATGTTTGTAGCTTTAAATACAGCCCCTTGGTCACTTTAATTACTAACTGTACATTAAAAAGTATTTCTACTCAATCTAAAAGGTAAACAACTACTATCTCCTCCTCGACTTGAATGTTTTTATACAGCGCGCAGGCTTGATGCGCTCCACTTATTTTTGTGGAGAACCAATGCCTTGAATATGTAGGTAGGTACTACAGCGTTTGTACAGCTCGTTGCGTTTTCGTCGAGTCCGTCTTTACGGAGATAGTCCTGAAATGCGTCAAAGGAAAACGGAGGGGGAATGATCGTTTTCGCCTTGTTACTTGGTTGCTATTTATGGGGTGCTCCAGTGTCTCCGCTCGGACGTCCCTTAGAGAGAGCATGGCCACTTCCAAAACCTCTCTCTCGCCGCACAGCATCCGAAATGCCCTATGCATGGTTATGCACAGCGGTCGAGTTGTAAAAAAAAAAGCCAGGGGGGATGGTGGATTTTAACTTTTACGGACAGATAATTTGTGCTGATAACAGCGCATATGGTGGGAGACCAACGGTGTGATTATTATTATTATATTATTATATATTTTTTCGTCGCTCTTATAAAATACGAGCGATGACTGTAGTCATCGCTCTTATTTTATCCCCAAAATCGCAGCTCATCGGACGAATCACACGATTCGAGGCATGACTCATTGATCCTTAAAAGTGAGGCATCACTTTTAAGGATTTTAAAAACTGATTCTTATTCTTTTTTTCAAAGATGCATTCGCCAGAGAAGGGAGACTAGCGTTGCTCACTGGTTGGAATGAATGGGAGAAAAGGGGACAGAGTTGTCTGCGGATTCATTTCTGAGATGCAGAGACAGCTTCACGCTACCAGTGTCTGTCTCGTACGATGTTGAATGAGAGCTTGTGAAGGCACTATAATATAATAACTGCTGGTTATGCAACCTAATCCCACCATTAGATGGTCAAGGTTGACCGGGACCTCTCGGCAGCAGACCGATTCAATGGCAGTGTCCATGCTCCGAGAGCACCCACACGCACACCAGTCACACCCACACGATCCGGTGGAGCTGGAGCCTGAAATTGATCCCTCTCCACCGGGTGGTAGTCGGGCATGTCCCTCACAGGCTCAAACGCGTAACCAGCCATATTAAAATCACTATTTTCCGCCGTGGAGTGTAGAAGACGTTCGCGTGTCTGCAGCAACGACCTAGTCCGACCATGCCAGTGACGTCATCGGTGCTCTAATACTAAAAGACGCATTTTCTTTTGTTGCTAAAAAAAGCTATATATTGATTTTTTTAAATATTTCTTTTGGTGTAATTTTTTTTTATAATGGTCATAACTAACACGTTATCGATGTTGATTATTTCAGTTCAGTACATCTTTAACAACATTTAGCGGCTCTCATCTTGCACTCAA
Source organism: Pollachius pollachius (assembly GCF_949987615.1). Taxonomy (NCBI): domain Eukaryota; kingdom Metazoa; phylum Chordata; class Actinopteri; order Gadiformes; family Gadidae; genus Pollachius; species Pollachius pollachius. The sequence goes on along the minus strand of NC_136934.1, from coordinate 26,708,716 downwards.
TGCCTTATACTGCCCATTGGAGAATGCTTTGCTTTCAGCATTAAAATGCACCCTGTAGCTTTTCTTTTCATCAATGTTTGATGCTCATTCTTTTGATTTATTTATAACTTCAAGTGTTCCATATGTCTAGGTTAAATGGTAAACTCACCAACTGCAATGATGACTAATGATGAATACCAGCATCCCGCATTAAATTGGAAATCTTTGCTGGCGGTCAATAATTGTTTTTTTTGCTTAAGGCTCTTTGGAATGGTGAAAACGTCATTGAGTGTGGTTTTGGTCGGTCTGTAGGCTGTCCGTCTGGAGAGTGGGTGGTCAGAGCGCGTGCGGTACATGGTGGTGGTGTACACTAACGGGCGCCAGGACACGGAGGAGAACATCCTGCTGGGGATGGACTTCACTAACAAAGACAGGTAGGAGGAACTCCTGACCACCTTCAACTCCATCACCCTCTACCAACACCACCCTCTCCATCCCCAGCAACACCCTGATCACCATCACTCCCTCAGCCTTCACCAACATCACCTTTTATTATCTCCATCACCACTAGAGCTGAACGATTAATCCAATCCTAACCGACATCGCAAATTTTTAATGTTAAAAAAGTCAGAATCAGAAACACCTGGCCACGTTGGGTTCACTTGTACGCGACGCAACGCTACCCTCCACTCACGTGACATACCAATACGAATACCACCGGCAGGGAAAACTGACCGAAATGATCCAGAGTATAACTCCATATGAACGAGATTCAAAACGGCACAGCGAAAGGAGAGAGCGGAGTTCATAGGGAAAGATTTGAGGTTTTCATAACTACCACTGACATGTGGTCAAGTCGCACATCGTACATGTTAACCTATTTGATAGTATTACATGCATGTTTATTATGAGTGATAGAGACACATATTGGTTATTTTTATGTTTCTGCATTTTAGTTTGTGTGATTTGTTTTAGTTTCTGTGATTTGTTGTTTTATTTGTTGTTTCTGAATGGAGATCAGTAAGACTTGTATTTATTTTTCTTTTACAATTCAATGGTTAAATATAGATGTTCTAATACATTCATCAATTCATCTCAACACATAGGCCTGGCCTACAGGAAAGGGCAGTTCATATGTTGACTTGTTGCAATGTTTTGTTGTTCATACTAAATCGCAATCGCAATTCTAAAAAATCGCAATTCAATTACTTCCCCAAATCGTTCAGCCCTTATCACCACCATCAACTTTACCTCCACAACCTCCAACTTCAACTCCACCTCCACCAACTCCATCCCCTTCAAAACCATTCTCTTCAGTGCCCCATTTCTGAAATTAGAAACACTGCAATATCCTTTAAATACATTGAGTGATCCCACTGGGCACGTAGCATAGGAAACTAATTTGTGTGGTCGCTATCATTTCTCACATATTGTCCCTCACGCTTTGCCCTCCCGTCAGTAGGAACTGTTCCATTGGCATGGTTCTTCCTCTGTGGAGCGACACCAAGATCCACCTGGACGGAGATGGGTGAGTCCTGCTCTCTGCTGCCCCATGATGTGTATCCATTCAGTGGTTACTATAGACTAGAGCAGACCTGTCAAACACCATATACGGCCCGCTACCTCATTTATGTGGCCCGCAGAGCTTCAAAGGCACGTCTTAAAAAAAAAAAGACGTGCGAAATGATGGCGTTTATCTAAAACAGTTTACTAACAAGTGATAGTTGAGGGAAGGCAATTTAATTAAATCCAGTGATGGACTCTCTTCTCTAGATATGTGTAATTGTTTTATTGTATACATTTTCTCCTGCATAGATTTTATATATTATCTCTGTTAGGGATATACCGATACCAGTACTCTGGCTCGGGTCCGATATTGTGCTCATGTACTTGTAATACTTCTCAGATACAACAACCCGATTCCACTTTACGCATCGTCACTTAACGTTTAAGAGCCAATGAAGCCAAAATGTTGTTTTTTTTAAAGGTAATTTGTCCTACATGATCGTCAACACAGTAATCGATGCCATTGTATGACCAAACTATGAGCAAAATAATGGGCACCAACGGCGTGGTTTGAATGGACGATGGGGTTCTGCCTGGGCAGCGGTTGACTGCCCCGGCCGAGAGAAAGTGGAGCTTTTCGGAAACTTAACGCCAATTGTGTGTGGATGGTGAAGCTACGTCTGTGCAGCCATTTATTTAATACCCGTGTCCGAGAGCTAGGATTCCCTGACACCTATAGTATACTATGGTTGACTTTGCTACGGTGTGTGGCGCATGTCATATATAACATTGCTCATTATAGCTCATTATAACTCATACACAACAATGGTACTAAAAGAGTATCACAAAGTTGCCTAGGGTCGTAACCATGGCGATAACATTTCACCCTCTTTCCTAGAACTCTGATTTAAATAGAGCCGGTGAACTGCCCCAACAGAGCTCCCCACGTCCACACAGACCGCAATGCCGGTGCGCCTTGGTCGTGACGTCAGACTACCTCCGAAAAGGTAGTCTGTCGTCACTAAAGAACGCTATCTGCATTCAGCAGGATGGAAAGTTCACATAGTGTTTTAGGGAGAAAAAAAAACATAGGTGATAAAATGGCATAGATTACTATTTTTACGATCACAAAAGACACATTTTCATGTTTAAAACAAAAAATATGTGGTTTTGGATTAACTTGCTCTTAAAACTGTAATGGTATTACAGTTTTATTATATATCTTTATCGGCGAGTACCCAAACGCGCATCCGGCCATTTAGTAATCTGAGAAAAAGTGGAATCGGTGCATCCCTAATCTCAATTATACCTCCCTAGGGGGTTTACAGTGAACACGGTGGAGCGAACTCACGTCTTCAAACCGGTCTCAGTACAAGCTATGTGGTAAGTAGTACAAAGTGCTGTGTTTGATATCAACAACTTTTTCAACCCCAATTAATTGAATTTTTTTACTGAAGAATTTATCCACTTTTTTCCTGTGGAAAAAAGTGGATAAATTCTTCAGTAAAAAAATTACCAAACACATAGAAAGTTTGTTCAAGCTCTGAAAGAACACCTCACAAAATTTGTGTTGTGTGTTGTGTTTGATATCTACATTTACATTTAGGGCATTTATCAGACAATTTTATCCAAGGCGCCTTACAGGAAGTACATTTGTCAAAAGAAAGAGAAACAACAATATATCGCTGTCGGTACAGTCAGGATGTTCATAGAACCAAGTGCCAAGTACTAGCAATCGCTAGGTTAACCCATTCCCTCTATACAACAAAGATAGCTAGGATAAGACACTTCACAATGCCAAGTAATATTTTTAAGTGCCAGGACGTACAACCTACAATGGGTGTGCGTAAGAGGGGTGTTTTTTGGATAGTAAGAGAGGAGAAGGGGCGGTGGGGGGTACCGCCCCTGCTATACAGGGCCCAGGTGAACTGCACAAGTGAGTCTTGAGTCACTTGCGGAAGCTGGTGAACGAATCAGAGGTCCTGACATCGGCAGGGAGCTCCTGCCCCCACTGCAAAGAGTTGTGACTTTTGGCTGCTCTTAGCGATTGCAGTACCAGTCTAGCTTAGGGAGTTGAGCGGAGCCGGGGTGTGTGGTCTGGACTTCGAGGTAGGCAGGTGCAGTACCATTGACTGCCTTGTAGACCAGTACCATCATCTTGAATCTAATGCGATATCAACGACTCTTGCATCACCAATGAATTGATCCAAGTTTTTTTTTTCTGAAGAATTTAACCAATTTTTTTCCAAACGTTCTAATGTGTTCAGGGCAACTCAACATAAAAAAAATAGAAAATCTCGGCATCATCATTTCTGGGCTCCGAGTTGTCCGACTTGATGTCAGTAGCAGTATCAAACATGGGTGTTTGTTGATGTTTTAACACATCATTTGATGTGTAATTATGCAATATGTGTTTGTATCGTTTTTCTTATATTTATGTGATTATAGCAATATGTGGTATTTAAGAGCTATTTTACAGATTAAATTAGTTTAACAGTGCTTACTAGCATGTTGTTGAGTCCTCCTTCCCCGCTGGCAGGTCGGCCCTGCAGATCTTACACAAGGCTTGCGAGGTGTCGCGCAGACACAACTACTTCCCCGGGGGCATGGCCCTCACCTGGCTGGGCTACTACGACAGCTGCGTCTCCTCGGAGCAGAGCTGCATCAACCAGTGGAACGCCATGAAGGACCTGGAGACCACGCGGCCAGACTCGCCCGACATGTTCGTGGACAAGTCAGTGTCAAGTCAATTGAATGAGTATAGCTCTCCTATATCGAAGATCCAGTCCCAAAGGGCTTCACAGGCCACAGTTTATGACCCCTGCCTAATGAATAAGCCCCCAAAAGAGTAAGGAAAAGCTCTGTTAATAATACAGGAAGAATCATTGAGAAGGAACTCAGAACGAGGGATCCGTCCTTCAGTGAGGAAAGACCCATTCGCATGTATTGCACATTACATCAAATATATATGAATTATATAACATTTTACACACATTACCTTTTCTATAAATCTGAATATAGTGCACGTATGATGTACAAAATCTAAACATTTATGCATGCGTACATTTATTTTGTTTGTTTTCTAAATGATAGACACTAAGTGTCTATTATTATTGGGGGTCAAGCAGCGAAGCTGCGAGACAACCTATTGTTTTCGTACGTTTTCTTTACCTCCATGGGAGTCTATGGCAGTCCATAGAACGCCTTGGTGAAATTTGGCACACTGGTTCAGGACAGTCCCATTAGCCCATGAAGCAAATTTGAGGTCGCTAGCTCATCAGCTCTAGCGCCACCAACAGGTCAAAGTTGGACATGCATTCATGTTTATAACTTTCGACCCATTCATCCAATATTCACAAACAAGGTATCATTGGATTCCTTGATCCAAGCCGAGTTCAACCCACCCTATGTCGTCGTTTTGCGCCATGATGGATTTTCCGCCATCTCGGTTTATGTCAAAAACCTTTTTAAAATGCATCTCCTATCACAAATTTTGTCCAATCATTGCAAATCTTGGCAGACATGATCATCAGGCCATGCTTGATAAAATTATATCAGACCGATTTATCAAATTCAAAACCGTTTGGCCAGGACAGCCAATCAAATTTAGCCGCAAAGTCGCCAGCAGCGCTTTGACGTATCATAACCAAACTTGGTACATAGACCCATGACATCATCATGGGGACACTCAATGAATTTGGTAACCATGACCTCTAGGGGGCGCTATAATTAATGAAGAGGTGTTTTAACTCCTCTCTCTTCACATGAGTATATTTCAAACAAATGTTCAATGTCTGGTGATACTATCAGACCTCCCCATGTAGCTAGCAAATGATTTCTCACGGAAACATCTGCGACAGCCAATCAAATTCGACCGCGAAGCCGCCAAACAGGAAGTAAGCCAATATCTCAGCAGTCCTTTGACATATCATTACCAAACTAAGTACATAGACCCATGACATCATCATGGAGACATTTACATTCACATTTACATTTAGGGCATTTAGCAGACGCTTTTATCCAAAGTGACTTACAAGAAGTGCATTTGTTACAATAAGTACATTTGTCATAAGAAGTGAAACAATATATCGCTGTCAGTACAGTAAAGATGTTCATAGAACCAAGTGCAAGTATTACAATCGCTAGGCTAACCCATTCCCCGTGTAAAGCAACGATAGCAGCTACTGTAGACGATACACAATTAAGTACCTTGAATAAGTGCAATGTGCAAGTGCCAGGACGTACAACATTCAATGGTGGCTGTGCATTGGCTTCTATGCAGAGTCGAGGTGAACTCTGAACAGGTGAGTTTTGAGTCTTTTGCGGAAGCTGGTGAGCGACTCTGCGATCCTGACATCGGTAGGGAGCTCGTTCCACCACTGAGGTCCCAAAACAGAGAAAAGTTGTGACTTCGCTGATCGACCTTTGCTTGCTCTTAGCGATGGCGGTACCAGACGTCCAGCTGAGGCCCTCAATGAATTTAGTGACCATCGACCTCTTGGAGGCCTTTTGGCCGCCATGTTGAAAATTGTCAAAATCAATAATACATATCCACAGGACACAAATTATGTCCAATCATCATGAAACTTGCCATATATGATCTTCAGACCAAGCTGAACAAATGTGCCAAACAGCTTTCTCAGATTCAAAACTGTTTGGCCGTGACAGCCAATGAAACTTGACGGCAAAGCCTGTTCTCAGCATCTCTTTAACATATCATAGCCAAACTAGGTGCATAGACTCATGACATCATTCTGAGGACATCCAAACAATTTGGTGACCTTTGACCTCAGGGGGACGTCAAACAGGAAGTGAGCTCATTTCTCTGCAAGGCCTTCATGCATCCAAACCAAACTTGGCTCATAGTCTTATGACCCTATCCTGATGATGCCCAAATAATTGGGCATCATCAACGCCTAGGGGGGCGTTGTTAGCAGCGAGTCTATTCCGGCCCTTACAAAGCAACTTCAATGCATTTTCATTGTGATAACCATTTGCCAATATCATCATGTTGCCACCTAACCAATTACGTCTGTCCAGCAAAATTTGTTTATTGAGTTCCTGCTGCATTCTGCTTGACCCCCACATTGCTGCTCGCAGCTTTATTTATTATTATTATTATTGTTTCTGTAACGTTTTTTTTTCGTCAAAAAAAAAGTCATACTGCAGCCTATACCCTACATCGAAAACTCTTGAAATTTTCAGTTATGTTTACCAATAACCCCCTCTACAAATTTGTGGTACTGCACCCAAAGGTGGCGTTATTGTAAAAAATCATGAATTAGGCTTATTTCTCCTCACCAGATTAACCTGGACTCAAAATTCTTTCAGAATATTAATCTCTAGAATCAGACGCATTTATCAAACCCTCTTAGGGTCTTATGCCCTAAAAATGTATACTTTCGCCACATAAAATCTTTAGATCAAGCCTCACAAAAATCATCAAACAGAATTTGTTTGTACTTAGTTCCATTTGAGAAATATTGGCCAATAATGTTGGAGCAGTTAGCCCATTTTTCTTATGACCATTTTGTTATTGTATTAAAAATCATAAGGCTATTATTAAGTGGATACCAATACCCCCCACTACTAATAAACCCAAATTGTGGTACTACACCCAAAGGTGGCGCTATTTTAAAAGATATATGAACTAGCCTTATTTCTCCTTACCAGATTGACCTGGACTCAAAATTCTTTCATCATATTAATCTCCGTTAGTGTTCTTGACTACAAATGTTTAATTTACCCAGAATTTCAAAGATTTTTCAGGTATATGCTTTGAAGAAAGCCCTTAATTCACCATGTGAATGAGTGGAACATCTTTCCTTAAATATGACAATTATATGTTACATTTTTATGTCTTCCATTAGTGTGTTCTTGACTTTTAATTTTGCTCGGACCCCGTTAATCACCGCTTGCGGTTATATTTATTATTATTGTTATTATTATTATTATCCTATCATAGGCAAAAGACTGTAGAGGCTCCCAGTGCAGTAGGTTACAGTGTCAGCGGTCTGTATGGTCTCCTAGGCCGTCAGAGAGAGAGTGCACCGAAGGACTCCTGAAGGCCAAGCTTCGCAGTATCATGAGTTACCAGGACCTGGACAACGTCACGTCCAAACAGGTAAACGAAAAATAAAGCACACCAGTTTAAAGTAGCAGGTTCCCTGGACTGTCTGGAATTTAGGTTTCTGGGCCGCTGATTCAATTTTGAGGAATAAGTTCTCTCAATCACTGATAGGTTGAACCTGAAAAATGTGTGCTCGAGATCGAGACAGGCTTCATAAGCCATCATCTATCGCACCCTTAAAATGGGATTGCTCAGGGGATTCCCAAGCCGCTAATGCTATTTCAGTGATTTTACTGGTTGGATAGGGGGAGGATTTGTGCTACGGCACAATGGAAAGGTTGATTCCATGAGACGAGGTGAAGGCATCAAGTGTTTGCCACGTTTGACTTGGTGATAAAAATAGCAAAACGTGTAACAAAATTTGTAACATGAATCTACTTATATTTGAAGAGAGATGGAGCTCCAGTTTACTATACAGCCTTCTGCATACTCTGAACAGGAATCAATTCCCATCAGTAAACAACATCAGTAAAGTTTGTAAGCTACTGCTAGAGACCCCGCATCTCAGCTACGTAGGCTACCGTCAGACTCCTGGCTCCTGTGTAGTGTGAAAGGAGCGAAAGTTGCTCCCAATTCCAAAATGACTCCAGTAAAAACGAGTCAAGTTGATTGTTAAGCCAGAAACATATGCGACCAACAAGGACGAAAACTTGTAATACAATAGTTTTGGATATGAGACCATAGAAAGAAGTGGCAATTGCAGCCCTGGCAGAGTTATCTCAGAGCTAGCCTGTAATGAACCAGGATTGCTCACGTCAAGGCTCACATCATGAGTGGTCATGGTAACTGAAGTGAGAGTAGTCTATCTTGGTATCTGAAACCGATTCCCTAAATCGTGACTTAATAAATCCGGTTAACTTGGAAATCCAACTTCAATCGGGGCCCTGCTGACTTCCTACAGAAGTTATTTTGTATCAAAACTAGGGATGGAGGATATGAAAACGAGTATTACAGTCAAGGTCACCTCAGACCTTCACATCATAACAATATACATTGATGTACAACAGTGAGTACAGAATTATTTGTGGATATGAGCCAGTTAGGCTAGTGGTTTGGGTCTTTGTCTCCCACCGAAAAGGTTGTGAGTTTTGAAACCCTTATGTCCTATCTGCCAAAGTGTCTGCCAAAACAGTAAATCAAACCAATAGCAGTAATAATAATAATGATGCCACTAAGTAACAATCAAGAGCTATCTGCTTATGTGTCTTAGATCCGCACAGAGCTGGAGCAGCATATGAGCTGCAACCTGAACGAGTACAAGGAGTTTATCGACAACGAGATGCTTCTGATCCTGGGTCAGATGGATAAGGCCTCGCTGATCTTCGATCACCTCTACCTGGTAGCTACTTGCTAGATTTATCCTTCTATTCATAATTTTTTAAGTCAATATAACAAACATTAACATTTTACGTTTATATTGTTTTCTTGTTTTCCTGGTCAGACAAATCAGGCAAATGTATTCGTATTTTGTCTCGAATAGGAATATGTTGGGCTGTGGTAGCATGTGTTGGGCATTGGCCATGTGGGGGGGGTCTGATAGTAATGGTGAGTGTGTATACTTAATCCAAGTCAAGGCACCCAGGTCTCCCATACAGTTGAAACTATCCATTACCTTTTTATATGACGTCAAAGCCGCAAAAGGTTGTCTTCCAGATATAATAATAACATCTTTGACAGAGTCTGGATAACAGCTACTGTAGCAAAAGGTGGTACAGAATGAGGAGCAGTGTTGACGGTGTGTTTGTTGTCGCCCAGGGATCAGAATGGAACGCGTCTAACATGGAAGAGCTGCAGGAGACAGGGTGAGACCTGCTTTGACCCAAGATAAAAACACAAACAATCATTTGAATTGTAATTGACTAAATCGGTGACCCCCCTCCCCCCAGAGTGGGCTACATCCTCAACGTGACCCGGGAGATAGACAACTTCTTCCCTGGGACATTCTGCTACCACAACATACGTGTGTATGATGAGGAGGCCACAGACCTGCTGGCCCACTGGAACCACACCTACCACTTTATCCTCAAGGCCAAGTGAGTGTGAGTGTGTGTGTGTGTGTGTGTGTGTGTGTGTCTGTGTGTGTGTGTGTGTGTGTGTGTGTGTGTGCGCGCGAGTGTATTTCCATCTGGTTTTACTTTAAAGGACTACTTTGGAAATATATGTTCAATCTATTCAAGTATTAACAGGATATGTTATGTTTTTTTCTAACCCCGTAATCGATTCAAATCAAATGGTCATCTCGAATGCCACCTACTGCTAACAGGAAAAACAACTCCAAGTGTCTGGTGCATTGCAAGATGGGTGTGAGCCGCTCGGCCTCCACGGTGATCGCCTACGCCATGAAGGAGTACGGCTGGTCTCTGGAGAAGGCCTACGGCTTCGTCAAGCAGAAGAGGAGCATCACCAGGCCCAACGCCGCCTTCATGAGGCAGCTGGCCGAGTACGAGGGTATCCTGGACGCCAGGTAGAGCACTTGCACCGCACCCAAGCCTGGAGGACTCACCGCTCACAGGGTTCTGCTGACATCGGTGCCTCCAGAATCAGATTGTTCACGAATATCAGTAAAGCCTTGGCTAGGCAGAAATCTATCTCCACATATGTGGCCTTATGTTGTGAACAAAGCCCAAGCCAGGGCCACTCGTGGGCTGTGTGCTTATATCTATGCATCTATATATCTCTCCATGTGTTATATTTACATCTATATAGCTATCTGTGTGTTATATCTATCTATTTAAGCAATATCACACAAGAGGGAGTGCTGTTGTACTGAATATCAGCACAGCTGTGATTCGGTCGTAGGTACGAGGCCGCAGGTATGAGGCCGTAGGCCGAGTGCTGAAGATAATCACAGCCGTGCTGATATTCAGTACAACAGCACAACCTCGAGTGATACTGCTTTTATACAACAGTTCTACAAGCACCATTTATTAGTTAACAGCAATAAGCAACAACAGATTATGATTTATTTGTTTATTTAATGATTTATTTGGCTCTGCCAACACAAATAGATCCGCAACTGGACTGGGACTGAACTGTTGCCAAGTAACAAATAAACACACTAACTTGCTACTTTGTATAGGTCTACATGTTACTGCAGACCAGCTAGCCTACTTTTTTTCCTCTAGGTTTGCGCTGAAGGATCAGTGCAGGCTTCTTTCCTTCCCTTCGTTATTAGAACACCTGTAAAGCGGAGTGATCCATGTATAGTTAACAGTCCCAGTGCTGTTATACTCTATATCAGCACTCATGGAATGCCTCTTGTCCAATCAAATTACTTGGTCGGAACTAACTGTTGTATAAACATCTATATATCTGTCTATTAGTTATATCTAAACACCTATACATCTATCTATGTGTTATATCTATACTAGGGATGTCAGTTTCGGTTAATTTTGCTTTCGATAGGCTGACGACCATTCCCATTGCAAAAACAAATGTTCACTTAAACTGTGCGCGCAAACACAGGGGGTTTATGTAAGTTCATACAGTGCATTTGTGCAGATGGAAAATTGCCTTCTAGTTTACATATCAGATGTCTCGTCATGTAGATAAATACACTTGTATTGAACATAATGAGGTAAAATATTCTGAGGTAAAGTTTCCAGTGGCCCTCGCCCATGCGAAAGAGCAGTAGTTGTTCCTAGTGCATTTCTCAGATGAAAATGAAACATTTCAGAAAATATCACAGTACTCGTAATAACCCAACAAACATTTTGTTGGACAATAAAAAACCTTTAAAAGGCGTTAAAAGTTGCAGGACTGTTTTCCGATTAGTGACATATATATATTGTTTAATAATCCTGAATCCATGATTGTTTTTTATTGTGGACATATGCCCGATGCTAAATCGTTATATTGACGTTTCTAGGAAAGCACAACATTTGTCGCTTAAGGCTCTACTCATAAGTGTGTGAATTGACACACACCAGTGACGGCAGACATTTTTATCCAAAGCGACTGTTGCACAATAAGCAAAAAGGGATATGTTGCAACTGTTTGTGTGTTATATCTTTATATCTGTTCATCTATATATCTCTCTGTGTTATATCTATACATCTATACTTCTGTCTGTGTTTTAAATCTATACATTTGTCTGTGTGTTACATCTATACATCTGTACTTCTGTCTTTGTGTTATATCTATACATCTATACCTCTTTCTGTGTGTTTCCAGTAAACAGCGCCACAACCGGCTCTGGCACCCGGACATCGACTGTGAGATGTCCACTGTCGGCCACCAGGGGATTTCCCAGTGCTGCCAGTGGGCCCCAGCGGAGCCAGGTGGCGTGTCCCCCTCCCGCCTGACCCCGGGCTGGGTTGGGGGGCTGGACGTGGACCCGGCTTACAACAACTACTACTTCCGCCGGCTGTCGGACTCTGCGCTGGAAAGCGAGCCGTCCACGCCGGTGCGCGGCCCGGGCCCGCTCCTTAACATGGACAAGGTGTTCATCCAGATCGAGGATGTGGAGCGGGACGCGCTGCTGGACGATGAGGGTCCCCCGCCCCACCTAGGGGCCGGAGGCGGCGGAGTCACGGCGGAGGGCACGGATGGCCTGGGGGCCCTGAAGGGCCGCCTGGAGTTCAGCACCGTTGAAGAGGAGGACGAGGAGGAGGTGCGCAAGGAGGAGGCAGAAATGGAGGTGCTGATGCATCCCAATGGAGGAGGAGGAGGGGAAGGCACAGGGATGGACTTGGTATCACTGAATGAGAGTTCAAACAATAACAATAATAACAACAGAAACAACAACAAGCTCCTCGCTGTAAGTTTTGAAACAAGAGCAGCATGTTGACCATCATGCTGTGGGACCGCTACAGTGTTTCAGCATAATCCCTAACCACACCTGCTGCAGAGCAACGCAGCCATCATTTTGCTTTAACCCCCCCTCTTTAGTTTTTAGTCCGTGTGTCCGTGTCCGTGTGTGTGTGTGTGTGTGTGTGTGTGTGTGTGTGTGTGTGTGTGTGTGTGTGTGTGTGTGTGTGTGTGTGTGTGTGTGTGTGTGTGTGTGTGTGTGTGTGTGTGCGTGCGTGCGTGCGTGCGTGCGTGCGTGTGTGAGATTAGGAAACCGCCCCTTCAAACACCCATAAACTCCACCCAGTGTCTTGGCCCGGGACCAGAGGAGACCCTCCTTCTCTGGACACTTAGGCTTGCCTTAAAGATGAACTGAACTGAAATAATCAACATCGATAACGTGTTAGTTATGACCATTATAAAAAAAATTACACTAAAAAAATATTTAAAACATCAATATATAGCTTTTTTTTAGCAACAAAAGAAAATACGTCTGTTAGTATTATAGTGCCGATGACGTCACTGGCATGGTAGGACTAGGTCGTTGCTGCAGACACGCGAACGTCTTCTACACTCCACGGCGGAAAACAGTGATTTTAATATGGCTGGTTACGCGTTTGAGCCTGTGAGGGACATGCCCGACTGCCACCCGGTGGAGAGGGATCAATTTCAGGCTCCAGCTCCACCTTCGGATCGTGTGGGTGTGACTGGTGTGCGTGTGGGTGCTCTCGGAGCATGGACACTGCCATTGAATCGGTGTGCTGCCGAGAGGTCCCGGTCAACCTTGACCATCTAATGGTGGGATTAGGTTGCATAACCATGCATAGGGCATTTCGGATGCTGTGCGGCGAGGGAGAGGTTTTGGAAGTGGCCATGCTCTCTCTAAGGGACGTCCGAGCGGAGCGCGAGTGGAGCGCCCCATAAATAGCAACCAAGTAAAAAGGCGAAAATGGTCATTCCCCCTCCGTTTTCCTTTGATGCGTTTCAGGAATATCTCCGTAAAGACGGACTTAATGCGGAAACGCAACGAGCTGTACAAACGCTGTAGTACCTACATATTCAAGGCGCTGGTTCTCCACAAAAATAAGTGGAGCGCATCCAGCCTGCGCGCTGTATTAAAACATTAAAATCGAGGAGGAGATAGTAGTTGTTTAACCTTTTAGATTGAGTAGAAATACTTTTTAATGTACAGTTAGTAATTAAATTGACCAAGGGGCTGTATTTAAAGCTACAAAAATAATACAAAAAAAAATACTTTAAACGCAACTCTAACGTCGCTTCAGGCGTCCACACGAATCCTAACACGAAACCGCATAGGTCCGGTTTAATTTGAAACCACCCTGGGACCATGGACCTATTAAAGAACATGGTTTATTATCTGCCTAATAACATGGTTATTAAAGACATGGTTTCACAAAAAAATCGCCTCCGGGTGGACGGGACATGAAAGACATGTTCAATGCACTTTGGGAGATACACCCGCGGATGAGCATAGATGCGAGGCGGATTCACGAGTGTCACGTTTACTTTAGGTGGATGTTGATGGATATTGCATAGATGGATATTGCACAGATACATCTTACTATGAAACTACTTCGAGTTTTACTCCCTCTGCATCAGCAATCGGCTAGTCGGCGAACATCAGGGTGAGTAGAAAGGGACATTTGTGGAACTTCTGTTTACAGACCTGCCGTGGTTTAATTAGCAGCTTGGAAACAGATCTGTGATATCGTCGGAGTAATAGTTTATACACTTTATGGTCGGAGTGCTAGCGTGTGGAGATTGACATGAGAAGGGCTGAATGATATCGGAGGGTTAGTCAGTTTTAAGGCTGCCAGCCATGTATTAAGGGCTGGTTTCCTATTCAAAGGTAGCCTGTGGAAATGTATGATTACCCCAGCTGCCTTGGCCCTATATAATTCATTAATGCAGCCAGGGGCAACGCAATAAGATGTTCCTCCTGTAGACCTGGTTGTTTGCTTTTCCGTAGCCATTTCAGCGAGCATCAGAGCCTGACTATGACCTGCTATGGCTGCTAGAGCCACAGAGTAGGAGTAGGTTACCATGCCAGTGACGTAGTTGATTGTTGAAATCCAACATGGCGGCGCCCTGTAACACTTTCACCGTACAATTTAATTCCTTTTAGCAAGTTCAGCCTTTTTTAGTTATTGTACCAATGAGAAGGCAGACAATACATCTGTTATATCAACTAAACTTAAAATTTCAGTTCAGTTCATCTTTAAGAAGTCCGAAGAACGCACCCTGTCAGCTGAAACTTTCCAATACGGAGCTCTTCCTGCCTGTAACCCCCCTCCTCCTCCTCCTCACCTCCACAATCCCCGCCTCATGGAGGCCCAGATTATAGTAGCCAGGATGAGATGGAGGTGGAGACTGTGCTTGAGGGCAGCTTCCTGAGCTGCAGAGTATGGAGCCTCGTACGGAGGAGAGCCGTTCTGCGACCCTAGTCCTCCCCAAGCACCAGACCCACCAGTGCCTGGTCCTCCAAAAGGGCCTGGTTCTACCCCAGCACAGACCCCCAAAGGCCTGGTCCTCCCTCAGCACCAGACCCACCAGGGGGGCCTCATTACAGAAACTTCCTAACTATGAAATCCTATCCTATCTTGAGATAGGAAGGCATTAAGGGGGTTTGGTATTACAGAAGGTTTCCTAACTTAACTTAGGAAGAAATCCTATTTTATCTTAAGATAGGAATTTAGCCATTACAGAACTATCCTAAGTTAGGAATTTCTTAAGTTAGGATCCATAAGTTAGGTGGCCATACACCCTGTCCTAAATTCAAAATAACTGAAAAAAATGGCAGCAGCACTGCTAGTAGGTCTGTATGACAATGAAGACGAGGAACATCAGAACAGAAACGTGATGGCTGAAAGGCTACCGAGACCGCATAATGATTTGTTAAATTTTCCTGACCATATTGTAATTTTATTTTATCGCCTACAAAGACATTAAATTTCGAATTTGGTGGAAGAATTACTTTACTACTTTATTACTCCTCTTCTTGTTCTCTTTACCAATACCCACCATGACCGTAATACTAGTGCTTCTAGCTTGCCATTATTAACAAAGATCCTTTATCAACAGTCTCTGTTAGCGTTAAAAGTAACTTGTTCTATCAATCTCGTGCACATTCTGAGTGCAGAAACAGACATAACCTGATGATTGCCGATCGAAAAATCAGATTGACAGAACAGTTAGGATTACCTAAGATAGGAGGCCAAAGATATGATAGGAAACGGCCGACTGCCAGGAACTGCTGTAATAGGAACCGCTTAAGCACCAGACCCACCAGGGCCTGGTCCTCGCCCAGCACCAGATCCCCAGGGCCTGGTCTACCCCCAGCACCAGACCCACCAGGGCCTGGTCCTCCGCCAGCACCAGACCCACCAGGGCCTGGTCCTCCGCCAGCACCAGACCCCCCCAGGGCCTGGTGCTGGGGGTCTGGTGCCTTGCCCAGCAACAGACCCCCCAGGGCCTGGTCTCCGGCTGCGCCCAGCTTCTGGAGAGGCTTTAAGAGCGCCTGCTGCTGCAACACACCTGCAGGGGCCCAAAGAGGAGGAAGACCGGTCTTACTTCCCTGGGGACCTCCTCTCGTCTTTCACGCCGTGCACTGCGGAGCTGCACCTGCACGCCAGTGGGGTCTCCTCACCCGGCCGGCCGGTTCCGGCAGCGAGCGCTGGAGATCGAGGCACGTACACGTTTGGCGGGCCTCACCATGCCCTCGCACCTCAAGCACTCCAACTCGCTAGCCAAGCTGGATGGCCTCCAGCTGTCCAGCCATGACCTGTGCTCCGCTTGCTCCTCGGACGCCGCCTCCCTTGCGCTGTTTGTGTCCCAGTCCCCGGAGCAGGGCCCCACGTGGGACTGTCTCTCTGTGGTCAACATCCCCTGCTCAGGGCCCAGGAAGACAAGGGGGCGGACCTTGGAAGGAGAGCTGGCTGGAGGAGACTGGGAGGCAAGGAAAGGCTCCCCCCCTTGTCTCCATTCCTTTGAGGAGGTTGGAACATCGGAGTCCTCGTGAACCATATGCACATGTGCCAGTTTGGTCTTTTCAAACAAAGGAAGAAAGGCCAGCATTTGAGTCTGTAGCCTGCATGCATGTAGCGTGCGTGTGTAAGCCAACAATTCACCTCAACCTTAGTTTGTTCTGTGGACACAAAGAAAGTGCCTTTTTGACTCCCGACACCAGAGGCATAGATAACTTCAAACCAATTATTACCCTGCCGTCAATCACTCACTTCAAGTATGAGGGACTAATATCAGTCCCTCTCTGTTGTAGAAGTTCAAACAACTGTAGAATAGGAACAAACTAATTGGAAATAATAATCTTTATTTATACAGCACTTTTCTAAACAGAGAAATAGGTGTGTAAGTCCCTTCAGGGCTGCAGCAGATCAAGTGACTGGCGACTAGAAGGGGTTCGATCCTTGGTTCCCTGAGCAAGGCACATGACCCTAACTGTAGCAGACCTTCTTACGCCTCATACCTTGCATGTTTGACACCTCGGGGGGTGTGTGTGTGTGAGTGTATGGGTCGGTGGGTGGATGTGCAATGTGCGGCATTGATAGTAATTGCTTTGGAGCAGCCAAAGTTAATTTAAAGAATAGTGAAGAAGTCTTGATTCTCTATCTTGGATCAGATTGTAACTATACTACTTATTTAAAAATAACAAAAAAATGTATGTGTTATTAACTTGTCCCTTGACTAGTAAGTGTTGAATCTTTCAGTTTTTGATGTCTTTACATTCCTAAAAACAGCCCATTATGCCACTGGACATTAAGCTGAGATATGCAGCATGGGTCAAATCAACTTGTAATTGTAACGGCCGTCTACCAGTCAGTTTTTCTGGGATTTTAAGCGGTAAACCATAACATTTAGTTATTACTTATTAAATCTCTTGACATTTGTAGATAAACAATGTCAATCGGCAATCTCCTACTGCTAACATCAATATATAGACAAGAGGTGCCAATCTTTTACTCAGTTGTGCTTTTTTTTATGTGGAAGACCAAAGTTGTATGCTTGTCCCAACACATGGATACAGATACACTGTTAATTCAAAAGATAAATACATAAGATCATTTATTTGTTGTCATGCTGTTAAACTCCTTTGCACCTGACAAACAGTCATTGGTTTATAGCGTTTTTAGATGTTTTGCTCATATTTTTCAAATAAATTACAAGTTTTGTCCTATTGATGGGACAGCAGATTACTTCACTGTTTTTGTACTGATTTTATTTTATATCTAAGTATGCAGTAAATTTTGTACTATACATTTGCTGTAGTTTCAACGCATATTGCACTTTTTGTTTGTTTAAATAATGTACTGTATGTGTTTATTATGAAAATAAACAGTTCTATTTCATATTACCTGACCACTGTATAAACTCCTTAAGTCGTCTTATTGTCACCTTACTTGTGGCCAGTGTTGCCACAGTTACCTTGAAAAAGTAATCCGATTACTGATTAATAGTTACTCCTTAAAATAGTAACATAGTTACTTTACTGATTACTTGATTTTAAAAGTAACTAAGTTAGATTACAAGTTGCTTTATTAGTTACATTTAGCTGCAACGACACCCCCTGCCGCCTCAAAATAAAAAATTACAACCGGTTTTGCTAATACTAATTCCCCCCCCCACCCCCAGTCAACAATTGTTCTTCCCCCCCAGTGCACACACTGACACGGCTTTCAACCGCTTCCGGCAACTTTTAATGCGTAGACAAAATATCGCCGCGCGCTTTACGGGGCGATCACCGGCCGCATCTCCACGTGCGTGACGTAAACAGCGCGTTCTAGCGCTCGAGCTGCTCGGACCTCCCCGTGGGCAGGCCTGCATTAACCTACCATTGGGCCCTGGGGCTGAGAGGTTTTGTAGGCCCCCTGAGAGGGGATCTTACAATGAAGATGTGTCAATTATTGGCTGAGGTGTCAAGTGGCCGCTGGGCACATTTCCACTAGTGGCCCTCTTGTTTCTTGGCTCATGATTGGCCTCTGATCTTTGTAAGCACCAAACAAAAAATCACATTGTCTTGGGCCTACGCCGATCGGGGGGCCTATCATGGGCTAGTTTTTTTTTTTTTTTACTGCAGCTCATGATAGGCCCCCTGATCGTCGTAGGCCCTGGGGCTTCAGCCCAGGTAAGCCCGTGCATTAAGGTGGCCTTGCCCGTGGGTTTAGTTCTCTGGCGATAACATAGAGGCTCCCACGCGCTCTCAGTGCTGCCGTCGCTCCAGCGCAACACACACACACACACACACACACACACACACACACACACACGCAGCACCGCGCGACTAATTCCGCCGCTAATAACAACTGGTGGCGCGGAATCTGGAGAGTCAAGGTCGACACTCGCCTCTGATAGATTGAAGTCTTTGGAGACTTACGCTTCACACACACACGCACTCTCACACGAACAGGTAGACAGACAGACACACACACACACACACACACACACACACACACACACACACACACACACACCACTCCATCACTCTCAACGCCAATAGGTGATCCGGTAAAAAAAATAGTAACGCACAGTGACTTTGATGAGTAACTTTAATCTGATTAGTGGTTTGGAAATAGTAACGCGTTAGATTACTCGTTACTGAAAAAAGTGGTCCGAGGCACGCGTTACTAGCATCACTGCTTGTGGCTGAGGCAAATCAATTCATCCTTTCATTTACATTTATCTTGAATTTTCTAAATAAATAAAAAGTTGTACATTGCATTGCCTTATCATTAACTATATCAACGATGAATCCACAACGATAGATGTATCGTTTTATTTTGACTAGGAATATGGGGTAATTTATAAAAAGGTAGAAAACGTGTTCATTATAACAGATGCTTCACATCATATTCCTCTCCACCCCGTAAAGCACCTGAGAAGCTCAATAGAGATTTCCCCACAGGTCCAATGCAACATTGGACACTCCTGGGTCCAATGAACTACGCGTGTGTCGGTAAATCGTTTTAAATAGTGAAATAGTAAATAGTCAACAAAACAAATGGCGGCAGTGAAAAACAATCTGTACTCCGTTGCCATGGGAGGCTATATAACCTTGCTCCACCAGTTACATTATGTTTTGCTGGCATCAAGGAGACACTGACATCACACGCTCCTGCAGCTCCCAGCATGAGGGTGTGTGCTGGATGTGTGTTGTGGAAGGGGTGGACCCAAGTGGGAGCAGTCTGGGGTTGATCACGGGACAGAGGAGGTCTAGGAGATGAAATGAGCTTGATGAAAACTAACATAAATATATATATTTTCTTTTGTGCATGAGTAGCATTCATGGGACCGCCAATGCTGTGTAAAATGTCAAAAACAGCAGCATAGAACGGATGAAAGTACTTCTGGTTATTAATGAGACTTTTCTTTCAGCAGGTCGCCATGGGTCAGATGCCACACTACAGCATTTATCATCAGTTGCCGACATGGCCGTCAACTGTTTAAAGAAACTCCATATTTCACCTCATGCCAGGGCCTTTCCCCATGTCTCAGCACAGCAGTGTTTGAATCATATACTAGCAGGTTTTGGCCAGTGCCCTGCTCCTATTCTCAAGCCAACATGGCTACTTAGTGCTTGGCTTCTTGAACTTTAGCCTTGTTTTACTTTCTGAGCATATTTCTTGTTTTGAGTGTTGCTTAATAAGAAAAACAGAAAACTACCAGCTAATTTTTCAATTCAGATTAAATGTTGTGGATGTTGAATGTTTCTTCAATTGACAAGCCCAGAGAATCTAAGCCTTATTAGATAACCTCTAAGGACATCTTTACTCTATTCATAATTTTGAACTTATCGTGTGTGCATAGATCAAGACAGTCATAAAAGCATTGTGTGAAGAGCAACCGCATAGAGAAATAAAAAAACAGAGTGTGAAAACATTTGTTTTCAAGCTTCTTTTCAAAAAATGTCTGTAATTGTATACATGTTGTTGGGTGGAAGAAAATACTAATCCATTGTCCTTGCTAGACAGGGTAACACCAGGGCTGCTCAGTTATTTCCCATTCAAGGTACAGCCTACGTCTTCATTGTGGCTTTTACGTTGATTGTGTTAGTCGTCAATTGCACTGTGACATCACATGGTTGAGCCATAAGGCTCCCATTGCTCCTGCATTTGGAGGGACGGACTGAGACTGAGAATCGCCAAATCACTAACAAAGCACACTCTGTCACCCTTCGGAGAGAGAGAGAGAGAGATATCGATTCGTCCGACTGGTTCTGAACTCTGCAGACCTGATGACCACTTTAAGACAGTTGAAATCCAAAATCCCGTCCCGTACAGCTGGCCTCCATACCTATCTGTCCTTTGTACCAAAAGGACCTGCAACACCTCAGACGGGGAGAAGTAAGTACGTTCCTCTACTGGATGGACACCGTTATTTTTAATCCTTCTCATAAGGGCTTAGTGAGTTGTTTTTGGTGAGTTCACTGTCTGTGGGGAACTCCTCGGAGTTTGGATGTGTGAGGCAGCAGAGCACATGGTGATCAAGTGATGAGTGGTAGGCCCTTGGGGGGCAGTTGGGGGTGGTGTAGGAGAATTGCCTGGTTGGGGAAGGTTTGGTCGTCCGCTGGACTCCATGCAGGGCGTGGAGGTTACTGTGGCTGCTCACCCTACAGTGTCCACATTGGCGGGCAGGCCGGCAGTGCATTAGTGTAAGGTCGATCAGGGTGGTGGTGGTGGGTGATGGTGGTGGAGGTGGTGGTAATCAACCATTGGTATGTCAAGTATCAGGAGTACACATGATCGGATGATCAAGGCGGAGATCAAATTAAACTCTTCGAATTCACGTGATTTTCCACACGTCACACAGCCGTGTTGTTGCGTTGCTGCTGAGCGTTAAGACTGTCAGATGATAAGGCCACAGCAGACACACACAAAGCCATTTTGTAAACGCACACTTTCATATATATTCCCGAAAATAAAAGACACATACTGTAAACACGCATGATTGTATACAATCCATACTTTGGTTCAGTCCTCATGAAGATTTATTTATTCGACTCTTGATTTGGTAGAAGTGGATGAATATGCACCTGAAATCTCTTGGCATGAGTTAAGATTGTGCTCTGGGGATCCGTTATGTTAGTTCTCAGTGAGATACATTGTGCAGACTTTACTAAGCAGACGATTAAGGACAAACTCAATTATGTTACAGCATTTGCTTTTCAAAATTTGGTTTGTTTCTGATAATTGTATTCTTCATTGATAAAGATGTTTCATTGGTGAAAATAAAATATTATGTATTAATAAATATATTCACAGTATATGACTTAAAATAAAATAGCAGTAAGCAAACTTTTTGAAAAATTGTGTATTTTATAGAAGCAATTTTTTTTAAGCAAAGATTGCGCAAAACAGCCTCAAGGGTCACAAGTAAGATTACAGCTTAATCTTGTGACTCTCATTTGTTACCTAAGGTTGATTTACAAGAGAGTACTGGAGGAGCATGAGTATACCACTGAGTCAACACTACAATAAGTGAGCATTTTCTTTTGTTTAGCATTGACTTCAGCATGAACTCGGAGACAGTTTAAGATTACATATATATATGTATGTATATATATATATATATATATATATATATATATATATATATATATATATATATATATATATATATATGTGTGTGTGTGTGTGTGTGTATATTAATCCTGGATATCAACATGGTTCATAATTGAAAGGGTTCTAGGCTAGAATACAGCAAGGGTGAGTTTATTCAGAGAGCGAGAGAGCCCACTCCATTGAGAAAGTGGAGACAATTAAAGAATAAACAGATTAGAAGGAGTAAACAACACTGTTGTCTATGATGCCAAAGAC
Organism: Pollachius pollachius; assembly: GCF_949987615.1. Taxonomy (NCBI): domain Eukaryota; kingdom Metazoa; phylum Chordata; class Actinopteri; order Gadiformes; family Gadidae; genus Pollachius; species Pollachius pollachius. The sequence goes on along the minus strand of NC_136934.1, from coordinate 26,686,465 downwards.
ATGGAGTAAACTAGGATGTAAACCAGGGATCATTAGAATAACAGCATGTCTCTCCCAACAGGACAACATGGGACAAGTCCAAGACAAACTGGAAGGGGGTGAAGGATTAGAAGAAGCATTGCCTGGAGCTGAAGGCCTCCCTACAGAGGCTGGCGGTGTGGTGGGAGGAGGAGGAGGAGGAGGCACGAGGGAGAAGGAGGTCGGCAGCACAAGACAATATTCAGGTAGAGCAAGCCTCCGGGGTTCGGACCAAAGCTCAGAGGAGGAGCCACCTGCACCTTCTATTGAGCAAAATGTACACTCCAGGAAACATTGGGTGAGCCCTTTCAGTGCATGCAAAGGGAGAGAGGGAGGAGACAACCAAGAAAGGGGAGGAGGAGAGGAGGGCGAAGTAAAGAAAGAGGGAGGCAGCACTTTTCCCTCTGTAACCCAGGAGTCGGACTGGAGCCAGAAGCCAAGGAGTAGAGCGAGGAGTGAGGAGCAGAGGCCCAGAAAGAACCATCAGTTCAATCAGTTCAATCAAACCAAGAGCGGAGGAATGAACGAGGAGGAGCCTAACACCGAATCACAGAGAAAGAAGATGGAAACATCGTTATTACATGACGTGAACTGTGATGGAGAAACTGTGGAAGATCATTGTGTAGATGGAAGCTCTGAGTCCAAGATCAGAAAAGGTGGGTTTTGCAAAGGAACTGAGAATGTGGGTCATAAAGCAGGGAAGAAGAGATTGTTGCTGTTGGACCCCCAAGGTCAGAATGAGACCCCAAGAGGAGATGAGCAGCATGAAGAACATGGTATCAAAGACATTGAGCAGGATTTCGCTCCCATTGATCATGAAGAGGGCGAGACATACCCAGCCAGAGCGTCGTATTCAGGGGCCAGTACGGCTCTGCTGCGCAGTGAGCCCAGCTCCATCCTCGAGAAGCTGCTGAGTCGGAGCAGAAAGGAAGCAGCTCCGGGACTCTCCGATATCAAAGAGGTTGACTTAGTAGAAGAGAACAGCGTAGAGACTCTCAACCAGACCAATGTTTCGGAAGCCATCAAATTGAACAATGCGGAACACAACGTCAAAATAAGAGATCTTGTAGTCCAAGGGGAAGTCGAGATGAGATCAAGCCTGGATGTCCAATGGGATAGGACCTCCCCAGAGGACATTGAGCCAGGGGCTCCTGAGGGAAGCAGACCACAGGTAGTGGCTGGTGATCTAGTATTAAAATCTCCACCTTTCTCTGAGTTGATCTCTAAGTCTTCAGAGGAACAGCATGGTGGGCACATGGTTGGCACCCATAAGACACATAATACTCATACCACTGGGCTTGACATCGAAACAGGCCAGTGTCCCTCCGATAACCCCACTTCTGATGCTATTAACGCGCTTATGTCAGATAAAGGTGGGGTTAGGATGAGGCTGAAGATTGAGAATCAACAGACACCACAGGATGAAACTAAACATGCTGCAATGTCTGCCAGAGACGGTGATGATAGTGCTGTTGAGAGTGATCGATCTCAGGCTACTCCCAAATCTAGGCCTGTTTCTGAACTCATAAAGGAAACAAATCAACTGCATGAGAAATTACATCATGATCGGCCCAAGTCGGCTGAAACCAAGCCAGACGTGGCCTTGGAACAAGCCTACTCTGTAAAGGTTGCCCAGATGAAGGCAGCGTTCGACATCGCTCAGAAATCCCCTGATAGAGGACTGGAGAGGAAGCCATCTGTTCGGAAAGGTAAGAAAGACCATTATAAGACAAGTTGTAGTAAGATATGATACTGTTTAGTTGTGAGGATAAAAGAGCAGGGGATGATGGGAAAATTTTAAAAAAATTAACTTGAATTAACTTCAACAGAAGCTTTGCCCTTCCTTTACAATCTACTGCCATCTGGTGGTGTTCTACATACATTTATGTATATGTAAATTACTTATAGAGAGGAAATGATCCTTACATTTCCACTTTGTATAGTGGGAAACATAATTAGTCACATCTTCATCAATGGATTCACGACATAAATAATAAAACCTCATCAATAAATGTGTTCATATATAACGTTGAACATTGAGTTCCCAGGTCATCAAAAGACAGGGTGCTTATAGTATGAACGCCACTCAAATCCATTGTCACCCCTTTATGTCATCGTAAATACAGTGCATCCCCCTGTGCGCGTTACATTGTACCTTGGCGATGTGTGACGCAATGGGCCAGACTGGCAGCCCGGGGGCAGGAAGTTCCTTCCCTTATCTGAGTGCGCTGATTGGTGGCCACGGCTGCTGCTCACTCTGCTGTTCCTGCCTCGCCCTATCAGAGGCGGACTCTGGGAGGGCGTTGAACCAAGCGGTGACAGTGCTGGGAGAAGAACACAAGCGAGTTGTCAACCGCGGTTTCAACAAGTGTTGGATCAATTGGTTAAACGTTGGACTGTGTTTTATTAATTGGCTGTCCGGAGTATTTTTTGTATATCTTAGAAGGTAAGGGTTGATCGCTCATTTGAATAAAATGCCTAGGTTTTGAATCAGGGCTTCTATGTTAGCCGGGTTGGCCGGAGGAGCCAGATGCTAAATCAATCGGGAAGGTCCAGAGAATCTCAATTGTTTTCCTAAGCATTGGCCTACGGTAGTTAAACGGCAATAGGCAAAGATGTGTCTATTTTCGAATTGGATTCAAACATTGAATCCAATATGTTTATTAAGATTTTCCCGTTGTGAACGCTGTGAACTCGATGTTTATTTGGTTGGTAACGTTATATCCTGTACCGCAGTAGAAGGCTGTATTGTGTGGTGCGGGGTGGGGTTAGGTGCTCGGTGGATCACTGGCAATGGAGAGTCGAAGATAAAGGCGATGAGGGCCATGTCGTAAATGCATGGCCAAGTCATTAATGCAGGGCCATGTAATTTGGAAATAACATGTGAATGTGGCAATGTATGAATGCTACCGATCAAAGTCAGACAACTTATGATGAACTTACTGTTTTGTTGGCAGACGTTTACATGCAAACCCATGGATTTGAAAACCGGCTGGCCGATTAAATCATAGTGAAGTCAAATCTCACGTAAGACGGATTTGATTATGTACGTTTCTGTTATCAGACACCACGGTTTACATAGTCAACTGAGGTGCTAGGCCGGTCTATCGTCGTGACCAGGAGGTGCTGCTCAAACTGAGGAGTCCTGTCCTATAAAGTGTTCAATCATAACCCTTAAAACATGCTCCATATAAAGGCGATGAAGGATGAGCCAGGCAGAGATAACAGTTAACCATTATATATGGTCTATTAACTGTTCCCATTTAGATTACCACCGACAAGTCGGCCTACTTGTACAGTCTAACGATGTCCAGAGTCTTTTGTATTTAGTTATTTCCTGGTCATGGATGCCATTCCTTTTCACATTTCCTTCCCAACTTCACCATGTTTGATCTCCAGGGATTTCATAGAACATGAACCAGGCTATGATGGCACATTTGCCAAACTGATGTATTTTCATATATTGGTAGCTAGCCTACACAATGAGTTAATCTTAGTTTTTGAAATGTATGTGTAACTATTATTTGGAGACAGTTTCTTTTAATGATCAGAGGGTGAAAAGATGAAGTGATTAAAAGTGCTGTTGTGACCAATATATTGACCAGTATGATATAACCTCCTTCTGTGGCTATGTGTTTGTATAACAATAGGACAGTTTGACTCTCAATTGTCATGACTAGTGGCAAACATTCAGTGTTGATTTGAATAACTAGGTCAGTCTGTACTTTTGTAAAGTCAGATTCTGTGCTCTTGTAGACCTGCTACCTGCGTTATATGGGATGCATAGCAGGTTCCATACTCAAGTCTCTCATATCAACTAGTCAATATCCATGATTATTGTCTATTCTCTGAGTTATTTGTTGTATTAGGAAACTGATTGGAGTAGTTTGGTTTATCAGGCTGGGTTGAAACCGGAAGCGTCTCATGAAACCGAAGGAAACAGAGACATGAAGCAGGGAACTGCAAAAAGAAAATGAATATTTTTTCTGCTGTTCCTGGTTGCATACCTCCATTTAAATATCTTGCATTCCTGCGGACGTGTCTCTGCATGATGGCTGTTAATCGTCATGTTTGAATTAGCATATATATATATATATTAATACCCGGGGTGCTGTAACTGGACCTTCATGGCTTTGGTTTGACTGGCTTTACACCTCATTGCTATTAATACCAAACATTTGCATAATAGTTGACTAAAGTCTAAACTTACTTTTTAATTGGCTCGGTTCCTCTGGAACTTTTAGCATGGTTAGTGAGTTTGTAAAGGAAATGCAGTGCTTTGCCATGTGGTGCAACACACTGGCTGAAATGTAGCAGACCGTACTGTGCCCAAATATTGCCCAATGTTTACTGGGATTTGTTAATGTGTTACACAAAGAGAAAGACCCACCAAATAGTCACAACTATGTCAAATGCAATATCGTACTCTGAACAACAGAGAAATTGTGTTTTGATATGAATAATTACTTTTAATTAGACTAGATTGAGGGTTAGGGTTAACCCTAAAATACAGAATTTTGTAATCAAATAAATTAATTAACTTCGTCCTCGTCTTCAATCTGAGTCAATCATTGATTAATCAATTAGGGTTGTGAATACCTCAATTTTTTCATGGTTGAATAATCGGTGGGTGGTATGAACGAATAATCGATTATTCGATGTGGGCCGACATTCACAAAGGCAGCCATGGATCATCGGCAAGAAATCACAGTCTCTTAAACGCAAAAAAAAGTAGTTCCAGTCAAATTGTCTGTCCAGCCATCAAAACGAGAGCTGGTAAATTGTGAAAAATGCATTAAACTGTAATCCGAATACGCGGTTATATGCTATACCCTATAGTATCTGTGGTATATCGGCGGTCCCAGCCTTTATACCACAGATACTATAGGGTCCATAGAATATAAACGGGTTTTCTGATTACAGTTTAATGTAACATTAAACTGAAAACATCGCTAATTAACACCGCAACTGCAAATTAACCAAACTCAGATAACCATGGCAACCGGTCAAACAAATTTTCTTTTTGCGATCATTCTGCGCGCGCATCCGCCATGTTGATAAACAAATAATCCCCCTATAAATGAATGGTGTTAATTTATTTTCTATGGCAAGTGACCATGGTATAAGCAGGATAATGCCCCTGGACACCTGTCCAACATTAGTTTCGTCCGTTAATTCTTGTTTATTTGAATGGGGAAAAAATGGTAACAGTCCAAATGTTAAATATCGACTATGACCCTCGGGAACAAATAATCAAATATTCTGACCCATCCCTATAATCAATGTCATTCATTCACACCATCCCTACTGTTACTTATATTTCACAATACCATTAATGGACCATGGGCTTGTTTAAGGTAATTGTTCTTATTTCTTCCATACTTATTAGGGGTCTGAGCAGCGAAGCTGCTTGGTCCCCTATTGTTCCTGTAACGTTTTTTTTTTTTCCCTCAAATTCGGTAAAAGACATACTGCAGCCTATACCGTAAGTGGAAAACTCTCGAAATGTTCAGGTATGGTTACGAATAACCCCCACTACCCATAAACCCAAATTTGTGATACTGCACTCAAAGGTGGCGCTATTGTAGAAAATCATGTATTAGGCTTATTTCTCCTCACAAGATTGACCTGGACTCCAAATTCTTTCATAATATGAATCTCTTGAATCAGATGCATCTATAAAACCCTGGTCTTATGCCCTAAAAATGTTTACTTTTCCCACAATTTCATATTAAAGCCAAACATTAGGGGTGTAACGGTACACAAAAGTCAGAGTTCGGTACATACCTCGGTTTTTAAGGTACGGTACGGTACGGTACGGTTCATAGTTAAGGGGAACATTTTTAAAAACTGCTTGTTTGTCAACAACGGAGAATGTCCGTAGATCAGCAGCAATGAAAACACCAATAAACTTGATGTGCATTTCTGGCAAAAATACTATTCGATATTCGCTGAGAAGTATTCGAATAATATTCGAAAATCGCTCAATCAAGAACCCCCCACGCACGCATGCACGCACCTCGGATACACGCACACACAATGACTTTGATGATTTGTATGAAATCAATCTGTTTATTTCAACAACTGAGCCATCAGCATCCAACATCGAAACTATTTTAATGTGGGCTTAGGCAGATAGACCTACATGCACCGAAAATGGATCGCTGTTTCTTTATTTAATTTATTTATTTTACTGAACACAGCCTGCATGACGGTGAACTAGACACGTCAAAAATACTTCACACGGTGTGTCTTTTTACAATTTATTTGTTACCAGCAGTCGTAGTGTTGATCAGCAGAGAAATAGTCCACCAAAGACGTGGACGCTTAGCATCCGAGGACGCTATTCACCACTGGAAGTTGTGAAGCCCCATACAAGTCAACGGAGCGTTCAACAGCATTGAGAAGAGCCGTGTAATAAATAGCGATAGTCACATTCATTATTCGTGATCTACGTGACTCCAACTATTCGACTATTCGACAGTCGTTGCCCGCTATGTACGCCACATTTACGTACCGTGGTACACCTCTGTAACCGCTCCGAAGTGCCTGTACCGTGACGGTTCGGTACAAATACGTGTACCGTTACACCCCTACCAAACATGGTAAAGATTCACAGGCTGCAAAAATAATCAAAAATTCACCAAAATCGCCGCATGAAATATTTAGACCAAGCCTCACAAAAATCATCAAACAGAATTTGTTTTATTTATTTCCATTTGAGAAATATTGGCCAATAAAGTTGGAGCAGTTAGCCTATTTTTCTTATATGAACATTTTGTTATTGTATAAAAAAACATACGACTATTATTAGGTGGATACCAATACCCTCGACTACCCATAAACCCAAATTGTGGTACTGCACCCAAAGGTGGCGTGGTTTAAAAAAAATATGAACTAGCCTTATTTCTCACCAGATTGACCTGGACTCAAAATTCTTTCATCATATTAATCGCTAAAATCAGATGCATCTTTTTCACCCTGGTCTTCTGCTCTAAATATGTTTACTTTTCCCACTATTTCATAGAAAAGCCAAACGTCCACAGTCTCAACCCATTTGCCTATATGACCATTTTGTTATTGTATAACTACCATACGGCTATCATTAGGTGGATACCATTAACAGTGCAAATTTTCAGATCTATACTCTTTTAAGAAAGCCCTTAATTCTCTGGTGAAATGTGTGCTTGGAGTTTTCTTGATGTTGTGTGCTTATCAATAGACATTTTCAAAATGTGAATAAGGCTTCATGCAGTTCAGGAATGTCAGTGGCTCAATGGGATAATGCCTTGTACTGGTGATCCTTAGGTTGAGTATTCGAATCCAGATTAGAGCATTATGAACAAGCTGAACATGACATTCTGTCATTGCCACTCATTTAAGAAACACAACATTGAACAGCACCTGAAATTCATCAGGCAATCAACATTCCGGCTCATTAGTTTCCAAGAATCTGACTGCCAAGACACAGTATGGCATTAAGGGGAACTTTTTCGTTAACCATTCTTCCTTCATAATGAACTCTATCATATTAGTATTTCTTTCGTTAGTGTTCTTGACAACATATGTTTAATTTCCCCAGAATCTCATAGATTTTTCAGGTATTAGCTTTTAAGAAAGCCCTTAATTCATTTGAGAAATGTTTGCTTGGAGTTTTCTGGATGTTGTGTGCTATCAATAGACATTTTCACCATGTGAATGAGGCTACATTTCAGGTTTGTCAGTGGCTCAATGGGATAATGCCTTGTACTGGTGATCCTTAGTTTGAGAGTTCGAATCCCGATTAGATAATTATGAACAAACTGAACATGACATTCGGCCATTGCTCTGCAGCCCAGTCACCTGAAAGCCGAGGCACAGTATGGCATTAAGGAACATCAACATCTTTCCTTCATAATTATGTCATATTTATATATCTTCCATTAGTGTGTTCTTGACTTTTCATTTTGCTCGGACCCCGTTAATCACCGCTTGCGGTTTTATTTGGGGGTCAAGCAGCGAAGCTGCGAGACAACCTATTGTTTTCGTACGTTTTCTTATTATTTTACCTCCATGGGAGTCTATGGCAGCCCATAGAACACCTTGGTCAAAAGTTGTGAAATTTGGCACAGTGATTCAGGACAGTTACATGATCCCATGAAGTAAATTTGGCGTCGCTAGCCCATGAGCTCTAGCGCCACCAACAGGTCAAAGTTGGACATGTATTCATGTGTATAACTTTTGACCCATTCATCCAATATTCACAAACAAGGTATCATTGGAATCCTTGGGCCAAGCCGAGTTCAGCGCACCATACTTCGTCGTTTTGCGCCATGAAGGATTTTCCGCCATCTTGGTTTATGCTAAAAACCTTCAAAATGCATCTCCTATCACAAATTGTGTCCAATCATCTCGAAACTTGGCACACATGATCTTCAGGCCATGTTTGAAAAAAAAATTGACAGATTTTTCAAATTCAAAACCGTTTGGCCGCTACAGCCAATCACATTCATCCGCGAAGCCGCCAAACAGGAAGTAAGACGATTTCTCAGCAGCCCTTTCACATATCATAACCAAACTTGGTTCATAGACCCATGACATCATCATGGGGACACTCAATGAATTTGGTGACCGTTGACCTCTAGAGGGCGCTATAATTAATGAAGAGGTGTTTTAACTCCTCTCTCTTCACATGAGTATATTTCAAACTTATTTTCAATGTCTGGTGATACTGTCTGACCGCCCCATATAGCTAATAAAATATTTCCCATGACAACATCAGAAGTCGGCCGCCATGTTGAAAGTTGCCAACATCAATATTACATATCAACAGGACACAAATTATGTCCAATCATCATGAAACTTGTCATATATGATCTTCAGACCAAGCTGAAGAAAAGTGTCAAACAGGTTTATCAAATTCAAAACCGTTTGGCCGTGACAGCCAATGAAACTTGACGGCAAAGCCGCCAAACAGGAAGTAAGCCTGTTCTCAGCATCTCTTTAACATATCATAACCAAACTTGGTACATAGACTCATGACATCATGATGGGGACATCAAAACAATTTGGTGACCTTTGACCTCAGGGGGAAGTCAAACAGGAAGTGAGCTCATTTCTCTGCAAGGCCTTCATGTATCCAAACTAAACTTGGCTCATAGTATTATGACCCTATCCTGATGATGCCCAAATAATTGGCCATCATCAACGCCTAGGGGGGCGTTGTTAGCAGCAAGTCTATTCCGGCCCTTAGAAAGCAACTTCAATGTATTTTCATTGTGATAACCATTTGCCAATATCATCATGTAGCCACCTAACCGATTACGTCTGTCCAGCAAAATTAGTTTGAGCCCCATTCTGCTTGACCCCCACATTGCTGCTCGCAGCTATATTTATTGTTATTATTACAACTTATTATTATCGACATGTGTACAACTGTGTTTGCAGTAAGTTACACAATATATGGCGGCATATGGATGATTGGCAATAGACAAAACTTCAGCTCCTTCATAGACTTCCTGATGTTACATCCAGCTTAAAGGTTTCTTTGACAGAAATCTATTTGGGAAAAGGAAACATAGTCCTTTCTTTAAAAATGCTCAACATTACTCTCATATGATAGGACGCTGTTCCTCCAATCTGCGAGCATTGCCCAAACTTTTAAGCATGCATCAATAAAGGAGACACAGACAAAAATATTATCTGCTTTTTATAGCCCTGATCAGGGCTCCAGGCTAACTTTTTTCACTAGGAGCACTGTGGCCCCTAACTGAAAATGTTAGGGGCACAACCAGAAATGTTAGGGGCACACACCATAAATCAACATGCAAATGTGATTTCCTAATTTTTTTCAATGCATTACTAATAAATATTTTGATAACAGATGCAGAAATTACAATGTGCGGTTTCAAATTCAGTGTCACATTTTATTGTGACTCTCATCTATACCAACTGTTTCCACGTGTGCGCGCATGCGTTCGATGAGCACGCTTTCATGCTCTTCCATGTATGTTTCTGTATTTGTCGCGCATGTGTAGACGTAAAGCAGGGTGATAATGACGTAAATAACTGCCGTAAAGAAAACTGACAGTGGGAACGATGGAGGGAAATATCTATTGATTGGCATTTTTCTCTCGTCCCCTGATTATATATCGTCATATCGCACAGCCCTACTTGTATATGCAAAGCTCATATCCCTTTTTCAGATGTCTTACAAAAACATACACGAAATTCAAGGATCTGTGGCACATGGTGTCTTAGAGGCGTGGGAGCTGGAAGGCATTGAGGTGAAAAAACACCACCTTATCTCATTGTTGCAAAAAAGCAGTGGAATGCAGCTGGAATCTGATTACAATGGTGGTCCACGGCCTTGGCTACAGGAAGGGGATTTAGGTGGTGTTTCATGCGTTCTTGGTGACAAAAGACCGCTGGTGTGTATGCAGAGCATTGGGGTTTTGTGTCCAGGACCAGGAGGATGACTCTACACTATGGGAACATCTGTTCCTCTCAAATAACATTTCGCTTTAGCATTAAGAGATGTGTTATAATGAGAACACTGTCCATTCTTTTAGATAATTTCTCTAGGCAGTGTCTGTTATTGCGAAGCAAAGGAAATGCACATGGATATTTTTATTAGTTGGTTTTACAAAATAATCTCTTGGAGGTTAACTGACAAATGTGTGTTTAATTGCCTACTACTGTGCAACATTCCATGCGTTGGGTCATAAGCCTCTTTCTGCTCGTGGAACCTCTGGCTAGACTGCTAGGTGATAAAGAAGAATTACGTTATTTTGAGCAGTCGTCATAGTTTTTTATGCAATGTGTTAAGGAGATGATTGCGATGTGTATTGGCCCTGTTTCCAGTTGTTGTGTAACCTAATGCAGCAGCTTATTCACATGTGGACAAGGAAGCACACAGCTCAGAGAGAAGATAAACATAACAACTTATTATCAATACTGCATATCATGTTAAGGGATGCTACAAAGACAATACAATAATATATATGCTTGTAGGTGCATAGTACTTCTTGGTGTCATTGACGTCTTTGATAAAAATATATTTCTGGGGTATTCTAGACCAGTTGTTGTCCAAGGCAAGGATCGTATTATCTTGCCCTTTACCAAAATTCCCTGTTAAGATTCTCCAGTAAGAAATATTAACCCAGTGGTCCATTATTCCTGTCCATGTGAATGTAGGCGTTTTTTCTTTTTGTGTGACATTGTCTTCAGCTACCTCCCTGGGTGTAGTATCCCAGCATTGCAGCCTCTCATTGACAAACCAGTTGGAGTACAAGTAGCCATTGACAAGACGGGGCAGCCCCATTCTGAACTGGAATACATTAACATCAACATGAAGGGACTGGAGCCAAGTGATTGGCTGTTGCCTTTCTTGCATTACTGGGCTTGAATCCTATACTCTATGGCTATACAGTGCATTTTAAATGTATTGGGAAAAAATTATTAATATTGAGCTACACTGTTGCTCAAGACAGGGAAAACAATCCTTCTGGAATGCACTGAATGCAATCTTTCGTGCCTTTATTTATTGTTTTTGTATATTTAATTGTACACAATTGGTTTTTCCAGTCTCTTTTCTCAATGCAGACTTGCATAACATTTAGGACAACGCCCTATTTCATCAGTACTGAAAATGATGTTCTGACAGTCTTCCCTTAAGGAGGCACGGATCAAAAGCTTGTCGTATCTGTATATTGCTTGCTCCTACTGACATCATATGGGACATATCATTGACACAGGGCAGGAGTCGTATAATAGCCTAAAGCGTCCTCAGTGGTAAACATCACATGCTAATATCAGATTTTGCACTGCAGTATGTGATAAGACTAGCGGACTATTGAGAGGAACGCATTTGCCAGCCAAAGGCTATCATGTCCCCTTTAGAAATGCCCAATGTCCCCACGGAGACGGAAACAGCCTCAAAGAAGGTTGCTGGGATGTTCTGTCCCACTGCTCCCATTTCCTGCCAGTCATTTCCTCAGGGCTGGTGGTCGCCCCGGCCTATCAGTGGAGGAAAGACGCATGGTTTGATCCTGAGTGAGCCTGCATCCTTCTGCCACATCAGCTCCACTGACACTCAAAAAATATAACAGGTATATACTGTAACTGTACAGGGATAACCCATCCTCACCACACCGGACCGGAGCAGACATGCGGTCTGCTGGGGAGCTGCACCTGGGTCAGGCCACTGAGCCACGTGATCCGTAGGTTGCATCAGAATCTGTTCAATAGATCAAAGGGCTTCTCCTTCTGACAGCCTGTGATTGTTGGGATCCTGTTGGTTATATCTGCATGATTTTTCTTGGATTGTTTTGCGGCAATGTGTTTGCCAAATGCTCTTTTGGGTTTGTCATGGTGACTAGCAACCAACACACTTGAGAACAAGCAGGGACTCGTCATTCAGCCTTGTGCAAACACCTTTATTATTTGCTGGAATATCGTTCATTTTTGGTGGTTTAAGCTAGCCAGAGTATGCTGTGTACTCTGTGTGGAAATATTGCTTCCATGTCCAGCCTGTCAACTGGAAACCTTATCTTCTTTACAGGGTTGACAGACCCATATCTAAATCTTCACGTGACTTAGTGTGTATGCCTCAGCGTTTTACAATCACCACACCCATGTCATTGCCTCCATTTTCAGCCCAACCCTTGGCCAATGTTAGAATTACGGGGAAAAACGTGAATGGTGCAATGATAAATCAAACATGATGGAATTCTCCTTCAAAGATTGTTTCATTTGGGGTTGACACTAAGGTTTCAAAAGCACTTGCCCATCGGGCAAGTACAGGTCATGTTCGACTTGCCCGAATGTTATTTTCACTTGCCCAAAATAAAATCAGAATCATGAACGGGCCTGTTTTTGCCAGGCACCTGGCCTCATTTTGGGGAACTCAGAAAACTCATCCTAGCTCAGACTGAAGCTGAATGTTAGCTTCCACATATGTACGTGTTTAAAAAATAACAAACTTCTTAAACTTCTCAAACTTCAATTTAAGAAGAGGGGAAGCCTCTTCTTAAATTGTTATTTGCGAGTTTTAGTCCAAGAATGATATGGTTTAGATTGTCGGAATCAGCGGAGGCTCAGCTTTAAATATATGGTTTGTGCAGGTCCAATTTCGTGAAAAAGGTCGCTATTGCTGTGCATATGCACAGTTATGAAACCCAAAACCGTGTTCTTGCATTTGCATGACTGTAAATGATTATTTTGACTATCCTTGGTAATCTGCTTTAATCTAAAGTACTTCCAAACCGCACTCCTCCATCACTACTCCGTCCACCTTCTCTACCTAAACCGGTCGTGGCGACGCTGCACAGAGATGCTAGCTGTGTTGGCTAACCTTTAGCCAACACCATCACACAGAGCATTAAGACTAGTGTCGAATCACTGCCAGAGACCGCACTACGAGTGAGTGACAGGAGGCGGGGCTATGTTCGCGCTGTAGCGCTGTGTGTCTGTTAACTCGCTGTCCGAGAGAAGAGAAGACAGCGCGCTGATCAATTGCAAATATATCTATTTGGTGTGATTTTGCGGAAGAAAATTGTTGTTCTGCAGTTTTTAGAAACTCTTAAATAAATAGCCTTTATATGAACAAACCCTAAAAAATGCACTTGCCCTTTCGGGCAACCAGAAATCATCTCAACTTGCCCAACTATTATTTTTAGTTGCCCCTGGCAAGCGGGCAACCGTTAGTGTCAACCCCTGAAAATTTGTGTCCTAGCCGTTGAACAACAATTAAAAAAATGACTACGATATTGCTCTATATCACTGGGCCTGTTTCCTATGAACTTGTAGTCCATCTGTACATGTGATGAATTGCACAGCACATGCGATGGGGCCATGCTTATACGGAATTCCAGTGGGAGGTTGTCACAAGTCCATTGTACATTGAAGACACTAAGGTTTTCACAGTGTAACCGAAACTTTGTTTTATGTATAAATACCTGAGTTTTGTCTTGCGCAAAATGTCTCAGTGTAACTTTGCATGCCATTGTCTAGCTAATGAGTTGCTGGTTACAGTGGATAGCAAACAAGATCTCTTGCACTTAATCTTCTTAACAGAAACAATATAATCTTTGGAAAATCATCTTAAATCAATATGCTATCTCTCAGTAGTAGCAGGAAACGTATCTATGCTTTATTTATAATGTTACAAATTGAGTGTGTAGGTCTACATGATCTTGAACAAAACACGGCACTTTTGGCTACACTAATACTAACCATTAATGTAATGAAGCAGTATTGAAAAACACACATTTTACCCAAATCTTTGCCATTGTGTTGTTCATGATCTAATACCAAATTAAATGTGCAATGAATTGTATTTCTCTTCCATCTATTCCATCCATCACATTTCAGTTATTGAATCCAGAAAGTAATTTAACATGCTATAATAGAAAGGGGGATTAAGAAATTGATATTTGAAAATATTTATTTGAACATATATTGTTGTGCTATTGTAATTATTGGGGAGGGAAATGCTTTGTATGTGTCATAAGACCAGCCTTTGCATCAGTGATGGTGATTGGTTCCTGGTAGTGGCTGGCAATTACAGAAGCGTATGATAGATATTGAGGCTTCCCTGTTGCACATCGAGCAGAGCATGGTGTGACTGGCGCTCAGCCCTCAAGAATATTTTTTTGAGTAATCTTCCATATGCCACATGCATGTACTAAACAGATGGCTGCAGTTGATTAAGTGGATTTTTCTTAATAACTATGGTTCTATGTGTTTTGAATGATGATGCTTCACTGCATTATATTTTATACATTTAATGTTTTTATTTTAATTATTTATAAAGGAGTTTTCGGAGTTATGTTCTAAAAGCAGCCATTAGGAAATGCTTTTCAAACAGCTGCAGCTTATGTGTTTGATCAGTACTGCTGTTGTGAAGCCTTGGACGTTTACACCATAGAAGGCATATTGGACTACGTTAATGGAACCCAATAGATTTTTTTGTCTTTTTTGTTTTTACATTCCTTCCCTGTTGCTAAGCAACCTTTCAATGTTGGTAAACTAGGCCTGCAGACCTGTGTAACTGGGCAGAAAAGTCTAGTCCAAGTGTCTGCTACAGTCATGAGTCACGGCTCACACCCCGCTGACCACAAAATGTGTTAGCTCAACTAGCCTAAAATGCAGCGGGGCGAACCATGTGGAAAGGCTGGTTGAGACATTGAGTCAAATCTGTTCTGGTAAGAATAGGACATTTCAAAGGGAGTTGGACATCTGTTTTCCTCAACGTAAACACTTCTTTCATGCTTTTGTAGATCATTCTAAGCAAACCAAATAGCTTTTAAAAAATGTAAAATGTCTCATGATTGATTTAATATCGGATCCTTTTTTCGTCGTATAGCAGGATCATGCATTTTGGTGAGCTGAATTTGTTGCAATGAGGGGGATCTAAAGTAGGTGAACCCCCTGTTTCAGTTCCAAGTGGAACGCTGAGATTTAAAGAAGATACATTTGTGCTAAGAGTTCTAGGAAGGAGGGTAGGTTGTGTTATCCCTATGGCTATGACCCATGGCAACTTTGTGAAACTTTTTCTAGTACAATCCTTGCTTATGAGCCTTATAATGGGCGATGGTGTATATGAAATATGCCACACACACTTGGGAGTTATATTAGTGTCTGATAAGCTTAACCCTCTTTGGACAAGGCCGTGAACATCATCCGCTGCACAGGTGGAGCTCATAACTAGTGCTGCACGATTCAGTGAAAAAGTCATATTGCGATTATTGTGGACAATAATGCGAAATTACCGATTGCCATATAATAAACAAATGGTGTAATGAGTCTACTTGCTTGGTTATCAAGGAAAATGCACACAGTTTACCAATAATTTTAAAATGTTTCTTTCTCTCAACTCAAACATACAAACTTAAACTAGCATAAAAAATACAAAAACTAAAAAATGTGTACAGTACTGTTTTCAAAATAACAATATTTTACAAAATTAGATAAATAATAAAAAATATATCTTTTTCTAAATAAAGGCATTTCTGCTGTGCAAACTTTTCGGTTTTCTCAATAGTTCAACTAAATAAAATAAATAAAAAAATACATATAATATATATATATATTTTTTTTATTTAATCGCAGCCTTTTGCAGTTATACAATCGCAAAGGCTGATATCGCGATTTGCGATTCGATTAATCGTGCAGCACTACTCATAACATACTATGGCGTTATGCTTCAAGTTTCCAAGAAGCTTAACCCTCTCTTGGATGCAGACATAAAAACGAACTGCTGGCAAAACTGAGCTCAACACATCCACACCCACCGTGGTATTCTACTAGTGTCAGAGAAGCTAAAGCTAAACCCTCTTTAGACCAGGCCATGAACATAAACTACTGCACAGACAGAGCTCCACACATCCAGGCATACCTCGGCACCGGTGTCCCTCAGTCGTGACCTTTAGTTCCTCGGAAAAGGTTTTATTTTTACAAACTGCTTGGCAGAGACTTGGCTACAACATTTTTTGTTTTAGTCCTGGTTTCTCTAAATTATGGTATTATTTTACTAACACAATAGCATAGTTTACTTCATTGACTATCTTATAAGACATATAACCATGTTTAATTAATATTTTAAAAAGGGTTTTAAGTTCACTGTCCTTTTAAGTTTCCTTTTCTAGTCTCCCTGATTATTAACTTTATCAAAGCATCAGATTGGCAGGGTAGAGCAGTTATAAAAACCTAATAAGTTTGACTTTGACCCATCATCAATCATGAATGTATGCGCGTAAGCAAATTGTAAGTTCGACTTTAGGATTTCTTTTTTACAAAAGGAAGATCATTTGTCAAAGAGTGTTTTTAAATTATTTATATTAAACAACTGCTGCGGTATGGAGTAAGAGGACTTTTAGGCCTGAATCTATTTAAAGGTTTTCTTAGTAGGTGTTTCTGTGTATTACCCTTGCTGAACCTCTAAAACAATCAACAGTGGAGAGGAGGGGGCAGATACCCCCTCCTCTTCCCCCCCAGTCACAAAACGACAAATTTTCTTATTAACTGATTCTTCCCAGGCATGTGTCCAACAAAAAAAGTATATTTAGCATTAAGAAGCCGGTGTGTTGCCAAACTGGTCGACATTTCCAACGCCAAAAGAGGATGGGGTCCCAAAATAAGCGCACTGAGCCGAGATTAGCCGTACCTATTTTCCGGTACTCATCCGTTGGGGTAACAAGCGGTCTGAAAGGGTGCCAAAAAGATGGAGCTACACACGCCGTCCGTTGATTGGTCAACAGAATCCTCACTTCCGTGTGAGAGGGGATTAAAAACAAATAAACACAGTACCCGCAAGGTATTTCTGGACAACGTCGAATGCTTTCTTTAATGAAGAAAATGTTGTGCAAAAGTTTGTCGTCCTTCTTGGACACCCTACATTTTTGCTCTTTGTTTAATGAGTCGCGTTCTTCTTTTCTCATTGAATTTATTAGCAGGCTACACTTTGTCGGGCTGTTATGATGTCACGATGCTTACGTAGCTGATGCGGCTATCGCCATCCGGTTTAAACCCCGCCATACCATAAGCGTACTGTCGGTGGAGGATACGCGAGCCGCACCTAACCGTAATGCACCTAACCGCACTTAATTGTACCACACCTAACCGCACCGCTCGGTGGAAACACGCAATAACTCAAACTACTGAATTCTGTGATCTGAAATGACAATGTTGTCATTGTGATACCTGAAAAAACAGGGACATTTTGATTTTCGGAATCATGTGGCCTAAAAGGTCCAGAAACCATGTCGATTCGTGTTTAAAAGGTGAATATGGCTGTTCAACAGTTCTTCTATGAATGCATTCACTCTGAACTAGCTTTAATTCAGAAGAACAGGCCATGACCAAACCTCCACATATAGGTAGAGCTGCCTGCTATGATTTTAAGTTTCCCTTTAAACTTTCTATATGCAGCAACCTCCTCTCACACTTGGCAACAAATTTTGACCAACATGCATACATCAAACTTAATCTCCTGGTCTCCAATTGGTTCTGGGAGTTGCTGTGGAAGTGAAGTGACGCTTAATGTTGTCTTGTCATACCAGTTTAACAAGAATAATTTACAACATAAATATCTCCCGTTAAGGCCATCTTTCCTGGCCTGCTCAATGCTATTGCATTATATGTTATGTTATAGTCTGTAATTTTGTATTTTAGTTTGTCTGCAAGTGCAGATTAATTTGTTAGTAATAGTTGTTTTTTACTTTTCATGTTGTTGTTGTTTTTTAACTATTCGTTTGGGTATGCTGTTGGTAATTGGGAAGAATTGCTTATATGGAAATAAGAAATATTAAGCTTTGAATCTTTAATTTAATGCCTAATCCTCCACCTTCTTGTTCACTCATTTCTGGGTTAATAGCACATTAAGAGGTGACTGACAGACAGTGAGTGATCTGTGTGAAAGCTCCCAGATGCCCCGAATCTGTTCCACTGGCTTCATTGTGGATGCTTGGATGCCTTTCGTCAAAAAGAGACTGAATTTATATTATATAGTATGTTTTGTTGAATATACATGCAAGGATAGTATGTTGTAGATAAGGCATTAGCGCCTTACAAATTGAAATAGTCTAATTAATCACACGTGTATTTGCTACACACCAAACATAATGAGGACTTATATTTGAAAGCTTTGAGAAGGACACAAAACAATGTTTCGCAATGGCTAGAGGGTTATTTTGCTAACCTTATATTCTCTCTTCCCAACATAGATATGTTCAGACGAGTTGTACGACAGAGCAAATTCCGTCACGTCTTTGGTCAACCGGTGAAGAATGACCAATGCTACGATGATATCCGGGTGTCGCGGGTCACCTGGGACAGTGCCTTCTGTGCAGTCAACCCCAAATTTGTTGCCATAATTATTGAGGCCAGTGGTGGCGGAGCGTTCCTGGTTCTTCCTCTATCCAAGGTAAGTCTGCGAGATTGCCATGACGATGTGAGAGTGCTGTGAATGCTGTGGAAAATTGTTGAGATACCAGTTTGAAAAGGTGTTGGAACCCATCCCTGACATGGTTAAGCCCCACTCTTAGACTAAGACCAGAAAATTGTGATGGTCTCATTTTCGAAAATCTTAACATTGCTTAACCTGGAATGCGGCCATGTAGGTTCACTGCATGTTCTAGCATGCTCTCAAACATCTGCCACATACTACTTGAACTAGTCATCGCTTTTGCAGCACTGTTCGTGTTGAGAATTACACATTGGCTTTGTACCATAACAAAGAATTTCAGTTCTTTGCCTTGTTTCTTGTATTCATAACACATTATAAAATTGTAGTGTACTAGTTTCTAGTTTTGCAGCTACAGTAGATGGTATTGTGTTTCCAAAGGATCATAAAAAAATGGAATATGACAGATTGATTTTCAAAGTGATGCAACATTCCCTGATGGTCATTAAAGACAAAAGTAAGCCAAACTAGTCCAGATGTGGGCCAGTGTCCATGTGTTGGAACACGCTACGTTGTGCCTCCAGCTACATACAAGAGCAAATGCCTTTCCTATGACTCTTTTTTTGTTTTTGTTTTCATACAGCTCAGAATCGTATCAGTCCCTACAAGCTCTTTAGGAGCATGTCCTCAATAGCAAGTTGAAGATTAATCAGTAGTCAGTGGCAATATCAGATTATCCAGGTTGGAGTAAGAGGGAGATATGTTATGCTATCCTTTTGAGGGCATTGTGTTTTTTTCTTGATACTCCTTGGGATTAAGGTGTGCCTACAGATGGCGTGAGATGATTGTATTACCTACAGGGGGACATGCATGGTCCACCTAGGATGCTGAACATAATCATTCTATGTCATCTAAATGAGAAACTGAGTTTCTGAATGCAGATTAATTCTACTTCGCCAGGGAGCGGGTTTATGGACGTCTGAAAAAACAGACTGCCGTTGTCAGTAATAAAAAAAAAGGTCCATGCCGTGGATTGTTGGTACAGTAAATAAACCTTTGCATTCCCTGGTTGTCTTGCTAAAAAGTGCTGACCTTGTTGTGGCTGATGGCTGGTTCATCCAGGCTTTGGTAAGAACAGGTACAGTACACAACAGAAGCCATCATCCTCTAACAATCAGCCTGCAGCAGAGGCCTCTGCCTGCATCTGACTTCCTCCATATATGGACCTTGTAGGGGCTCCAGGTTGGCTGCGTTGGCTGCCCTCAGGTTGGTTTGAGTGTTTGGCTGTAAACAATTATTTAGGACAAACCTTGCATTTCCTTTTAATGCTTTGGGTTATTAGGGTGTAGAAGAGGTCAGGCACTCTGAAACCACCAAGTGTTCTCTTTGTAGGCCATTAATGAGTAGAATTCCGTGAAACTAGAGGTTTTCAAAATGAGGTGTGCCTCACTTTGAAAGGATCCAACAGTCAGGAGTGGGGGGGGGGGCCTTTATCGAGAATAAGAAATGTGATAAATGATTTAAAAAACACATTAGTCTCAATGTGAAAAAGATATTGCTTAACAACACTATTAGGCGCCCAATGTTTCAATGAAAACCATGCTCCAGATCACAGGTCACATTCTAGGGAGGACGGGGGTATGGGGACTGGGGGGGCTTGTTTGTGCGAGAGACTAAAGACTCTGTACTACATTCAATTATCTGAACAGTAAATATTAAATAATCGCACTACTATAATAGCAGGCCTGTCGCACCAGTTACTCAAGTTAGTCATGTGCCAAGCAGCCTGCAGCTCACTCACACACAGCACCCGCAAACGCATACATACACCGCAAGCACGCACATACACACCGTATACACACACCGCACGAACATACACGGAAACGCACACACGCACGCACGAGCGCGCAAACACCGCATGTCACGACAAAGGCAGCGACACACTTGCCGAGGTAAGACGTTATGTTTTTAAACATAACCGCTGCGCCATCGACACACGTGCAGTTAAAAACACACACGCACACACCGCAGCGACACTCGCCTTTAAACATAAAGGCTCCGCCATCGACACACGCACGCACACATATCGCAGCGACACTCCCCCAGGTAAGACGTTATTTTTTTAAGCATAACGGCTCCGCCATCGACACACGCGCAGGTAAGAACACACACGCATGCGCACACACCGCAGCGACACTAGCCCAGGTAAGACGTTATGTTTTTAAACATAACGGCTCCGCCATCGCCACCTCGACAAGCAACGGCAAGTCGTTCATTTTGTAATATAAAAACCGTTAAAATTTAACATTGCGCCGACCGGCATATCAACACACAAGTGACGTGATCTTAAAAAGACAGTGTCCCTATAACACAAAGAAAACATGTCAATAACACAGTTTTGTGAATTATGTCTATAGAGTCCACCACAAGACTACACTTTGTTGCTCAAATGTAATATTACCCTCCTCCTTGAGCCTCCCGAAATGTTTTGCGATATTTATATCCCACTTCCCCCCGTGGACTGTTTTAGTTGTTTTATTTTTCTTATGTTTTTTGTGTATGCTATGTGCGATTATAGGCTACTGCTGCCTGTCTTGGCCAGGACACTGGAAGAGATGTTTAATCTCAATGATGATTATTATTTTCAACTAACCAATAGTAGTTGCCTTGCATTTTATAATGTCAAGGCACTTTTCATCCCTGAATAACAGTAAAAGCTATTTAATAATTAATTTGCATGCATACAATACTACACTTTCCATTGAACAATTACCCCTGTTACCATAAATTTACTAATTTTATAATGTAATCAAATGCTCACACACTAGCTGCTTTCAGACACACGTGTAAGTCCTGATATTCTCCTAATGGGCCGTATGTGTGAACAACATATCCTGACATTTGTACCCTGAAAATCTCCTGAATAATTTTCTCTGTAGGAAATGTAAATACCTTACATGTGAAAGTCGGTATTTCTCACACCACTTCAGTGGGTGTGTTGATGACGCTTCTGCATGTCATTGAGTGACCACCTAAATGATAATCAGCCTGTTGCCTTTTGTTCGCTGAATGTTTAAAAAATATTAAAATCTTGGCACTGCTTTTAACATCTTAAACCCGAGCTCCCCTTGGGGCGAGGGCAGCTGCGCCAACGTGTGCTGTAAACAGCTGTAAACAGCACCACCATGCTCCAACATGTCCATGGTGCATACCCACGTTACGGGAAGAAGCTCGGCTAAAAGCCCATGATAACCATTTTTACCTAAACAAAACACAATTCTAACACCAAGCAACTAAAAGAACCCGTAGCAAAACACGCAAAACATGCATGCGCGCATACTGGCCGCCGCCGATTTCGCTACTTCATGCCACCCACACAAACTATATGACATAAAAACTCACTGAACTAGCAGCCAAAGAAGGGCAAAATAAATAAACAAATAAAAAACGTTATACAGTGTGATACTTTTGATTGGCGAATGGTGTTTTTTTACATTGATTTGGGTCCCTCAATTTGACTGTCCCTCGACTCTATTGGCTCTGACGGTTCGGTAGAGGGGTCAATCATCCAAATTGACGAATGCATACCCAATACATCTTCCCGCGTTTCACTGGAAGGTCAGCATAATTTGCGCCTGAAGCGCTGAGAACATTCTCAGAGCAGACACTCCGGCTAGAAAGAGACATACGCTCCTACAACACGCTTCTTACAACGTTTACATTCCTAGTTAGCTAGTAGTTAGCTAGTTATACTTTTCCTATTCCTACTTTTCAAATAAATAATGGCAGGCAGGAGAAAGACCTTTACGTTTGCGGAGGCATTTGCTATCATTACTAGCGACAGTGGGGCTACTGTAGTCCCTCTCGAGTCCTCGTCTGACGACAGTGACATGCTGTTGCCAGAACTGGACACGGATTAATTGTACTGCAGGAAGTGCCAGGTCCCTTTGTGCTTCACTTCCAAAAAGAACTGCTTCCAGCAGTGGCATGACAGCCCTTAGTGTATATAGTTAGTTTTAGTTAGTTAGTTATATTTGTTCAAAGTTGCTCCAGTTGGAGTCGAGCTTCATTTTGATTGTATGGTTTTCTTTGACTGGGAAAATGTATAGAGATCTGGGTAAGTATTTTCGAAACAAGTCAAAACTGTTGAATTTGGATGGAATGAATACCTATAGTGATATGTCAGTGAAATAAAATTTGTTTTACAGTCTGGTACCTTAGAAAGGTCAAATGGCACTGATGGTGCCCAAAAGTGCCCAAATGGCACCATTTAGTCGGCCTGGACCTACCTGTACTAAAACCTCTCTAAAATCACTTTATTCACTTTATTAGCATTTATTCTGGAACAGGGTACTCATCAGATGTTGTTATATGTTTCCCTTAAGGTTCTGGGCTACTATCCCATAGTTTCAAGGTGGTATTCACTCTAAATAATGTGTTTTCTCTAGGCGAAAATTGACATTTCTTACTATGTTCTAGCTGAATTTACTCTGACACAGTAACATCTATATTGATTCTGACACTTCTGCAGCCACCTCACAGGTGTTACCTTCTTTTTGAAACCAACTTTATTCATATAGCCCTTGTAGTTGTGGAGGCATACTCTATTCATTTTGGGCATGTCATTTCGGGCAGGAGGCCTGTGAAATAGGCCTAGGGCTTAACAGGTTAAGAGTCATTTGTGGTGAACGAATGTTATACGTTGTAACATTATAGGCACAATGTTATTATATTGTGCTTTCAGAAATTTGTTACATTATCGACTGAAGTTTCCACATTATTGCTATGGGTTAAATTACAGCTAGAGGTTGAGTGCATGCAACGCGCGCACGAAAACTCTAGTAATAATAATAATATACAATTAGTAAATGAAACAGTGAATTAATTTGTTCATTTTTAACTATACAAATATTTAAAAATAAGTAACTTGCTAAACAACATTGTTTCAGTAATAACTGAAACAAGAACAGTCAAAGAATTTGTGCAATTTTTGACTTTTGAAAAACAACATTGTCAAAATGTGCGAAGGTGATCACAGTCACTACAGGCTATCTCCGTGGTTTTAAAAATAACAATTCAAGGGCCCTTTGGTAATTGCACTCTTTTACAGGTGGACCATTTATGCTTATTTCCATGCAGGCTGTAAGACTTTTGCCCTGCAGCAAGGGTGTAGCCATGGTTTCAACATTGGGGGGGACAATTTTCAAAAATTTTGAACATGCATTCATCTGGTGCACTCTGAGAGCAAAATCTCAATACCTAGCACCTCATTTTGAAGACCTTTTTAGGTATGGAACCAGGGATGGCAGTCTGGGAGTGTGGAAGACTTGAAATTAGGAAAAAGTTGACACACATATACTTCAGAGCTCTGTTTTCCTTTACTTTTTAAATTAAATAAAGCATTTTGTCCTACTCAATATTACAACCAATCCAGTCAGTTCTTTCACAATATATTCATTGACGTTTTGTCTTTCTTACAACACACACACAAACAAACACCTGCACCATCACAACAAGGACACACAATCCATCCATTTTTACTTCCATTTGCCAATGTTGAGTAAAACCCAGCCAGGTGCATCAATCTCATGGACCTAAATAGAAGTCACACCAAAACTTTGGGGTTTTGTTACCCCTCAGAAAACATAGATTTTCTGATATTTTCAACCACTTGTTTAATAAGTACATAGATGAGTTTCAAAGAGAGCGCACTGAGCTAATCTCATGGTGAAACCATTAGCCGTATTGAGTGATGCACTGCTAAAGAATTAGACATGTCAAGGACATAACCTAAATATTTTCTGATTAGTTATAGATTAATCTATACATTATAAAATGTTTTGTAACTTTGAATGAGAGTTGACTTAATAATTATAAACGTTGAATAAATAACAATTACTATAATGCTTAGTCTACAGGTTATTTAGGCTCCATGCAAATTTTTATATATATTTATTTCATTTGAAGGTAATGAATCATCTTTTTTCACCAGAAGTCACTATGGAACCATTTAAGCAGACTATGTTCCATTAAAGCCCACCTCATGTTTTTCAATAGGAAGTCCATGTTGTCAGACCAATTCTCACTGTAATGAAATGCCAGGCTGTTCATTTTAAGACTTGATTACATGGGGTTATATACATCAAGATTATACATTGTCCAAAGTATTACATTTATCTTAGTATAATAGATTAAGCTAATTTGTTCACAGTAAGATAATTACTACAAAAATAAGAAATTACAGCACCAGTCTAAGATAGTAGAGGAATAGGCTTAATGGGTACCTTTACCCTAACAAAAAAAGGTGATTAGGGATGAAGCATGGGTTGGAGGTGAGTGGGGGAGCTTCAGGCTGGAGAGAGTGAAGCAGGCAGGCTGGAAGTGGAGATCCACAGAGCATTACAGGCAGAAAGAAACAAGGATTGAGAAATACAACTGGTGAGAAAACTACTATCAGGTGTTGAATATACGAGAGCCTGGTACACATATCTACCACTGAAATTGAAGCATGATCCAACAGCTTCATAACTTACCTGTGTTTTTGAACGTAACACGCCACTCATTTGCTGTTGTTGATATTATTGATGCCGTGGTCATATAAAAAAGACGGTTGATGACCAATGCAATCGAGTGACAACTGACAAGTCACTGTCACCGAGCTGCGCATGCGGGGACGAATCATAGATCTATCCCATTGGCTAGCTAGCCCGAAGAGCCATATTCCCATTGGCTGTAAGGGCTGTACATGGAATCGGATTGAGTCATTCAGGGTGTGCACTGTGCAGAGATGCATTCAGGGAAAGGAGTGTACTTCAGGGAAACCGTAAGTGTTCTACCCATAGAAATATTGAATTGCTATACACCTATTCCCAGCGATTTATTGGGGGGGGCATTTTTTTTTTCATGTCCTGATATTGACTGTTTGTGTTCAATGAAACCCCTACCTACCTTTTATATATCCACTATTTGAATTTAATGATCACATTATTGTGGCATCCTATCCAAAGAACTCTACTGCAAAACCGTTGACAGGTCAACTTCAGTCCCTGTAGTCAGAGCTTGCTGATGCGTTGCCATGTCATACCAGCAGGCTGCTTGGCATGTTTATGCTGCCTCACACATCTCAGCAGTTCTGTCATTTGTTAGCTCACTAGGTAGAGGCATTATATGCAAAGTTTCAAGGTTGCTGGTTCAAGACCCACAGTGTTTAAGAGGTTAGCCTTCTTTCCTTTGGTGAATTTCCCATTTGCTGATCGATAAAGTGTGATCTTACCTAGACCTTAGATAGACCGATATGTTTTTTTCCTGGCCGATACCGATTATTAGTAGTCAAGGGGGCCGATAACCGATATTTGGAGCCGATATTCATTTACAGAAAAAGGGAAAAGATTGGCGTCAAAATTTTGAATAATACAAACTCCAACACTTAACTTCATTTATGAAGTTGTTTAATAAACACAACAGCTTATCAGATTTGCAACATAACACAATTTAAACAAATAAATGGCTCACTAAAATTTTCCTGAACTGAACTGAAATATTAATTTTTTACTTATCTTTCTTTTAAGTTCAGACAAAAACAAAAAGTGCAGGGTGTTCTAATGAAGTTAACTGAAAATTTAAATAAACAAATAGTTCCCTAGTTAAACAGCCATTATTGCCCAAAAGTTTTCTTTGCTGTGCTTTGCTGTCAGTTTCTGCAGCTTCTCATGTGGCTTACACACACACACACACACACACACACACACTATTCTCTAGCCATCCCCTCATCATGCTTCCCTGCAACAAAACAAACTGAATTTTACTCTCTCACACGCACACACACACACACACACTTCTTACTTTTATCACTGACTATTTCCCTATCAATATTATCAGCAACCTTGTTTCAAGTGATTAAGCTGTTAAAAAACCCTAAATAGCCTACAGCATCTTCACTTTAATAATCAGTGTTTATCATAGGAACAGACAGCTGCTGCTAACGTATTGGGCCTCACAGTAACGTTAGTAGCCGTGGGCTGTAGAGTTTCGCTAGTCTGCTGAACGTCTAGAGCCAGAGAATGAGAAAGCGGACCGCTGGGCTAACGTTACGCTAAAAGCTAATCAGCCTTCACCTTAAAGCCTAAATGGCTCGAGGGGTTCCGTGGTTACCCAGTTGGATAGCGCATTACGCAGTTGTAGAAGTATAACCACCGCTTAACGTGCTTCCCTGCAACAAAACTGGACTGAATTGAGTTTATTAAGTTTTTACTCTCACTCACACACAGACTTCTACTATCACAGACTATTTCTATATCGATATTATCAGCAACCTTGTTTCGAGTGATTAACAGGCATGCCTGGACGCCGGACTGCGAGCAGAGCTGCCGCTTATGTTTATGTAACGTTAATGGGCTCACAGTAATGTTACTAGTAGTTGTGAGTTGTAGAGGACTGGGATGTTTATTACAATTTCGGGAGAGTCTGCTGCCTTAACTTACCTCGAAACCAAACCAGACAAAACCTTTTCTCCTCTCCGCCGTTTGTGTGAGCACTGTGCATGCACAGCTTTCACTGCTGATTGGCTGTTACCCGTCGTGGCTCTGCGTGTAACCAATCAGATGGTGCTGTGGGTGGGACAATGCTGGAGACAGCGTAGTGACAGCAGACAGAGACGCGCGGCTGCATCATAGCCAAAATAACCCAGTTTTAAATTGATCTCTTATCGGCCGTCTAGTCAAAAAAAAAGGCCGATGCCGATATGCGTCAAAATGCCGAATATCGGCGCCGATAATCGGTCGATCCCTGATCTTATCTCACAAGTCTCTGCATAGCAACGGAACCATAACAAGAATATGTGACCCCTTCTCCTGATCTCCTCCCTGTGGGTGCCAATAAGCAGCTCTTTCTGACTGACGGTGTCACTGGGAAATGATGTGTTTGCAGAACAAGGTTTGCATTAACCACTGGATTTAAACGTGGGCCCTGGCTAGTGTTGCACGGTATACCAATACTAGAAAGGTATGACGGTACCCTCACGCAAAAAACGATACGAAACGCAATTGTTTTAGCATCGATACTTTCGAAAAAAAATGAGAAAATATGAAAGAAAAAAAGACTGAACGAAAGGACTTGCACATACACAAGCGGCATCAACTCTCGGTCATGCTCCTTGCACGCAGAGGCTAGTCAGTGGGCGTGCCCCTCAGCTCGCACTCAGCCACAGCAGCAACAGGCAGTTCACTGAGCGAGTGAGAGTGAGACCATGTCCACACCAGTGTTGGTCAAGTTACTTGGAAAAAGTAATTAGTTACTGATTACTGATTACTTATCCAAGAAAGTAATCCAGTTACTTTACTGATTACTTATTTTCGAAAGTAATTAGTTACTTTACTAATTACTTTACTTAGTTACTTTTCAAAAACACACTAGCTTTACACAACCTGAATACGCTTTTTTAAAACTTGTTTTTATTAGTCTCAATCTTTTTAACTATGCACATTGCAAACAAAAAAATAAATTAAATCCAACAGTCTCTCATTTAAAGAAAATCGTTTTGGTGTGTATACACACCTTCATTCGAATAGATGTAAATAAAATACAGCAATAAAACAATAAAACCAAAGTCTCTATTAACAATTACATCTTTTAACAGTTGCAGTGCAGAGAGGAGTAAGGCGTTTACCAAAACAGAAAATGCTGTTGCATGCCACATTTAGGCTGTTCTAATGTCAAAGAAGAGTATGTGTTTGAACTGTGTGTGTGTGGAAGGATGTGTTTCTCTGAGTGTGTGGATGTGAATGTCAGTGTGTGTGTGTATGGAGGGGGCTGCCTCTATGTTTGTGTGGGATTGAGGTTTGCTTCAATGTTTATGTGATGTGTGTGTATGTATGTAGAGGGATTTGTTACTGTGTGTGTGTGTGTGTATGTGTGTGTGTGTGTGTGTGTGTGTGTGGAGGGGATCTGACCCCTGTCATATGTCTGCAGGTTCAGGCAAGCGGAAAAGTGTGTGTGTTAGTCAAGTCTCATTTTATGACAAGGCCCTATGTTTTTTTTGTTTTCTTTCGGAGTGAAACAGTGGTTATACCGCATCAGCAGAAGCTCTTCAAACCTCCGAGCAGAGAGCCTGTTCCTTTTCGGGGAAAGCATCAATCCACCCAAACTGAACAGCCGTTCAACTGGTGCACTGGATTGAGTTGGAGAGTTGTATTTCATGTACATCTTTTTGAGGTTTGGGAACTGATTTAAAATCTCAAGCTCATACCCAGACCTTAAATAGTTAGTTACTTCTTTTTCTGCTGAGAAGCTTTCTGTGGGTTGGTTCTCAAAATCAAAAAAGTCCATTTCAGCTGGGCTGGCTGGCAGTTGGGACACATTAGCATTGTCCGCTGCAGGAGCAACTTTACGACACTCTCTTATCAGAAGCTCCTTCACATGCTCTCTCCTACGCTCATCTCTCAGCCATCTAAGTTTGAACTTGGGACAAGTGGCCGCTGCAAGAAGTCCCTCTTGGCTATCCAGTACAGGATCAAAACGAATCTTGATGGCCTGTAAAATACAATACGATATAAACAAGAATATATTTATTTTTCTATATAATCTGCTATTTTAATTATTCTGTGATCTTAACTGACCTAAACCATCTCATGCCCTATCAATACTTTATGAGATTTAATTATCGTTGAGGTTATTTTGAACTCTTTATTTTAATCTTCTGTTGATGTTATGATTAATATTTATGATTAATGATGATCAATATCCCTGATATTTAAATTGTATCATTTTAGTAATAGTACTCACTGCTTAAAACAAACAAAGTGTAACATCTGCCCACCATGAATGGTATAATAATTTAACAAAACCACCCAAATCAATTATTAAACTATAATCTTACCTTTACAATGGCATCTGGAAGGCTGGCTGTCATTCAGGAGAGGTCATCTTTCAGGGCAAGTGTCTTTGACATCAGGCTTGTGAGCGTTGGTAGTAATGTCCCATAGGTGCACTCATCCCCTTGTAAGATGTCGAGTGCTACTGTCAAGGGCTTCATCACAGTGCAGTATTCTTGCAAAAATAGGTACTCCCTTTCATTAAGGCACTTGATTCCCAGTTTTACACACAGGGGATTCAGCTCGTTCATTGGAATTGTGATGATTCTGGAAATGGCCTCATACAGGGAATTCCACCTTACGGATGTGGGTACCATTAGCTTCCTGCGGCTGACTTCCTCCACCTGTTCAGAGGCCAATGTTGATCGACTTGCTTTAGTCCAGAGAGCGGTGCATTTTGCAATACTACTCCTATTTACAGCCTTGTTGTCTGCACAGGAATTTAGATGTTTGTCAACATCGCTTGTTGAAATCAGATTAATTGTGTGTGATGCACATCTGTAGTGTGGAGGAAGGCTAAACTGTCCATCACCAGATGAAAGAACTTCTACTACATCTGTAAAAGTCGGTTCCTCGTCATCACCTGCTTCATCATTTTCAGATTCAGACTCCAAATTACAGGGCTGACATACTCTGAATGCTTTGGCAAAATTTGATGCATTATCCGTTACAGTGGCAACAACTTTGCTATGCAGTTGATATGATGAATGAATTTCTTCGATCTCTGCTCCAATTACATCATAGGTGTGCCTGCCTCTAATTCTCTTACATGCTAGCGCGGCCTTGTTGCGTTGTAAAGTGGAATTAATCCAGTGAACCGTCACTCCCATAAAACTTTTATTATTCTTCGTCCAAATGTCAGCAGTAGTGGAAACAAAGTCTACTTCTCCGAGTGCAGCCTTCAAATTACCTTCCATTATGTCGTATTCTCTCTCAAGGTATCCTGCAAATGACTTTCTCTGCGGCAGCTTGACACCGCTTTTGGTTGGTATTTTTTCTAGGATGCTTCGGAATGAATCAGAGTCTACAGTGGAAATGGGCAACATGTCCTCGACAATATAGCGAGCGACAAGCTTCTTCAGTTCAGCGGCACTAAGTCCTGTCGCTGACGCTCTTAAGTCTATTTTCACCTGTTTAGCAGGAGAGGGTCCCTCTGTTGCTGCAGCGGTCATGTCGGGATTTCGGGGTGTCTCATTGAATTTCACATTCTTGTGCCGGCTTGCTAGGTGCTTGCTCAGATTTGGGAATTTTTGGGAAGTGGAATTTTTCGCTGTAGACAAAATCTTTCCTCCCACGCAGAGTGTACAGCAGACGTTAATGTTTTTTGCATCTTTTACAGAGTCAAACTCAAAGTAATGTCTGAACTTCCATGAATTAAATGCTCCATGTTCGCTCTCTCTCCCGCACGCCATGTCTTGCACACTCGTGTCTGTTGTTTACTTCTAGACGTCGCGCCGCTATAGGCGACATCATTGTCACGAGACAGTCTCACAAAGCAAATGCGGCAAAATCCCAAATTCATTTACTGTCTTTGGCAAAAATAAATCACGGTTTAGTAACGTAGTAACGCAGGCTGCTTGCAGGAAAGTAAAAGTAATCAAATTACTATTTTTGCAATTGTAATCCCTTACTTTACTCGTTATTGGAAAAAAGTAATTGGATTACAGTAACGCCTTACTTCTAACGCGTTACTGCCCATCACTGGTCCACACTAACCCGGGTAAATATAAAAACGCACATTCGCAATAAAAACGATCTCCGTCCACACTATCGTTTTCATATCGTTTTTGGAATGTTTTGCATCCACGTTCCACAGTAATGATTTTGATAAACAGTTGTTGTCATGGTAACGCGACTCCCGCCACGCCTCTCTGTTTAGATTACAGGTGCGCGATCAGCTGATAGTTGCAGTTGATCAGCTGGCTAATCATTTTCACTCACAAGCAAAAATATTGCTCAAACCAAAAGTACAAAGGTGAGTGGCTTTTTTTAGGAATGCCGCTCCAAGTACGGTTTGAACTGGCGTCTTTGCGTTTTTTTCCCATCGCTTAAGCACAGCAAGTACAGCGCTCGCCTTCGGCGTTAGATTAACGAATATGTTTGAGACAATATGTCGAGTTGTAACTGGAGATACAAAAGTACATTGTACAGAGAAATCATCATTCCCATTTCACCTGCCATTTTTTGATGAGCGTAGCATCCTGGCAACCAAACGTCATAGTTTCTGAAAGCCTCTGTCTACCCTGACCACACTACAACGCAAACCAAGCATTTTCACATTTATCCACCTCAGCGATCGTTTTTGAAAAGCATTGTTTCAGTGTCGGAATTCGCCATATTAGTGTGGAAGGAAGGGCTGAACGAATAAATATTTTTGCGTTTGTAGATTTACCCGGGTTAGTCTGGACAGGGCCTGAGAGGCAACGAGATGGTGACAGGTTCGGAAGTGCTTGCCGACAGTCCTCGGCTTGTGGGGAAAAGGACGGGAGAAGTGAAATATGGAGTTATTGTATATAACGGATCAGTGATCAAGTGTCCATGTAAACGCGGCTATTGACACTTCTGATTCGATTAAATTTCTAATCGGAATAGATCTATTCCTATCATGCAAATCCGAATGTACTGTATATATGGCATTTACAAAGGTGGTAAGCGTGCGTCCGTATGTCTCTCATGCACAACCGTTATGTTGGTCTGGACTTATATGAAATATGTAAGGGATAATGTTGTACAGAACGCCGCTCATTATCGGGAAAATAAGCCCCGACAGGGCGAACCGGACCCCGACGCGAAGCGGAGGTGTCATGCTTCGCCCTGAAGGGTATTATTTTCGACCAGCGACGTTTTATACATTATCCCGCTTATTACACGGCTCCTTGCCAAAACAAAACAATATCTTCACCCGGTGTGTCTTTTACAATTACCATTCATAGTGTTGATCAGCAAAGAAATAGTGTGCCAAAGACGTTGACGTTGCTTAGCAACCTGACACACTGGGGTTAATAAGTTACCGGACTACTTGCGGAGTGATAAGAAAGAGGTGAATCAGGCAAAAAATCCACTTCCCTTGACAGCGGTCTAGTTCGGTGTGCATAAAAGTACAGACGGACCAATTGCGAACTACTGCAGCAGCTGATGCCATCTCTCTAAGTTAAAAAGTAGCCGCAACCACCCCAAACCAATCGGAATAAGTGTATACATGTCGATTATAGCAGACTACACCACCTCTTCTATTCCACATGGAATTCTATTCCGATTGAGGCGTATTATATTTATTAATACGCCTTAATCGGAATACAATCATCTGATCTGTAGAATTAATTTATAAATGTAATTTGCTCAAAAAGCAGAAAAGGACCAAGCTGCTCAAATTTAAACCATAGTGAGACAGAGCTGGACCATTATTCATCTCTTTTCCAGATATTTTAGATTTTCACCATGGTATCGGTTCAGTATCGAGTATCGAGGTATTTTCGGCCAGGTATCGTATCAAAGTCATAATTTTGGTATCGTGCAACACTAGCCCCGGCATAGACTTTCAAAGTTTACAGCAAATCCCTGGGCCAATTTCCTCAAGTAAGATCCCAAGCGAATTATCTTTTAAGTGGAATAGTGGAGTTTTTCTTGAAGTCTGCCTAGAGGCTCATAGTTGGAACATAGACCCAAAATGTTGAACTGTTGTTAAAGGTTGATCAATGGAATTAAACAATGAGAAAACAAAGATTAATCTCATGAGGCTGTGTTGAGGGTTTAAATATTTAGAAGCACAAACCTGCATGTTGAGATTACCGTGGTCAAGCAAGCTTGTAATTCACAAAATATGTGAGTGCTTCTCTTCTTTAAAAATAACTGGTCTTTGTTATCACCTCGGCCCATCTGCTTGTAGATTACCCTCAGGAAGCTGGTCTCTGGCATTAATGTATGCCAAGTCCTGTTATCAAAAGATAATAATGAACCAAGTGCATTATCAAAACACTGCATTGCCAGCAGGACTCTGCTGTCCTTGGGAATCCCAAATGTAATTACAACTAGTTGTATGTATTAAGCTAGAAGAGGCATTGATATCAAAATGTTTTTTTGCACATGGTTGTATTATGGGGGGGGGGGGGACCTTGGGTGTGGCTATTCCGATGTAGCCTAAATGTCTATGCTAGCCGCATGATAAATGACCATGATTTGCTGCAATCTGAGATATGAAGCACCTTGCGCAGTTCAATGCTCCCATTAATGCTGCTGTCTGCTGATGGAAGAATAGCTTAGTCCTGTGCTTCGGATCTGAACCGCGTCCCACACTGAAGGCCACAGTTGAGTTTGAATCAGTTGGGTCATATCAAGGTCCCTCACTCCCTCAATAAGCGCCCCCCGCCCCCCCTCCGTGTTTCTTTCTTTAAAGCACACTCACGAGCCCCACCCCCAAGACAAGCAAGGATCTGGCTGCCTGCCCCATCTGCGCAGGCTGGTCTCCCACAGCCTGTAGACACAGCTGCTGGGGGCCTTTGTTCCTCACAGCTCCCAGTGCTGAACTCCAGTGAGAGACACCCCTTCCCGACCCCTTCCTTAATATGACCAAGATTAGGCCTAATTTTTGAAGCTTTAAGTAGGATTCTGTTAGTTACTTATTCATGTGCATATATACAATACTGTTGCATCTAGCTGTAAACTATCATCTCTAGAATGTGTGAGCTGATCCCCAGTCCCCAAAGGTTAGACCAGCATGGGAGCTGACCAGGTCCCTAATGGTCTGCTCTGACCAGCAGAGAGCTGACTGGGTCCTCTGCTCTGAACAGCAATGAGCTGACCGGGTCCTCTGCTCTGACCAGCAGAGAGCAGACCGGGTCCTATGCTCTGACCAGCAGAGAGTTGACCGTGTCCTGTCTTGCTCTTTTGGCCCTGGTGGTTCTGACCTGAAGAGGTTTGTCCATCGTGACTCAGTCCAGCTGCCAGTCGCTGCTGCTTTCAGAACTACATGTGGCTCTGGTGGTGTCATCTATCCTTTCTTTCGCATGCTTCCTCTTCTCCTAGCTGGACACCCAGCTCATTTATTTCCTCCCTCATCTTCTTTGAATGAGGCCCTGGGAACCACTTCCCGCTAGCGGAGATGTTCCATGAAGTCTGAGCCTCCATGAAGTGCTGCACGGTGCTGTTGTGATTGATCCCTCCCAGGGTGTTAAAAAAACAAATTTGAATCAGCCACTTGTGCAATTTACATTGCAGAAGTCTGATTAGTGTATCATCTGCTGAGGCCACAATATCTTCATTTTTTGACACTGCATGCACTGGGCACCATTGAGCACATGAAAGCCTCTCCGGGTCATTATTTCACCATTATGCACTAAAGTTTGGAGTGTAGTAGAGCATTACTACAAAGCAATGCTTCCCCTCAACACTAAAGTCCTGTCCCATGTACACCGTTCTAACACTGGCCTTTGTACACAAATGGACCATTGGATTGGGATGTATGTTTGATTTGGAGCACGCACACACACACACACACACACACACACACACACACACACACACACACACACACACACACACACGTGTGTGTGTTAGAATCCGACCTGCTGTGCAACATCCTCTTTTCAGGTATATGGAAATGTACATATGACATGCTAAATGCAAAGGTCTTAACCTTCCCTCCAGAGTCTTTGCTGTTGCGCTGCGTCTCTGCTGCTGTAGAGTCCTGCTGACTGCAGACTTTACCATATATGGTCATTTACTGCTCTGTGCCTGACAACCTTCCAAAACCATTTCCTTGTTGCCCTGCCATTGGCTGCTGCTAGCAATGCCGATACACATGAACTCTGGGATAGGCTGAGAGAGGAACAGCAGGCAGGATGGCTGAATCGCTTCAAGCCTTATCTAGCTTTCCAAGTCACTTACTGTAGAGTAGCCAACAAGATTACATTTTCTTATTTGCTAGTATTATTGATATTGCCAATGCTCATAGTATGGCCTGGTTATTAATGTGTATGACATTCAAATACAATGAACACATTTATTGTCAAGTTAAATGCTATTGTCTCTAGCATGTAACATATTCAATCTAACAAGTTCCATAGTTGCATTGTCCTAGATAATATTTCACATTTGGTAACCTGTCTGTCTTTTTCAAGTCTTTCCTGACTGATCTTGTTCCCTACTTCAGTTCCCACACAAAAACCTAGTCAGAATAGGCTGTGTCTGCTGTTCATGACTTTTTCTCAGGAGCTGGGCGGAATGCATGGCAAACCCTAGTTCATGTGTTAGTCACATGTGGACCCGGAGGAATCTATCTATACAGATCTACTGTCAATCTTTATCAATTGAATTAGTGTTTGCAGACCATGTTCTGTATCTTTGCAGTGTTTCTCTATTTCATACTAACTTTGCATGTTGCTATGCAACACATCAACTGCATGGCCTGAGACATTCCTCTGTTAGGATAAAAATGCATGTGGTATTTTTTGGACATGTTAGTTAATGGTTTGATGGCTGTGACTTGAATCTCCATTTTTGGGTATGTGTTTTGAATCCGGGAGCTGTCCCCTCTCTTGTGATGAGACATTCACTGCCTCCTGCTAATTTCTCGTTTTTCATGGAGATGGTTGGTGCTTGCACCTCAATTTTTTGCTAAGCTTATTATAAGCAATAGTATGGAGCATTCGGTTACCTGCAAGTCCTGCTTATGTTTACCTGATATGAATTAAATCATCCAGTGAGTATCATGGTGTTGCATTTGGATAGTTGGTCTTGTTATGGTGCCTGCTGCTAAGATGTTGGGACATACAGGCAGAGATTTTCCAGCAGAGTTTTGCATAGCAAAACTTATTTTAATAAATTTCGAGCAAAAACCTTACCAACCAACCATCTTGTTTTGCTGGGATTGGCCAAAGGCTGGCCGGCGATAGCTGTTTTCCCAGTTTGATAATTAGTTGGCATTGCTGAACTCTTAGCATAATCACACATAGGACATAATCATCCTATCAAATCCTGTTTGCACAAGCCCAGCTCGATCAAGATACAACAGTTCCTCATTATCTTCCTTATTTATATTTTTAAGAGCATTGCATGTCTCCTATCATAAAAAGGGTTTATCTTCTCCAGAAAGTTTTCAGAAAAAATATGAAAAGGGCACATTCTGGAAAAAACTTCAAATATCATGACGGCTATGTTCTGTTTTTCCATAACAGCCTCATATTGGACTTGATTTACCCCTCAAAGGGTTGGACCCCCCTGTCTCCTCACTTCTCATTAGTGGTTTTCATACAAGAGGTGTCCGGGGCCAGTGTGTGGAATGCAAGGAACGCCTTGAGAAGCCAAGGGCTTCCTAACCTGTTCCCACAGCCTCCTCCCTCCCCTCTGGGGGGTCAGTGGTATTACCATTTTTGATCACGTTCTTTGTATTGTCACTGCGGTGGTCTTCTGGTTTATTAAAATAACTTTTTAACTGTAGGAGTTCCAGTGATATGGCAGCAGCTTGATTGAGCTCGCTCATACCTCCCCCCGAAATTAACTCTCTAATTCGAATTTGTCTTACATCCAAATAGGAAATAATGCCTGGCAGCGAAAACTGCCAGGCACTTCACTCCAGAACGCATATGGAGTTGAATAAGTATCAGCCAAAGAAGAAAACTGCAAACAAACAAACCGCTGGAGACGCAAACGTCAGCCTGGTCGTGAAATGCACAAATTGTTTGCCGAGTTGAAGGAGACATATTATGGTGTTTTCCTAACAAGTAAACATAGTATATGAGTTCCAGAAAACATGTTTTTGAAGCTGTTTGCTGGAAATTTCAGTCCCTTCAGAATGCACTGTTTCTGGTGTCTATAGCTTTAATGCAAACGAGCTGCTGCCCATTGACCAATGAGCTGTCAGAGTGAACCACAGCATAGAGGAGAAGTGATTGTTGCTGTTGCGGACTCCTGTAGCTTTATATCTATATAATATAATAATATTAAAGACTGCGTCTGACGTCTCAGTCTGGTACTTCAACAACAAGTAAAGACTCGTAGTGGGGGTTATCTCGGCCATGATTGAGAAGAATTGGGGGAAAGGATCTTTGGCCTTGACTCTCTGAAGTCCATATTGAACCGCGAAATGGAGGAGAAAGGGATTGTACTCTGGGAGCTGAGCTGCTGGACTGCCCAGTGCCGTCCCCACTGGAGCTGTTAAGCTCCCGCAGTACACCCGCCGGAGCTGCTGGACTGCTGCTGAACTGCCGCCGAAGCTTCTGCGGCAGTTCAGCTCCCGGAGTACACCTGCCGGAGCTGCCGGCAGTTCCGGCTGGGGGAGCTTGGCGGCAGTCCGGCAGCTCCGGCGGAGAAAGGGATTGTACTCCCGGAGCTGAGCTACCAGGCTGCCAGGCTACCACCGAGCTCAACCCCGCCGGAGCTGCTCGTCCGCTGGTCCACAAAATATTATCTATGCTCTGATTGGAGGGGGTTGGGAAGTGAGAGGTAGTATTCAAATGTGCCCCCTTCCTACGTAGGAGGGGGCGCCAAAACTGACTCGCTCGTTTGGAAGAGCTTACCCGGAGCAATGTAACAGCCCAAATGGCTTTCATGTTATTGGCTAGGGGCACAGCAAACGCTTCCAAATCTGCATTTTTTAACCACTAATATTGCTCAAAGTAGCACCAAACCTCTGCAGTAGCATGACTAGGGTCCCTACACATGAAACATAGCATCAACAACTTAGTTAGCATACCAGGAGTTTATTAAAAAAAGACTGCTTTCCAAATCTGTGCTTTACCAGTAGGTCCATGTTTCCAGGTAGTCCACACAAGTCGATTACTGGCTATCGTAAATAGTATAATAGAGGCGCCAACAAATTTGAAACAGCCAAGTATCAATAGGGGAGATTGTTAATTTAAATTTGTTGGCACCTCTATTATATTATTTACGGTATCCTGTGATCGACTAAATGCCGATTTGGAAGCATTCGCTGTGCCCGTAGCCAATAACGTGGAAGCCACTTGGGCTGTTACATTGCTCCAGGCAAGCTCTATACTAGATTAACAACGTCATGCCGAAAAAGACCCTGGGTGCAATTTTCGCCGAAATTACACTTTAAGTAAAGAGTTATAAGGACTGAAAGAGGAACTGAAAGAGTTTTGTCAAAAGACTGAGCATGATATTAAAACGATTATGCAAAGTCCATATTGAGTTGACAAAACAAACGAGAAGGCAAAAGGTGTTTATTGAATTATTTAAGTAACCAGTTCATTGGGAACATTACTGTTTGTGTTAAAAGACTAATAGCTGATTATAGTCCCCTCGGATACCCAGTGATAATGTTGTTTTGGGGCTGAACAAGCTTATTTAGTATATGACACAAAGCGATTGTTTGGTTATTGTAGAAACTGTCACTTATGGGGAGGGGGGGGGGCACTTCACAAGCTGCTTCAGGGTATATGTTAACAAACGTGGTTACATTGACCCTAAATCTTAGACACCAGTAGTTATCACCCAACAATGGGGTGGTGCAGATGGAACTTTTCTGTGAGCCAGTATGAATGTGTGTTTTATGTGTGTTAAATTTTTTTTTTCTGTTTATGTTTTTTTATTTTGTAAATCCTAGCTGTCATGCTAGCCTGAGGGGTTGCAAGAGTGTTTTCTTTCTTTTTTTCCCTAACCCTAGACTACTATGGATGAATCATTACAATTAATTACATAGAATGATAAAAGTATAGAACATCCTATTGTTACGTATTTTAAGCACATAAGCTGCTCCCACATAGCCACAAGGAAGCAGGATCGAAAATATAAGCTGCAATAACTACTCCAGCCACAAATGGCAGCACCTTTAGACAGGTGAGGAAGCCGGAGCCAATATGTCACATCGGCCACGCCTACTTCACATAGGCCACGCCTACTCCACATAGGCCACGCCTACTTGATACAAACGGGGAGCGGGAGTCAGATGAGGTCAGAGACATATGCCAGCCCCGTTGAGAGCCCCGGGGGAAATCGTCTGGGCTGGAAGATAGCGCTGCAGTATTTCTCTCCACGCGTGTTAAATACAATTCCCTCCTTTTGCTTCATAGTTACCATACCAAAATACTTAAACAAATAAAGTCAGTTCAAAGCGCTCCGGATTGAACTACTTTCTTCAAGAACACGACACTATCAAAAGGAAATGAATACTTACAGCTCTTAAAAAAGAAAAAGTGGGAATAGCCTTATTGAAAGAAACTCACCTTTCACCTGACGAACATCTTGAACTACAGAAAGACTGGGTTGGACAAATTTTCATTTAGTCTTTTAAAAACAAACTGCCGAGGAGTATTTAGATCCATAAACACATACCCTTTGAATTAATTGATCCGATTTCAGATGCAGAGGGAAGATATATTTTGGTTAATGGGAAAATTTGGGCCAACCAGATAACTAAACTTAATATTTATGCCCCTAATACAGATACACCTATTCATCTCTGATATGGTCTCTCTTTTGAATACACAATGCACTTGGTTTGATGGGGGAGGAGATTACAATCGAACTCTTTCACATTTGGATAAATCCGCACACTCTGGAGGTTCTAACCCTAAATCCGCAAAAATGTTGCATGCTTTGGGATCATAAACAGGGTTAATACATGCATGGAGAGAAATAAATCCTACAAAAGGGGATATAAATCTTATTCTCGTTTAGAATTTTTTTTTCTTCCAAAGAAAATTATGAAGCTTGTTTCATCATGTGAAATACATGAAATTTCTATATCAGACCATGCAATGGTCACTTTGGAAATTACTCTATATTAATCTTACAAATCTAAAATGTGGAGATTTAATAACCTGCTATTAGAAGATAAAATGTTCTGTAAGAAAATGAGAGAGTTGATTGAAGACTTTAATACTTATAATATATCATCTGAAATAGCCCCATCCATACTTTGGGATGCAGCAAAAGCAACTTTCAGAGGACAGATTAGATCATACTCTCATAAAAATAAAGAAAGAAAATCAATCACTAATGGTCTAAACCAGTGGTTTTCAAACTGTGAGGCGCGCCTCCCCTTGGGGGTGCCAGAGTTCTTCAGGGGGGGCGCGACGTGAGAAAAAAAGAAACCATAAAAAGTAACAGAAAAAACAGACACAGTGCGTCTTCACAGCGAAGACGCGCTGTGTTCGAAATCGTTCCCTATTCACTCACTCACTATTCCCTATATGGTGTTTATGATATAGTGCACTATATAGGGAACGAACAAACGAGAATTCGGACACTACGCTTAACATTTCTAAACGTCTTTTGCGTCAGTAAATGCGCCGGGTATTTGTATGACGCAGACAGATGCGCCCATATCACGTAAACAAACCGGGCACCCACGAGGAAATCTGGAGGTTGTATTGCACTGTGGTATACGGGAGTAACATGTAGGGAACATCGTATGTTCACCCAAATTTTGGGTATTTTAAGTCTACTTTATAGTGTGTGAAATTTACCACTGAGAATTCGAACACCACTACAAAATGGTGAGCACCCTATATAGTGCACTATATCCGTGATGGGGAACAATTTCGAACACAGCTCCGCAAACTCATTGCTCCCACTAAAGTTGAGGTGAGCTAAAAAGGAGGCTAAACTGGCAGTTTACAGATTAAGATGTTCAAATGTTTTTCAAAAACGTTAAGCAAAAACATGCTTAGATAAAGATGTTAAAATGTGTTTAAAAACGCACAGATGTTTAGAATGTTTCAAAAATGTTTAAAAAAAATATGATCAGAGATGTTTAAAATGTGTAAAATATGATCAGAGATGTTTAAAATATGATCAGATGTTTAAAATGTGTAAAATAATTAAAAGATCTTTCAAAACACAGGGATTTAGAAAATAAAATTGGGGGGGGGGGGGGCTCAGCTGAAATTTGTTCTCTGAGGGGGGGCTCAGTCTCTCATACTTTGAAAACCCCTGGTCTAAACAGAAGAACTGCTATATAGAGAAGTGTTACACAAGCAAGATCAATTAGAAGAAAATTGGAACAAATTAGTTAAAGCCAGAGCAAATTTCAACTTAGACCACTCAAACGATATTAAACAAAAAAGTATGTATTTAAAAAAAAAATTGGGAACAGACCAGGTAAACTATTGGCACACTACTTAAAAAAGGAACAAGCTAAGAGAACTATAATGGCCACTAAAACTGAAAATGAAGTAAGATACAACCCATTAGGAATTAATAAACATTTTTTTGATTTGTATAGTAGTTTATATAAATCAGTAAATATTTCAATCCCTAAGGCAACAGCCTTTTTAGACTGTTTGGATCTACCTCAGGTTACAGCCTCAGATCAACAAACCATCAATAAAAACTTTTCTGAAGAAGAGGTATTTTCTACAATTAAATCATTGCCAGCAAATAAATCTCCAGGCCCAGGCGGCTTTTCAGGAGAATTTTATAAAACTTTCTGGCCACAACTTAAATCAGTTTTTATGATAATGGTTAAAGAGTTCTCTAGCCATAACGCTCTTCCTGTTTCTATGAAACAGCTAGAATCTCTGTGAATCTCTCTATATTGAAAGAAGGTAAAGACCCTCAGAGTTGTGCCTCGAATTTGTGCAATTTGCTTGTTGGTAATAAAGATTTAAACTGTTATCCATTGTATTTAATGTTGTTAGGTATCACAAAATGGAATGTAATACGAAAAAGTAGGTACTTTTTTAGCGGTTTGCGATTGATTCTCATATCCCCCAGAATGCATTGCATGACGTCACGTTGGGGAGACACAGAGACCAAAGCCGCATTGAGGCCCTTGAGAGTAGAGACTAGTAAGAGATTGTTCAGCAGATTATACAGATACATAGATAAATACATAGATATATATAGTTAGTATAACTGCTTAATTGTGACTATAAAATTATCATAAAACTGTTAACGAAGAGATAAGAATCAGTTCTCCCTAAATTAATAAAATTAGATCAAACCGGATTCATTAAAGGTTGTCACTCATCTGATTTTACGTCTGTTTAACATCATACATAATTTGAATCAGAAAAAAAAAATAATTATTAATATCCCTTGATGCCGAGAAGACGTTTGATCGCTTAAGCTGCGTTCACATCAAAAGACACATTTGTCGCCCGTTCGTGTTGTCGCCCAAGTTTTGTGGCGCGACAAATCATAATCAGTCGCTGTGCAAGTTTTATCAGAAGAATTTGTTGCGCCACATCTTTTGGCTGCCAACAGTGCTTCATGCCAATTCATTTTCAATCATTGCCGAGATAACGTCCATTGCATGTCTTTAACTGTTGTGGAAGAGGAAGAAACGTCGGAGAACCCGACGCAGTCTATTCATAATATTGTAATGACCATGGAAGAGGCAGTGAATAAAGTATTGATTAGACAGCGATTTATTAGATACCGCCGCTAATAAACCGTTGAAACACACAAGACCGGTAACCACAGCAACGCTGGTAATTGCAACAAAACCCGCTCCCCACGAGACTCGCCCCGCTACAGCCATCCGGAGGCGCACACAGCTTTTGGCCGTGATATTATATATAATATAATATAATATTATATTATATACTATTATATATAGAGCTCCCGGAGTCACAAACGGCAACAATCAC
This sequence comes from Pollachius pollachius, assembly GCF_949987615.1. NCBI lineage: Eukaryota > Metazoa > Chordata > Actinopteri > Gadiformes > Gadidae > Pollachius > Pollachius pollachius. The sequence goes on along the minus strand of NC_136934.1, from coordinate 26,643,143 downwards.
TGATGGTTCTGGCTGTTACGTTACGTCGCTCAAGGGAGTGAACGCTGATTGGCTGTCATCACGCAAATGTCGTGACAAAGTTCAAATATTTCAACTCGAGCGACTCAAGTGTCGCGCTGCAAATCCTCGTAAACGCACTTGCCCGTGCAGGGCGAAAGTGTCAAAATCAAATCAAATCTTGTCACAGTTTTTTTCTAGTGAAAATTCGCCCGATTTGCGACTCTACATTGACTTTGTATGGAGTCGTGTCGCCCCGTCGCGTTTGGTGTGAACGCACCTTTAGAATGGGATTTTCTTTTAATAGTCCTAGATATATTTAAATTAAGCTACAATTTCATTGAATGGATTAGAGCAATATATGAAACTCCAAATGCAACTGTTTGCACTCATAACGTGGAATCTCCCCTCTACCCTCTCTCCCCATTATTATTTGTTATTGCACTAGAACCGTTTGCCGAGACGATCAGAACTAATCTTATGATAACGGGAGTGAAGGCAGGCTCACAACACCACAAAATGTCACTCAATTTGACGATACTTTATTATTTATTACTGAACCTATGTCAACTTTGTGACATGTTTTGGCAGATATTCAAACATTTTCTGGTAACTCAGGGTATAAGGTTAATTAAAAAAAATCAATTGCTTGCCCTCTTAACATTCCAAATGAAGGAAATGTTAAGAAAGAATGCCCTATCTCTTGGTCAGTATATAGCTTTAAATATCTTGGAGTACAAGGGACACCCGCCTTGGACAAACTATTTAAGAAAAACTATAACTCGTTGCTGGAGAAATGCAAAAAGAAACTTCAGACATGGTCTCTTCTCCCACTGTCTCTTATTGGGAAAATCAATGTCATTAAAATGAGTATACCCCCAAAGTTTATATATGCTTTCAATATGTTTCCATGTTATATTTCCTTTACTTTTTTTAAGCTAATCAATAGATGTCTAACAAAATGTATATGGAACAACAAGACCCCAAGCATTAAGTTGTTGACTTTAACAAAGTGATATTTAAAAGGGGTTAGGACTTTCACATTTTCTATGGTACTACTGGGCCTGCCAAGTTAGAAATACCATAAGTTGGAAGCTGGGAACTAGTTCTCCTTGGGTAGCATTGGAATCACTAACATACTATCCATTGGACAATTTATACACTTGATGTTAATAAATTGCAGTCGCTGAAGAATCTAGAGGGGTTGCCCCCTATACAAGCCACATTGAAAATGTGCAAGACTGTAACAGGTATCTTGAGTACAGAAGGTCATATAAGCAAAAAATCTCCTATTGCATTCAACCCCGACTTTCTAGCTCGCTCTTTCAAAACTGGTCACTCCATGGTCTGAAAACTTTTTCGGACATGTTCGATGAAGACTCTGAATCTGCTAAATCCTTTGCTGCTATTTGTGCAGGATATCAAATTCCCAGAACAGATTTTTTAAAATACTTGCAGGTTCGTCACATCATTGTATATTTACATGAAAAGGGACAATTTAGACTTTATCCCACTGAGGTGGAACAATTAATTATCTCTGCTACTTTTGTTAAGGGAATGATGTCTGAAAGTTCCCAGAACTCCTTCTCTTCTTTGAGAACAATCTGGGAATGAGAGCTTAAAAAGAAGTTCAGCGAAAAAGAATGGTTAATTATGTGCACTGAATTTACCTCACCTTTGACTACAAACATTAAATTCAAAGAAACTAATTATAAATTCCTGTATGAATACAATATAACTCCAGTGACGCTTAATAAGTTGGATGATACAAATTATCCTATGTGTAGAAAATGTGGAATTGGATCCAGAACATTTATGCAGCGAACATTTATTTATTTTGGTATTGTAAAGCCGTTTACTCCTTTTGGGAGAAGATCCATAAAGCAATTCAATATATGTCTAACTGTACTTTTGAACTATGCCCTATGCTATATTTGTTGAATTATTATTATTATTATTATTATTAATGATGTGCAAAATAATTTTCCCTGTACAATGAATTGTGTGTTTACAATGTTATCCTATTTTGCAAAAACATCTATTCTTACTAGATAGATTTCCCAGTCAGGACCCACCATGGGTCAATGGCTGGAGAAGATAATAGATTTGTTGCCCATTGAAGAAATTACAAGTAAACAGCCTTTAAGACTGCAAGATTTCATATCCACATGGTCCTTAGTACTGAATTATATATAGTCCGAGCCTGCGAAGCTGCTTGGTCCCCTATTGTTTCTGTACCGTTAATTTTTCTCCCAAATTCTGTAAAAGTCATACTGCAGCCTATACCGTAAGTCGAAAACTCTTGAAATTTTCAGGTATGGTTACCAATAACCCCCACTACACATAAACCCATTTGTGGTAATGCACCCAAGGTGGTGCTATTTAAAAAAAAATATATGAACTAGCCTCACCAACTCTCCTCAGCAGATTGACCTGGCCTCAAAATTCTTTCATTATATTAATCTCTAGAATCAGATGCATAATTATGGCCTTGCTCTTATGCCCTAAAAATATTATAGAAGATTCACAGGCTACAAAAATAATCAAAAATTCACCAAAATCACCACATAAAATCTTAACACCAAGCTTCACAAAAGTTATCGAACAGATTATTTTTTATTTAGTTCCATTTGAGAAATATTGGCCAATAAAGTTGGAGCAGTAAGCCCATTTTTCTTTTATAACCATTTTGTTATTGTATTAAAACATACGACTATCATTAGGTGGATACCAATACCCTCCACTACCCATAAACCAAAATTGTGGGACTGCACCCAAAGGTGGCGCTATTTTAAAAAAATATGAACTAGCCTTATTTCTCCTTACCAGATTGACCTGGACGCAAAATTCTTTCTTCATATTTATCTCTAAAATCAGATGAATCTTTTTCACCCTGGTCTTCTGCTCTAAAAATGTTCACTCTTCCCACAATTTCATAGAAAAGCCAAACGTCCACAGTCTCAGCCCATTTTTCCTATATGACCATTTTGTTATGTATAACTACCGTACGACTATCATTAGGTTGATACCATTGATTCAGATCTGTACTCATTTAAGAAAGCCCTTAATTCTCTTGTGAAATGTGTGCTTGGAGTTTTCTTGATGTGTGCTTATCAATAGACAATTTCAGTATGGGAATGAGGCTTTATGCAGTTCAGCAATGTCAGTTGCTCCACGGGCTAATGCCTTGTACTGGTGATCCTTAGGTTGAGGGTTCGAATCTCGACTAGAGCATTATGAACAAGCTCAACATGACATTCTGTCATTGCTACTCATTTAAGAAACACAACATTTAACATTAACCTGAAATTCATCAGGAAATCAACATTCCGCGTCATTAGTTTCCAAGAACCTGACTGCCAAGACACAGTATGGCATTAAGGGGAACTTCTTCGTAAACCATTTTTCGTTCATAATTAACTCTGTCTTCCGCCAGTGTCCTTGTCTACAAATGTTTAAATTCCCTTGAATTTCAAAGATTTTTCATGAATATGCTTTTAAGAAAGCCCTTAATTCACTTGAGAAATGTGTGCTTGGAGTTTTCTTGATTTTGTGTGCTTATGAATAGAAATTTTCACCATGACATTTTCATCAGCTTGTTCATGAGCATTATGAACAAGCTGAACAACACATTCGGCCATTGCTCTGCAGCCCACTCACCTGAAAGCAAGGCACAGTATGGCATCAAGGGGAACATCTTCTTCAACATCTTTTCTTCATAATTATGTCATATTTATATATCTTCCATATATATCTTCCATTAGTGTTTTCTTGACTTTTCATTTTGCTCAGCTTGCGGTTATATTTATTGGGGGACAAGCAGCAAAGCTGCGAGACAACCTATTGTTTTCGTATGGTTTCTTATTATTATCCTTCAATGGGAGTCTATGGCAGCCCATAGAACGCCTTGGTAGAAAATTGTGAAATTTGGCACACTGGTTCAGGACAGTTCCATTATCCCATGAAGCAAATTTGAGGTCGCTAGCTCATCAGCTCTAGCGCCACCAACAGCTCAAAGTTGGACATGCATTCATGTTTATAACTTTCGACCCATTCATCCAATATTCCCAAACAATGTATAATTGATCCAAGCCGGATTCCTTGATCCAAGCCGAGTTCAACGCCGTGATGGATTTTCCGCCATCTTGGATTATGTCAAAAACCTTCAAAATGCTTCTCCTATCACAAATCTTGTCCAATCATCTTGAAACTTGGCACACATGATCCTCTGGCCATGCTTGACAAAACCACTAGGCAAGGCCACTACAGCCAATCAAATTCGACTGCAAAGTCGCCAAACAGGAAGTAAGCCAATATCTCAACAGCCTTTTGACATATCATAACCAAACGTGGTACATAGACCCATGACATCATCATGGGGACACTCTAGGGGGCGCTATAATTAATGAAGACGTGTTTTAACTCCTCTCTCTTCACATGATTATATTTCAAACTTATTTTCAATGTCTGGTGATACTGTCAGAGCTCCCCATGTAGCTAATGAATTATTTCTCATGGCAACATCAGAATTTGGCCGCCATGTTGAAAGTTGTCAAAATCAATAGTACATATCCACAGGCCACAGATTATGTCCAATCATCATGACTTGCCACTTGCCAAACTTGCCATATATGATCTTCAGACCAAGCTGAACAAATGTGTTTAACAGCTTTTTCAAATTCAAAACCGTTTGGCCGTGACAGGCAATTAAACTTGATGGCAAAGTAGCCAAACAGGAAGTAAGCCTGTTCTCAGCATCTCTTTAACAAATCATAGCCAAACTTGGTACATAGACTCATGACGAGACCTTTGACCTCAGGGGGACGAAGTGAGCTCATATCTGCTGCAAGGCCTTCATGTATCCAAACCAGTCGCATAATGCTGTAGTTCATTCCACCAGCTGTCGTCATTAATAATTACTGAGACGATCATCATGTAGCCACCTAGCCGATTACGTCTGTCCAGTAGAATTAGTTTATTGAGTCCTATTCTGCTTGACCCCGACATTGCTGCTCGCAGCTATATTTATTATTATTTATTTATTTATTTTCTCACAAAATGGGCCATATCTCAAAAACGACATGGTCAAAAGTTAAGAAAATTGGCAGGCTTGTAGAACTCTTAAAATGATTTGGGGATACAGGTTCAAAATGCTGTACTAGGTAACTGTGGGACTATATGGTTAGAAATTCCTAGCAATAAGGCTAAAGACGGCAGAGATGTACATTTTAAAGAGAAATAGATGCATATCTCCGATGTTTAAACACCTCTAACATTTCTTCAAAAAAACATAGGCTCTGCTGCTCGGCCGAACATGGCTACAAAGGGTGGATTCCATAGTATACCCATGCCAAATTTTAAGTCGATATCTGAAAATAAAAATTGGATGCATTTGTTTGAAGTTTCCTTTCTGAGCCGCGGCCTCTCTACAATGCAGGCTGGGCCTTAAAGCGGTACACACGTAATTTCGCAAACATCCGTTTGACAGTGGATTTGGACACAGTATGCTTTAGAAACATGGGTGGTGATTGTTTTGATATGTTAAAGGGATACTTCACCGGTGGAGATATGAAGGTTATATGAAGTAAATAATTCTATGTATTATAAATGTGCAAAAAAATAAGACAAAAGAAATCGGTTTATTCTAGCCCGAGAAAAGGCAGAAAGTGGTCTCTGGCTCAAAGGAAGAAATCCTCCAACTACCACAGTGCATTGTGCTCGCTGCACCACCCGCCTGTTTCCGTTTGGAAGGGGAAGGACCCATTATACTAGCGCGAGCAAACTTTGTGTAAACATATCCCCATGACATGTTGACTAGTTTAGACTTCTGCTCTCGTTTTTTCAAAAGCATCATTTGTATATTACTGTACAGCATAAAAACATTTGCTAATTACAGTAGCTCAGCATATCTTTTCTCCCCAGTTGAAATAAGTGTCTATCTTATACCGTAGGCCTACTTTACTATAACAGCACTTGGGTTAGTAAACAAATCCCAACAACAAACATGAATTTGAAATTTTGTTCGTGAAAAAATAACTATAAGAACTATTTACAAAAATAAAACGTGTAGGGTGCGATTGCTAGAGTCAAAATAGTCACAGCTCACCTTGAGCATCTACTGTCTCCTGGTAGCCACGGTACTGCCCATCTGGTGCTGGGTAATTAGCTGTTATGGTGGACAACACAGGAAGCCGATACTGTCTAAGAAAGAAAGAGAACAACATTAGCAGAGCAAGATGAATTATGCCTTGAGTAGCCTATACAGCATTACACAGACTTCAAGCTAACGTAACTTAGCCTATGCTCTGCCAATAGGATCGGCTAATTTCGGATAACTTCATTGTCACGTTCCCCGGGACTCAAAGCTATTGTAGCCAATGTGTTATTAAAAAAATCAAACACTTACTCTATGCTCAGACGTCTGTTTCTCCCGGCGGGCTTTGGCTGGCGTTTCCAGTTGACTTTCTGGGTCCGGAAATATGTATCCAATACCCAACAGATGAGGCGTAAAGCCTGGGTGAGAGGTTACACACATGGCCCTGTCCTCGCCAGATTCAGCCATTTATTCTGGAAGAAACTGGCATCGCTGAAATTCGCTTCAGCACAGGGACTCTGTGTTAGTGTTCATAGGCGAACAGAGCAAACAGGTACACCACCAGTTCACAGTTCACAGCCGCAGCATCCTCCTCCTCTATTCGTCTCATTTCTTCCTGGCAGTATTCTGGCTCGTACAAATAGCCCTGAATGTCAGAATCCAGCAATAGATTTTCAAAATCCCCTTTGGCTGTTTCCCATTGCAAATTTGCTTCTGCCATGGTCGGAGGTTTGTGTCGGTCATGTTCTTGAGCTAAGCGCTGAAGAAAAAGGGCAGACATTGTGTTTACACCTCGTAAGCGAGCTCCCGGCCCCTCATTCCTTATTGGCGGGCTTACAATTTTGCGGAAGCATTGTTTTGTAGTCCTCGGCCCTTCTAAAAGGCAAGCAAAGTTTTAATGAGATTACGTCAAACGCATCATTTGACGTCATTTCAGGAGAAATTTAGATCAGCAAAGCTGGGCTAAGGGAAGACTGGGTTAGTAATAAAAAAAACCTTTTTTTTTATAATGATAGGTAACGCCGGTTCTGAATCAGTGATTTCAGCCCTTTAACTTCCGGTAAACCCGCTCATAACACTTTTTCACAACTTTGAACTTGCCCAATTTAAGGAAGATTGATATTTGTAACGAACTGAACGTTTAATTCAGTTAGTTATCATCTAAAAAAGTTAATAATATATGTTATAATATGTTTTCTTGATGTCTTTGAATCTGTCAACTTTCCTGTTTACAGCTCGATAGGATTGAATGTCGACATATCAGAATTGGTTCCTTGCGAATCACACAGCACCCATTGGGAACTATTATATTAAAGGTCCCATGACATGCCACCAGGTATGAGTGTGATTAGCCGTTTTGGAAATCTGCCCCTTGGATAGATCAGTCTACCAGCCTACCCAGTATACTGTAGCAAACATTGCTCATCTATCTGTCATACATCTAGGTGGACACGCCCACCTGTGATGTCATAAGGGGCAGATTTCCAAAACGGCTTGTAACGCTACTCACACCACACTTGGTGGCATGTCATGGGACCTTTAAACACGGAACAAAATTGAATCTTTGACGTGTTTTGTCTATCTACTACTCGCCTCGGGTGCGACCAGCTTTACATGATTGAAGTTAGTCGAATTTCATTCGATTAAGATTTGCTTTGTTTGAATACAGCCGTAGAAATTATCTTTGTTTTGGTTGGAAATATTCTGAATAAAGAAGGGCTAGCTAACCGTTGGTTAACTGCCAGCCTAGCTTTAATCTTGCGATTGGCTAACTCCAGTTTAAGTTTAATCATGGAAGTTGGCTAGTATTGCAATCTGTTTACAAGCCGGGGATTGACACTGACTTTTTTTTTTTAAATTGACACTGACATTATGAAATTGTCAAATTATAGAAGCGCGTATAGAGCGTCACTCGCTACGTCTTTCTTTCTTGATACAAATGTTAATTCTAAACAGCATTTTACACAGTAGCCTGTAATAGGAAATGCTCAAAGGTAAATCAGTCGTTAAAAACTGACTAGCTTTTTATGGGGAGAGAAGCAACGGTGATGGACCTTTCTAACCGCCTTATTCATTGTTTCAGTCTGTAAAATGCTAATAAAATCAAATGTATTTATTAAGCACATTTAATAACAAGGTGAGGGGGGGGACTCTTATGTTTTATTTATGTTTTTGTTATAATGCAGTAGGAAATAAACGATGAAATAAACGATGAACTAATGCCTGTATGTGAAGTGTGTATGTGTGATTGCAGTGACTCAGCTGGATTTGCATGCAGCATAGGTGTAATTGTAGTGGATTAAGGAGCCCAATTTATTAGGGCAACAATTTGGAGTGATCCAAGGTCCCTTTCCCTTAAGTTTGGTGTGATGCTGGGGCGATCTGAAGCCCGCTGCGTTTGCTGTAAGAGTCCATATAGAACTATCTGAAGTGGTAATAAAATTGATTTCTGTTTTCTTTTCTTTGGCAACACCCTTTGGCGATAAGTGGAAATTGTTCAGATAGGCACCAACGGTGGATCGCCACCGATACCCAGAGCCTTACATTATTGATCATTCTGCAAATGCATGCTTTCATCAGTTATGACCCAAGTATTTTTCAAGAGAGACCTTGCTGATTGGGACACAAGCACAAACACACACATAGACACACACTAAGGTTTTGTCAAGATTCCTTTTTTCTTTTTTTCTCTCTCCCATACCTTTAATTCCTCTCCCCAAGCAATAAGCCACGCGAGGCAGTGGTTTGCAGTGGTTTGCAGTGGTTTGCAGTGGTTTGCAGTGGTTTGCAGTGGTTTGCAGTGGTTTGCAGTGGTTTGCAGTGGTTTGCAGTGGTTGGCTTTTAAGCCAATCAGAATCAAGGACCTGAACTATCCGTTTTATAATAAGCATTATATATGGCTCTTGGTTGCCACACAGGTCATTTTGAGAAGCAGTTTCAGTGGGAAATGGAGCCATCTACCCCGCCAGCTTGAGAACAGCAAAAGCATTGTATTTCATGTTTTTTCTCAATGTACTGCATGTATGCATATAGTTTGAGAGTACATACTTTTACCTTTCTACCTAGCTAATTCATGCAAATATTAACCGCCTAACTTTTTCATTTTCCATGATTAATCTACAAGAGAAATCTGTCTGTTACATAATTTACGATTTAAGAGTTCTTGGATAGTTTGTTGCTGCTAGGGCTCTGCAGGCTCTGCATGCAAAGCGAACCACCAATCACTGATCATGTTGATCAGTTTATGATCAGACAACAAAAGCAGTCATAGAACAAATCTTCAAAATAAGCCAGCAATAAAGAAGATGAATGGACGTCACTTGAATGGAATTGTTTTGGTTATAGAAAAGACGATGTTGACCAAAAAGCCAAAATCCCAATGCCAAGCCAACAGCCATCAAGCCATCTGAAAGCCAAGCAAAGCCTAAGCAAAAAGCTATTTTGGATGACTTTCACAGTGTTGCAACATACGAGAAGAGTTCTTAATGGATCTATGCCGATGAACTCTGCTTCCCAGTTCTTTTTTTTTTAATTTACGGTATTGATATGGACCCATAACCTCAACCGGGAAATTTACATTTACGTTTTATATTTAGGGCATTTAGCAGACTTTTACCCAAAGCGACTTACAACGGTTAATTCACACATTGACACACCGACAACGCAGTCCACCAGGAAAGGCGCCAGCCAGCTCATCAGGAACAGTTAGGGTTAAGTGTCATGCTCAGGGACACCTCGACACTCGAGGTGGAGGAGGAGCCAGGGATCGAACTAGCAGCCTTCCGGTTACCAGTTAACCTGCTCTACCTCCTGAGCTGCACACTTTGAATTTGATCCTTTGGCATGAATGAGACCTCCCTTGTGGCCGTCGGGTGACTTAAGGTATATGCCTGCTATATCACTTTCTCTTCTGCTTTAGAGAAGCCCTGTGACAGTCAGTTCAATACAAAGACAACCACTCACCAGTCACTGCATGCATCGTGCTGTATACTGTGAATGATGGCTGACAAGCTGTTCTGTATCAGGGTTTGTACTTTGCAAGTCTTTGGGAGCTTTGAAATATTAGTTATTGTGTAAGTTGCATTGTTCTTTTGGTCATTGTTTAGTAATTACCATTGAAATTTGTCATTAGGGTTTATTATGTGTTATGGGTATGTTTGCCAAACAAACATCCAATGATGCATTCTGATACACAAGCCCTATAGCTGGCTAAGGCTGTAATGTACGCTGGTGATGGTTGCTGACATGGCTCCTAAGCCAGGCTTGATAACTTTTGAAGGAGAAACAGGAAATGGATCCTGGAAACCTGGGAAAACAGGCTGAGTCATTTCCTGGCCGTCTGGACTTCACATCATCCTCTGGTGTTTGTTTTGGCCGGAGGAGGGGTGCTTGTTTTTTACATCATAACCATTGTACATGATCACTTTAATCTCAAGACTTTCCACACACTTTGGATCTTATCGATACCTCTCCAATACCTATCATTACTATGAGAAACTAGTCTACCCTTATCAAATGGACCACTTCATAGTTTCACGCTTTATGTTGATTCCGCTTGTAATGTCTATATTTTAAAAAAGGTACTTCTTCCCAGAAGACCCAAGCATTGTATCTTGGTAGCCTCATTGTTGCTTTATTATTTAATACATGGATGTTTGTATAGCATTCATCAGGTTCAACAACCATATATACCGGTAATAGGTGACAAAGTCAACAGGGTTTGTAGAGGATAGGCCATGGTTGTGGTTTTGGGCCCGGCTGTGGGCAGGGAAAGCATTAGACTTTAAATAGGGCCACGGTGACATCATCTCCCTGAGTCCCTGACCCTGTGTTGTGGCTCCAGAACAGTGCACAGGGTGTGTCTCGTGCTTGCGACTCCAACATTGTTTTCAGGAGGGAGAGCAACGCCTGGCTCTTCTAGCTCCTAAGGGCCAAGAGGTGTGTGTGTGTGTGTGTGTGTGTGTGTGTGTGTGTGTGTGTGTGTGTGTGTGTGTGTGTGTGTGTGTGTGTGTGTGTGTGTGTGTGTGTGTGTGTGTGTGTGTGCGCACATGTTTTCTGGCTGCATATTTTGAAATTAGAACATAGACTTAGAGGAGCGCCTGCTTTTTGGGAAATTAAGACTAAAGTAGCGGCCTTCAAGTTTTTAATTAATTTTTTTAAGGTTTTAATATGAAGTATGCGTGTTCCGCAGACGGGCCGAATCGACAAATCCTACCCTACAGTGTGTGGCCACACCGGCCCTGTGCTGGACATCGACTGGTGTCCTCATAATGACCAGGTCATCGCCAGTGGCTCTGAGGACTGCAATATCATGGTAAGGACCCTGTTAAGCTCATCAATATTGCCCAACTACATTTAAAAAAGGCATGCCAAAGGAAATCAAACAAATTAAGGATGAATAATATTACCGATCGAATTAAAAGGATATTCTTTGATCTGCTTTAAAAGTAAGCATCCTCCCATCCGAATACCCTGTTTTCTAACACGGAGACAAACTAATGCAGTCTCACTTTACCCCCCCCCCCCACACACAAACCCCGCTCCAGCTCATTTAGCTTTTATGAAATGAGGTCTCTTACTATAAGCAGAGAAGTAGAGCGGGAAGTGCAAGGTAATGTCTGGTATCAAGCATAGTAGTCTTGCCAGCCTTGTATAAGCATGACACTTTTGGGTAAATTGGAATCGGGCTGAACTAGTGGAAATCAATTTATATCCACAAGGTGACGATTACACACACACATGCAAACATTCCCTCAATACGCTAAGCTACTAGCCTCGCCAGGACACTCTGGTTTGACAGTGAAACATAGACTTGCAGCCCCAGCATGGCTGCCGTCTGTCGCTTCTGGATTAGATTAGCTTCAATGCGTCATCCCAATCCAAGATATAGGAAGGCTTTATGTTTTCTTCAGGCTGAGGCCTGAGAGATCAAGTTCACTCATTTACAATATGGTGGCTTTGGCTCTACTGTAGAGCCACTTCCCCACCTGAAAGCCAAGACCCCTGACCTGATCAAACAACAGCAGTTCCAGTCAATGTATGCAATGTCCCTCCTCCTATTTATTTTCAGTTGCAGAAGTTGCCATGTCAATGGCTCCTCTCTTTGAGGCCACTTGATACCTGCAACATAAATGTCACCTTCTAAATGGGCTCAGTTCCTCCATGTTTTGGTTGGATTAGGAGTTTTTTATTAACTATAGCCTATGTCCATACTGGGATCGTATGTAGAGTTCTGAATGAGATGGGTGGCATGCAACGTACCTCCCATGTTCCATAGAAGCTGTGCAACAGTATATCCTTTTTCTATGGACAATTTTCAAAGTGTGCGTGAGTGGGTGGGTGTGTGGGTGTTAGGGATGGGCAAACCTATTCTTTTCCGGGAATCAGTTCTTTCAGTTCCGTTCACTATCACGATTCCTTCGTTTGATTTGTTCGTTTGATTCGTTCATTAAGTCAGATGGTCTCGGAATCGGATATTATGGAATAAATGTTAATCAACATGCATGTAGCCTACTACTTTCTAATGTTCTGGAGAAATTACCCAGGTGAAGTGTAAATAATATATATAAAGCATGTACGTGCCTTTTTTCTTCATAAATATCCATAATACATAATGGGGTGCAGTAAGAATTAAATGGCGTCTTCCAAGTAGCACTAATAAGCAGTGAAGCACGTTAGCAACTAGACTAAACAAGACTCGTAATGGTAGGTAAAAACAATACTTTATTAAATCATGCAATTGTGATGTAGAACAAAATAAAAAGAAAACATGTAGTGCTTGCATGATATTGAAGCCTACAGCGGTCGTTAGTTAACTTGTGTGGTGGTGCCTAATCATTTGTTTACCCATGGGCCATGGCAACGCAATGTGCTCTTATTGACTGAATAGATGAGAACGTTTTAGACTCAATCAATATACGGTCGGGGAGACAAAGCTCTGTTCGTTTGTATATTTTATTTGCGTGACCATAATTTTGTTATATGTTTAAAAAAAAAAGGAAAAAAGAATCAGTTCTCTTGTTTTGGGAATCAGTTCCTGACGTTCACCTTCGGGATTTGTTCGTTCTGACCGAATCGTTCGCGACCAACCCATCACTAGTGGATGTGTGCGTTAGTGTGTTTCTAAAATGTCTGCAGACTTTATTCTTAAATCGCTGCTGCCCTCTTCAGGATATTGCCTGCAACTGAACTTGACTCTAAGATCTGCCACAACATGATCACATTATTTACCAATTGCATTTATTATATATTAGTTAAATTATTACGTTTTTTTTTTACTTACTTTGCTAAGGTCAGCGGCAAAGGTTGACGTGACTTAAGGGTTGCTACGACCTTCCCAGTGTATTGTCTGACCCGTGATCTGGGCTCTGTCGATCACCAGGTGTGGCAGATACCCGAGAATGGCCTGATAACCGCACTGGAGGAGCCAGTGGTGGTCCTGAAGGGACATTCCAAGAGGGTGGGCATCATCTCCTGGCATCCCACCGCACGCAACGTCCTACTCAGCGCTGGTCAGCCAAGCTTCTCTTCTTTGTTGTGCTCTAAATCAACCTCCCAGCCCTTGGTCTCTTGATGCTTTTCTCTGTTCACCATATATTAATTATTCCTTACATTACGTTATGTCCATTAAAGATAGCACTGAGAGAGTGTGTATGACTGGGCAAGTACATGTGGGAATGGTCATAGTACAATGCACTGCAAGTACAAGTGGGTGAATGGTTGTAGCACCAGTTACACCAGATACAATTACATGTTACAACATGTCTAGAAGAAGGTTGTTGCATGGTATCCTGCTGCTGCTATGTGCCGTACCTCAATTCTCGGCAGGATATCTAACCGGAGAAAACGTCAGCCACCCTAAATCCTCTGCTCGACGCTGCTACCCATCCAATCTGCGCTACTCACTGCTCTCTACCTGCACTGACCTCGAAGTGACTCTGGAAGTGCTAATCAGCGGTCAAGAAGGCAGACTCCATCTCGACCTACGCATCCCTCATGACTCTCCACTTCCTGGCCCTTACAGAGACTTGGGTCACTCCAGAGAATTCTGCCACTCCAGCTGCCCTCTCAACCGTCTACTCGTTCTCACCAACCCCAAGACCATCATGGCGAGGAGGAGCGACTCAACTCCTCATCTCGCCAAAGTAGTCCTACCTGGTCCTTCCACTGGAACACTTGACCAGATATGCATTTGAACTCCACACTGTCACCCTTCCTATCAAGCTCTACATTGTGGTGATCTAACGTCCTCCAGGTCCCTTCTGTGACTATTACTATTCGATTTTCTCTCTACTATCCACCAAGGAAGCTTCTGACACTCCGCTATCCTCCCTCTCCTCCTCTTTGGACTCCCTCTGTCCCTTCAACTCCAGACTAGCGCAATCCGCTCTCCCCCTTCCTTGGCTGTCCGAATCTCTGCGGGCTTGGAGGGCAGAGCTACGGGCAGCTGAGGGGAAATGGAAGAGATCAGACTGTCCTAGCTGAGCTCTCTCACTACCTTCACCTCCTCTTAGACTTCCTCCATTGTGTCAACAGCCACTTCTGCCTTCTACCTAACCAAAATCAACTCCTCCGCCTCCAATCCCAGGAAACAGTTTTTCATGTTCTCTTCCCTCCCCCCTCCCCTTCCTTCCACCCTCACAGCCGTTGACTTTGTTACCTACTTTACCCAGAAGGTGAAGGACATCAGCTCCTCTCTTACCCCTGCCATCATCCTCCTCCCCCTATCCCCACCTCTGTTTTTATCCACTTAATCCCTCTCTCCGCCAAAGATGTCAACAGAATAGTTAAGTCTAACCAGGCCACACCCTCCTTGACCCAATCCCCTCATCACTCCTCCAGGCCGTCTCAAGCAACATTCTGCCATTTCTCACCGCCCTAATCAACTTCTCCCTCACTTCAGGACTTGTTCCAGCGTCCTCCCAAGACTGCCAGAATCAAGGCGCTCCATAATAAACCAACCCTTGACACCCCCGACATCCAGAATTACAGACTGATATCTCCTCTTTCATTCCTTTCTAAAACACTGGAACGTGCCATCGCTAACCAACTGTCTTCCGTCTATCTCTCAAACAAGCTGCTTGACCCCCATCAGTCAGGCTTCAAGACCGCACACTCCACTGAGACAGCCCTCCTCGCGGTGACTGAGTCATTCCTATCACTGCTACCCTGACGACACTCAGCTATTCCTCTCTTTCCCCTCCTCTGACAGCACCCTAATTGCAACACGCATCTCAGAATGTCTGGCAGACTTCAACACTTGGATGACTGCCCAGCACCTGAAGCTTAACATCAACAAGACTGAGCCCCTACTTATGTCAGGAAAAATATGGCCCTCATGTGGACCTTACTGGTCAATGTCGAGGTCATTGCAGTATCTCCATCACCCACCGCGAGAAAACCCTGTGTGGTACTGGAAGATCTGTTATACTCCAGTGATTGATCCAGTGATTGATCTAGTGATTGCCCGATCCTGCAGATTTGCCCTCTACAACATCCGCAGGATCCGGGCCTTACTCATGAGGCAAGCAGCTCAGCTCCTGGTCCAAGTGCTCGTCACCTCGTAACCTACCTAAATTCTACCATGTCCGTGATCTCCACTGGCTCCCTGTAGTAGCTTGCATCAGATTCAAGATGATGGTACTGGCCTTCAAGGCGGTCAATGGAAATGCCCCTGCCTACCTCTAAGCGTTCGTCAGACTACACATCCCAGCTCAAGTGCTCCGCTCAACAACCTCAGCTTGACGCCTGGTGACCGCCATTCAGAACTCTGACCGCCATTGCTAATAGCAAGCAAAGGTTGATCATCAAAGACAAAACTCTTCTCTGTTTTGGCACCGCAGTGGTGGAACGAGCTCACTGCCGATGTCAGGGCTGCAGAGTCGCTCAACAGCTTCCGCAAGACTCAAGAGTCACTTGTTCAGAGTTCACCTGGACTCTGCATAGCCTCCCCCCTACCCCCCCTCGCCCCTCTTATGCACTTATTATATGTTTTACATCTGGCACTTATTGTGTGTTGTACGTCCTTGCACTTAAAAATAGTACTTAGCGTTGTGTAGCATCTTATCCTAGCTATTTTTGTTTTATACGAGGAATTGGTTAACCTGGTGATTGTTAGTGCTTTGCACTTGGTTCTATGAACATCCTTACTGGAAAGACAGCAATATATTGCTTATCTTTCCTCTGACAAAAGTACTCATTGTAAATCGCTTTGGGTAAAGCGTCTGCTTAATGCCCTGAATGTAATTCTAGATGTAGCAATGATCGTAGTACCATACACTGCAGACAATGTATACTTTAGTGAAATGTCCCTTAGTATTTATGCGTGTGGCCAGGCTGCGACAACCAGGTGATAGTCTGGGACGTGAGCACGGGGGAAGCCATGATCACCCTGGAGGACATGCACCCAGACGTCATCTTCAGTGCCTGCTGGAACCGCAACGGCAGCCTGATCTGCACCGCCTGCAAGGACAAGACCATCCGCGTCATCGACCCCCGCAAGGAGACCATCATCGCCGTGAGAGCAACCTCTTTTCCCCCCTCCATCCCACAAACCCAGAAACATGATATATCAAAACTAAGGCTGCAACTAACTATTATGTTCATTGTTCTTATCTTATTATATGTTCTGATAGTCATAAATATCTTAACTGTTGTTGCTTTATCTGACAAGCAGTCAAGAAAAACAAATGTATTCATTTTGTAATGATCCATTAGCCAGATATTTGTATTTCTAAAGCATTAAGCAGCAAATGTTTGGTATTTGTACTTGATAAATGACACAGAGAAATAATAAACTATAAATTAATCGATTAATTGATTAATCATTGCAGCCCTAATCAAACCATTATGGCTCTGTTGTTTCTACCCACATTCTTGTTCTAACTGTTTCACTTCTCTACCTGAACCTGGTAGGAGAAGGAGAAGGCCCATGAAGGGGCTCGGCCAATGAGAGCCATTTTCCTGTCTGACGGGAATGTCTTCACCACGGGTTTCAGCCGAATGAGCGAGAGACAACTGGCCCTGTGGAACCCGGTAGGCAGCCAAACTCCTCCACACCAGACCCAGCCAATCAATGAACACCGATGTCTCCCAAGAGGCGGAGCTCTCTGCTCTGCAGACTTTGTGTTGAGTCGCTCTTTAAAAAAAAAAAAAAAAGTTTTACTTTAGAGGCCTATAGTGAGTAACAGTGACCGCCCCCTTTTAGAACAGCCCTGGTTCCGGAAGTAAATTGCCCATTCATTTTCACCGTTGACCTTTCGTAAAATTGCTGTATAAAGAGTTTTAATCCTGGAACCAAGCCAATCGTTTGTCAAGGTAGTCGTGACCATAAAACGTTTGATTTGGGGCAAAAAATAATTTGGAAAATGGAAGAAAAGGCAAAGGTACAAGACTGTACATTATTTTTGTGAACGAGAGAAGGAACCCCTCATCCCATAAAAGTGGTTCAAGCCCAATAGTTGAGTGCGTATCTTGCATCTTATTACTTTTATCATTATTATATTGTTTATATTTTTAATACAAGTTGTGTCATATATTCTGTGTGTGTGTATGTATAGTGTTTCATATAGTGTATAGCGTTGTCATCGACATGGTACGTTCCTTCGTTCCTGAATGCAGTCACTGCCTAATAACGTTGCTCGTTATGTGTATTCAGTCTAGTATTCTAGTTACGTATTTATTCAACATTATGTAGTCCTAGTTTTTATACTACCAACATTACTAAAAAGCACTGCTAGTGGTATATCATATATTTTTACTTTTATTTTTTATCATATATTATATCAACATATTTTCAACATGTAGAGCTCATTTCCTCTACAGCTTGCACAACAACTCTCTAACTTTCCATTAATCGAAGGGAAATCATGGTTGCTGTGGTACACGATTGAGTTCAGTAGCAGTAGCAGTCATCCACAGCTTGACTTTTGCGGGTGCAGTAAACATTTCACGGTAATTGCAAGCTCCACCAATCAAAGACATCGTTTCACACTTTAGGATTATGGGTAATGTAGTGGTTTCGAAGACATCGCAAATAAAACGTGTTTTTCTAAAACCTAGATGTTTACGTCTTTAACACTGTCAGTTATTCTTTATTAAATCTTGCAGGAGTGAACAAGATTTCAAACGTAATAGTTAATGTCGTTCCTGTGTTCGTAGGAAAGCATGGACGAGCCCATCTCCGTGCACGAGATGGACACCAGCAACGGAGTCCTTCTGCCCTTCTATGACCCCGACACCAACGTGGTTTACCTCTGTGGAAAGGTACCTGACCGAGGAACACGGACACAACATGCCCCAGAAGCGAATGATGCCGTTGTCCTCTTTGTATTTCCAGCAGTGGACCCAGTGGTCACCAATAAGTGGATTGTGTTTTAACAGGGCGACAGCAGCATCCGCTACTTTGAGATCACAGACGAGGCGCCCTTTGTCCACTACCTCAGCACCTACACCACCAAGGAGCCCCAGAGAGGGATGGGCTACATGTCAAAGAGGGGCCTGGATGTCAACAAGTGTGAGATCGCCCGGTAAGACACTTCTGTTCTGCACCCCAAGTCCAGGAGATGGGCTGAACGGATATAGGGACTGACTTGACTTCATCAGCAGGAGGCAGTGTTAATCCATCCTTTAGCTGGGAGGGTGTGTAGTGGGTGGATGATGGGTGTGATTGGATGTGTGTAGTAGTGGAAGATGGGTGTATAGTAGTGGACGATGGCTGTGTAGTAGTGGACAATGGCTGTTTAGAATAAAGCTGTCAATCTTCCTCTATAATCCCATTCAAATTTTATTCCTTATTATTTTTAATATTGAATTGATTATACATATCAAGTATGTACCTATACACTGTATACACAGGCTTATGGATTGTCAAAGCTTCTATTAAACGCTCTGTCCAATAAACCATTCTTTCTTGCCAAGTTAATAATAGGCACAATTTACAAAAGGATAATCCATTAACGCTGCCTATTGACAGCGTTTATATAATTAGCTGCGTGGTGATGGACAGCACTGACTCAAGACTCATCTTGTTGGGTCCTTACATTGAATGCGATTATTTGTTTGGGGGATCTTTTGCGAAAAGGCAATATTAAGTTTATTGCAACAAGGTAGATTATTTACAATCTCCCCAGTGAATACATCTGTTAAACCAATCCCATTCGGGTATCTTTGTCACAGTCATGTTGGACACTGTAGGATATGGCAGAGGTAACTGTCTATTTATCAGTTTCCTATGTTGTGTTGAGCATCCTGGTTCCTGGTCAGCAACCCATCGGGACATACATCTTGGTGAAAGCACGAAGCGTAAGATCGTCTTCACTGGGCTATATAGGTGGAGGATTACATTTGTCTGGAGCAATTCACCAGCACAATTAAATGAATTTGCCACATATTCGCATCGCGGCTGATTTTTGACGTGCAGAAAAACTTAATTTTTCATTAGGCTTAAGGTGACAAAAGCATTTAGTTTTTACGTGGGGCGAGATTAGCTTACGTTAGCCAAACACATTTACAAAATATGAAAGAATAAACATTTTAATATTAATTTAATATTTGATTAGTATTCTTTTTTTTGTTGACTATTCGCCTTATACTTAACTCCCGAAATTCAACACCCTGTGTGTAGTAATTGATTGTGGCTGTTTCTCAATTCAGGGGACGCATCCTTCGAAGGACGCGGTCTATGAAGGTGTGGCCTTCATAGACCGTGAAGGCCGGACCAAAGGCCGAACAAACGTTTTTAAATGAGACGGTCTGGCCTACGTAGCATTTCAAGTTTGCGTAACAAGCCGGTAACACCCTATACCTTGCGTGATGACGCGCCGCTCCTGTCACCTAGCAACCCTGACAGCTGAGGTTCAAACCAGACGGCGGAGGAGAAATATGGAGACGTTTTATATAACCCACTAAGAGATGTCCACTTTCACTTAGAAGTCCACTTCTTACTTTATTCTTACTTTTATTTTATTGTATTTTATTTATAATTTTCTATTTTTTATAATCTTATCTTCTATGCTTGTAATTTCTATTTGTACAGAGCACCTGGAACGAAACAATTTCCCTTTAGTTTACCTTATATGGATCGTGTTAATGAAATTGAACTTTGGCAATAAAGTTACAAATTTAAAATAGTCCCAACTTTATTTTAATATAAAAAAATGTTTTTACATAGTTTTGTCATTGAATATGTTATTTGCTGCAACTGATGCTTCCGCTCTTTCTGACGCCATTTCTGAAAAAATCCATTGCGCAATAAATCTTGGGATACGTTGGGCCGTGAAGGATCCAGCCGGTGGATCCTTCAAATCCGGGAAAAGAAGGCCACATTTGTCGCATTTGAGGGAGCCTTCGAAATGGGACAGCCTTGATGCACGCAGTGACGCAATCAGCCTTCAAATGCACCCTTCCAAGGATGCATCCCGTGAATTGAGACACAGCCAATGTGTGTAGTAGTTGAGAATGTGTTTGTAGTAGTGGATGATGGGTGTGTGTGGATGTGTGAAGTAGTGGATGATGGGTGTGGAGGGTGTGTGTGTGTGAGTGAGAGTGTGTGTAGTAGTGGATGATGGGTGCGTAGTAGTGGCTGATGGGTACGTAGTAGAAGATGATGGGTGCGTAGTAGTAGATGATGGGTGCGTAGTAGTGGATGATGTTTGTAGTAGTGGATGATGATGTGTGTGTTCTTGTGTTTCCAGCTTTTACAAGCTGCAGGAGAGGAAGTGCGAGCCCATCATCATGACGGTGCCCAGGAAGGTGAGTTCAGCTCCAATCGTATGAACAGGAAGTTCCCCCTGCTGGCCTCTTGCTGCTCCAGCCCAACAACACACTCGTTTAGCATGGAGAACAGCCCAGTGTCATCATAGAAAAGGAAAGGCCAACATGATGAGCTTCCTCTTACGCTGTGGTCCTTAACGGTCCCCCTTCCACAGTCTGACCTGTTCCAGGACGACCTGTACCCCGACACGGCGGGGCCGGACCCGGCTCTGGAGGCAGAGGACTGGTTTGAGGGCAAGAATGGAGACCCCATCCTCGTCTCCCTGAAGAACGGCTATGTCCCCGGCAAGAACCGAGACCTCAAAGTGGTCAAGAAGAACATTCTGGACAACAAGGCAAAGAACATGGAGAAGACGGGACCCGCCACCAAGACCTCAAGCCCCATTCCCTCCATAGTGAGTTGTGTGTGTCTGAGTGTGTGTTTCAGTGTCAGGGTGTGTGTTTCAGTGTCTGGGTGTGTGTCTTGTCTACATTATCCCAGTGTGTTTTGAATTTAGTTTCCACTGTTTAAAATAACAAAGCTGTGTCTTTATTTAACATGTTCTCTCTCTCTGGGCATTGGGCCATCTTGCTTCTGTACACTAAATGGAGCCCTGCTATTGGCCCCCGACATTGTGCCGCTGCGTCTTCGTTCATGGGCATATACGCTTTAGGGGGCAGGGCAGAGGTTTTGTAGATGTTGGTAAAGCACGTCTCTGAGTGCCCACAACCTCCTCCCTAAGACCCCGCCCTGCCCTCCCGCCTCTCTCTCTCTGTAATTACAGCCTGCTTCTCAAAAGTCTGTTAACTGTTTAGAGCCTACAGCAGAACCAGAGTTCAACTGACTGGAAATACATCGGCCATGGTTCTTCTGCAAATGAATGTACCCAAACTGGTTTGCTGTTATTAATCCCCCCCCCCACTCTCTTCGCAGAAGGGTGAAGCCAAGCTGGATGAGATCTTGAACGAGATTAAATCCCTCAAGGAGCTGGTGAGCAGTCAGGAAAAGAGAATCATCCAACTTGAAGAGCAGATGTCCAAAATTGTCATTTAAGGGTTTGGTCCCGTCCTCCCTACACCCCCCCCCCACCCCCACCCCCCTCATCATCCATCGAACCCACTACAATTCAGGACTTTCCATTGGCTGGGCGGTGGGCAGGACTAGTCAATGCCAAACTCAATGACGGAGTTCTTCCCCAAGCCTGCCTAGCAACATTCCTGATTTATTATTATTTTCTTAACCAGCCCCTTACCCCTCCTCAGTCAGCGCTGAACGAATCCCAAAGGACTCAAGGCAAACTTTAGAAGAAAATATGCTTTCTTTCTTTCTGGCTATTTTCTCTTCCAATTATGACCAAGATCACACTTTTTCGAAGTGGATATGTTTTGTTTTTTTTCTTTGCTTTAATTTCTTCTTTCTGAGTCGGTGACAGTATTTCATCAACCAAAGCACGCATTCTGTTGCCATATTCAAAGTTGTCTTGTTTACACCTTTTTGACAGTATTTTTATTATATATTTCTTTGCGGGAACATTCCAAATGTATAGCCTAGGACTCAGTGGTGTATTCTGATCAGTATCGTTCATGCATAATTCAATCTTTAGAGGAAGAAGTCACTATGATAGGCAGAATTAAATCCTTCAAATAATTCAACCAAACTCAAAGTAATGTGCCACACTCACAAACCTGATAACTTTTTGACATACGCTGACGACATCCTTCGTGTTGTGATCTTGTTTTAAACATACTGATTGGACATATGTAGACAATCCATTGTGTCCATAATAGGGCAACCAGCACCTTATGCTCATAGAATTAATGATAAAAAGTTTTGAAGTTATTTCATAAGCTATTGTTTTAGGCAAAGGAAAAACATACCATGAAAACATACCATAAAGCTGACCCTAATGCAGCCTTGGGTACTGTCGCTGTCCCCACTCTAACTTTAACTAATTCCATTCCCACTTTGTGACTAATAATGCCATTGGGAGACAGGGAGCCGGTTCAAAATTAAATTCTCAGATATGTCATTTACTTTTTCTTTTAAATGCTGTAACATTCCCCTTGGTTTTTGTGTTTGTATATCTGGGCTTCTTTACTGGGACTCTCTTCTTTCCATTCCTCTGGTCAAATACTTCATGTTCTATCCTGTCCAAACGTGAATTCATGCAAAACAAAGTTTGTTCAATGTCTCGACCCACCTGCATCAACTGGCAAATCTGTCGAGAACCCGTTCAACAGTCTTGAGGCGTCAGTCGTGCCTCATATCTTTGGCCTTCTTTGTGCGTTCTCAAAAAGATGCACCTCATTTGTTTCATGTTAAATGCTTATTTTTCATTATATCTGTAAGCAGCTAAATTTGGGAGGGATTGGTTATGAAGTATTCATGCCAGAATGTGACAAAGGCATACCTATTACTGCAGCCAATTGAATCATTGGGTCATTGCTTTGCTGTTCTTTTCATCGCTCCATCTGTGCTTGTATCCTGCATTGCACATTCCACTCCTTGCTTATTTCTGTTATGGTCGTTTCCGCAAATGCTTCAAATTCCAACGTACTAGTTGAATTAGTTTAGGGGTAAATGTAGGTGTTTGTCCAGTTTTAATTGTCTTGATGGATTTGCCAAAAAGGATAGAAACTCGGTCCTGATCGGATAGAGGGGTGGTGAGCCAGCTTGTGGTTTGCTGTCGATTGCCTTTTTAAAAGTGTGTTACCACTGTTGAGACAAGGAAGTGCCATAGTGCGGGTTGTCCAGAAATGGGAAAGACTGAGGAACGTCGGTTAGATGAAACTTTTGGTAGATGCAACCTAAACTTCCTTTTGAGGCACACACACAGAAAATGACCATGGAGCCAGCAGTGTTTATATTGACCCAAACATTGACTCTTATTTAAAAGCATGGCGGTCTTGATTTCGTCAGTGGATTGAACATTCTTGAAACACATTGTAGACCAGCTGTGTTGAGCACAGTAGAGTTCTTATATCAATGCAAGGTTTTGTTGGCTCTTTTTATTAATGCAAGCCTGTCACTCTAATACAACTCCACAATCCAGGCAGCAATGGACCATTCTGGTCCTGATTGACTATTGTTGATCTGATTATTATTTTTAAATGTGTCACCTGTACCCAGGAGACGCATAGACTTGAAGTCTTACTATTGGGCCTCGCAAGGAGAAGCAGAAGGTTAGTTTGAGAGATGGGTAGTGAATAGTTGATCAAAAGGGACACGGTAGGTTGATAGATTGATGAATGTGTATAATGAAAGGTCTGGGATAAATGAGTGAAAGCTGTGTAAATAATGACGATCTTTTTGTGCTGAGGAGGGGATTTGTATGAGAGTTGGGTTCTATTGGGTTTTAACTGTCCCCCCCCCCCCCCCCCCCCCCCATCCATATCTCCCGTATGTGTGTTCCTACACCGTGCCATAATACATCATGTGAGTGGAGAGAACAAAATGAATTGGTTCTTCATTTTAAGGCATTATGAATATGAACCAGGATCAGTAATCATGTCGGAGGCTGGCTCAGCATCTCTGCTCAATATCCCTGCTTCAAGTATCGATGTTGATTATAAGAAAGTTAATAAAGACATTTTAAGGGTGGATCATCAGTGTTGTGTTTTTCAATATCATTTTTTTACTTTTGTTTATGGTTACTTTTGTATATACATGTTTGATAAATCTGTTATTTATTTAATTGAAATGATCAATGTTGCAAATGAATTGGTGACTAATCTATATCTTTAACTGATTCTTTAGATGTGAATATTCTGAAAGGTGTACTTAGTACTTGATACACCTGTTATAGGATCAAATTAATGCAAATTACAGCTTCCAGTTCTGCTCCCAACAGGAATCGATTTCTCTTCCAGACTCCTACCAGCTGACGCCTGCAATGGACCACATGAAGTGCATGTCTTCACTTGGTACATGTGTTTCTGAATTTAACCTCCCTGTGGAAGGATCCTGTACATGGCCAGAGAAGTCATACTGTAATCACAGGGATCTAATTAGAGAGGGAAAAGAGAAGCCTAGAGACTCGCCCTGCAGGCCCAGGAATACCCATTGCTGTTCTACTGCTGCAGAGTACAGTAAAACCAAGACGAACACCATAACTTTAACCGTTAACCGGTCAAATTGTTGTTTTACTCCCCTACCCCCCACACACACATTCTTTAAGATCCTAAAGAAGGATACATTTGTTAAGTTTAATGTAAGAACATGTAAGTTGTAACTTGCACATTTCCCCTGCAAAAGCTATTATTTTCCTGTTCAGTGCCTACATCTCAGACGGCATGTCTGAGATAAAGCACACACAAATATTCCATCTATCTTGACCAGTTTCGTGTGAAGCAAGGGCATAGGAACCGGGGGGGACGGAGGGGACGTGTCCCCTCCAATATTGGAGACAGGCGCATTTGTCCCACCTAAAAATGATACCGGGGGGAGAAAAATATTTTATTTTATTTTGAAAGCGTAACACAGCGTCTTTTCACCGCTTCTTATTCAAAAAAACTGGATGATTGAGCAATTAAAGAATTGATTTGATATTTATCAGTTCATTACTGCCATTCAAAATGTGTTTTCCTTTACATTTACAAATGTATCTTTTTAGTAGAATAAAATATATTTGTGAATTTTTTCAGTGTAGTTAATTTATGACATATTTCTGTTCAAACCATTAACGGATCTGTCAGGTTTCCGATATGTGTCCCCCCCCCAATGTTAAACTCATTCCTATGCCCCTGGTGTGAAGAATCATGTTTTGAGTCCCCACTGCTCTAGAACATTTAGAGGTTAGTGGATGTGTTATTAAAAAGAAAAAGAGGGAGGAGAGTCTGGAAATAGAGGGATGGAGCAGAACGAGCTGGGTGGATTCTTCTTGTAACCTCTTCCCCAGCCACATTTCTCCTTCCATCCCTCTCTCTGCCGCTCCGTCAGCTTGTATTCTAAGAACAAAGCGAAAGAATTCTGTACCGTAAGTATTTTCACTTTTTTCTTATTTTTCGATTCATAGAATTCAGGGCAGTTTGGTGGACACTTCTGTTCAAAGCTTTCTACAATAGTGAGGAATCCAGTGGGATCCAACAGTAGGCTGTGTTGGTCCTATGCTCAATGATTAGGACCATATTGCAGACCATATTGTCACAATATAATACTTGGATCATGCTTGTTCTATCTTTTTTTTTCAGGATTGTTAATTACCTTGTTTTGTTTGATGGTATGGTATTTCTCTTTAACTGCAGCGGTTGTGCATGTTTTAATTGAATGAATTTGGGTGTAATGGGATAATTTCGGTATTCCACCAGATCTTTATCTGTCTTTGAGCAGGTGTTGTCCTCACTAGATTCTCCCTGCGATTCCGTAGATTTTCCCTGAGAACTTAAGTTTACACCAAAGACAAGCCGGTAATGCTAAACAGAGACAGGTCAGTCTGGTGAATAGTGAACCGCATATGGACCGGGATCCCACCCATGTTGTCCAAATGAAAAACGGTTTCTCCTTAGTAACCTCAAGCGAAAGGAACTGGTATTGAAGGGGTCAAGTAATATTTTATATATATATAAAAATATATATATATATAAACAAATACACTTTATAATTCCATGTCAAATATAGTTGAATAGGACCGGTGTAACATGGTGGAATCTGCCTGTTGAAAGCCTTAATGTGAAGAACCTACCATGATTTACCAAGAGATAATTACAGGGCTAGAAAAAAGGCCTTGCTTACACAGGGCTAGGCTGCTCTCACTGTACAGCGGTAAGAGAATGAGGCCTACCTTCTAGTTTACCCATTCATAATGCATACATTGTGGCCACACAGCGAGACGTCTTCCAAGAAGATCAACATAGCAGTGAGTACAGTCCTAAATGTTGGCGATTAGAAGGCTGCATATCACAGGCAGCCATGTCTAATTGCACACTATAGGTAAAGGCATTGACTGTTAGCAACGGATAATAATAGAACTCTAGACTGAGGCTTTTAAGTAGACTTAATTTAACAATAAATAAAGAGATAGATCGAGATAAACAGCAAAATCAAATGTCACACTATCATTGTTGCGAAAGAAATTCACTGCCTCTCAACCCTAATGCTTAAAATATATATTTCATTTTACAATTTAATTTCTATGATGTTCTAATTCCATTTTCACAAGGATTTGCGTTATTTTAAACTATTAACAATTAAACACCTTGTTCTCTACTGTATGCAGGAATGGCCTGACTATTGTTGAGTGTGTTCTGATGCAGCTGTTGCCCAGTGGTAAATATAGAGGCTCTCTCGCCACAGGTCTCCCACGCCTCTCGTCTCTGCTCCTTGGAGAATATATAGTTTCCTCCTTGCTTTGGTGTGGTGGACGGTGGCCTCCCTCTTCTACAAATTATAAACCCTTCAATCCTAAACTCAGCCTCCACCCCAAAATAAATAATGACCGCTTACTGACTACAGGCAAAAAATAGATTTGATACAACATGGAAAATGTTAGTAAAAAAAGAGAAGGATTTACCTTCTTTCTTTCTTTTTTACCTGTGACCAAGAACCAGAACACCATAATTTTCCCAGAATATGCACACTTTTCTTGGTCTTTTCTTATGATGCATTTCACATTAATAAGCTGCGGTATTGGATTCAAAGCTGATCGATTTCAAGTGTCATAATCTAAATGGTAAGGCATTTGGGTTACAAAATGGTTGCCTACAAATCCCTAGGGTCAGTGTTCTGGAGGAAGGCCATGTGTGAATTTGAGTCATCCACCTAGTAGCCACCCATCAGACCTGTGCTTCACAGGAGATGGAATGTTTGTGGTATTCCCAGCCTCTAAAATGAGCCGATGAGATTGAAACTTGAATTAAAACCCTCTACTCCTCGTAGGGCTCTGAAGAGGAGAATGATGGTGACCTCCTCTGGTTTCACGTGTGTTGCGGCAGTGCTGCTGTTTCTGGCTAGCGGCTGCCGCTGCTCTCCACTCCTCTTCAACGCCTCCATGGACGGAGGCAGCGGAGACGGAGGAGAGCCAGAGCTCCTGTTCCCCACCTCCTTCTCCACTAGGCCCCCGGCCCCGGTGGAGGAGGGGAGCGCCCAGGTCACCTCGGCCCCTCCCTCCCTGGTCAACGGCATCACCACCACCATGATCCGCCTCAAGGACTTTGTGCTGAGCCGTGTGGTGGACTTCTTGCAGGAGTACATGCTCATCATCATCGTAGTGGCCTCCCTCCTCATCGTCATGGTCTTCATCGTGTGCTGCGCCTCCGCCATGAGTCACAAGCGCAAGCTGGAGGCCTATAAGCCCCCCGCCGGCGCCCCGGCCTGGAAGGCCCAGGCCGCCGTGGCCAAGGCCAATCCTGTGGAGGAGTACCGGCCCTACGCCGTGGACCACGTGAAGAGCGTCCAGATCCAGAGTGCCATGGCCTCGCCCAAGAACCTGCGCATGCCGTCCAAGGCACTGGTGGGGGAGAAGGGCAGGGAGGGGAGGTCCTCGCCTCCCCAGGAGGTCCGAAAGGTGAGAGAGACGGAGGAGCCGGTGTTGGAGAGGAGGAGGGAGGAGGCCAGGAGCCCTAAGGATCGGTTGAAGCAGATAGAGGAGGCGCATGTGGTCTGCACCTGCCACCTGAAGAAGGCCCACCACTAAGGGAAGGCTCCAACTGGCTCTCTTGACCACCGTTGAGTTGAGGTAGAAAGATTGGAAGATTAAGTAGAATCAGAAAAAAAAAATAATAAATACATAGTGTGGCATTCATAGATGGGGAAAGATACCCGGATGTTTAGTGGAGAGCAGAGAACATATTCAGAGAGATGTATAAACAACAAGCTGAAGTTGTATTAGTGTAAAAGAGATTTCCTTTTTTCAAAGACGCACCCAGGCTGTGCTACCCTTTCCCCTACTAAATCTTATTAAAATATATGTGAGATTATTTGTGTTCATCCAGGATTTGATTCATCAACATTATACAAAGAAGCCTCATCGAGTACATTATAATAGAAGGATAGCAACTGATATTTTTTAATTGATAATGCAAACACTAAAATTAAATACAGTTGACAAAATATTTGAAATTAAAGTCTCTCATGAATAAAAATAATTTGCTTTGTTAATTGTGTTGCTTTTATATTTGTTTGGTCTTCTCTAACCATAGCCTTTAAGGTTTGTACAATAACTGCAAAACATTTGGTTAATTGTTGATCGTAAAGTATGAACGTTTATTGTTATCAACTTATTATTTTAGAGAGCTCCTCCTATCTGATTTACTGTATGATGCAAAAAGTGAATCCTGTAAACTTGTTTACTTGTTTTACAAGTAGGTTATAGGCCTATAGCCTACTTGTCTATATACTATTTACATAATCAAAAAAAAAACTACTAGTATTTACTTAAGTATTTGCTTTGTTTGTTTTGTTTCTTTTTGTATTAGTTTTTTTTGTATATGTAGATAAATTAAAGGGAAACTTGTTTGGCGTATTTTACCCTATTTAAATATTTATTCAAACAATAAAACAAATTGCGTGTGCAAGTGTAAATTTATATTCTCAGCTTGCTTTATTTTTTAAACCTGTATAATGTAACTTACTCACTTCAGCCACCACTTTTATCAGGTAATTTCAGATTGCCGTTAAGAGCAAATGACAAGGGCCACTTTTGTCTGACTACTGTCCGTACAAGATTCTATTAATATTTTAACAGTTTTCAACCCGATACAAGGGCGACTTTGCTCTGAAAAAGGATCAACTTTAACAATCCCTCCATTTAACATTGCAGACAATGATTCTAGTCAGAAAGAATTAGTGTAGAAAATAGGCATGTCCAGTGATGGTACAAGTAATTACATAAAGTAAATAAATGTAGTTTCAATTAGTTGATGTCATTTAAAAAGTCATAACTAGCTATAATAAATTTAACCAACCTATGTTTTATAGCCTGAAAGGTAAAGGGAAATCTCTTAAAGGAAGTCTCTCATTCACAAACACCCCTTAACCTTCGTTTTCAGAAATGTGAAACTCATCGAGTGGTTAGTGGTGTTCGTTGATGTTCCTCATCAAGTATCGTAGTGAAATACAGTTTCTGTGGTGTTTTATTTGGCATTTTGGAAATGAAATGGAAACGGAGACCGGAAACGGAACGGTGTTTGTGAATGCCCATAGCCAGCCATTGTGAAGCAGGCAGGGGCGATTCGAAATTAGCCAAATACTCGAGACAGGACCAATATTCAAAACTTCAGTGTTAACAACTCTATTTCATCCTAGACAAACCAGAAAGGGGGCTCAATGTTCAAAGTACCGGAATTGTCCTTTAAGTTTTTTTTTTAATTTTTACAAAAAATAGGATTCATTTATAATCTCAGGCTGAACTATAAATACAACAAATGTCATCATAAAAAACAAGACACCTATTGTAGCCGCATGAATCGAATATATATGTATCTCTATTTGTGTGTGTTTTGTAAGTTTCGCAAACTTGGCATAGAGCTCAAATGTCAAAGATAATGAACCGCTTGTTGTGGTGGACATTGGAGACTAAAACTCGAGTTGGATTCCCTGCTCTTTAGAAAGCGAGGTGCTAAATAATTCTAGAAAATACAGACGCTTAACTTTCACTTTTCGCAAGGAAACACATGCCCAGGAATAAGAGAACATGCCAGCAGGATGAAGAATTGTGTTTTTGCCTAACGCTATCTGTTTGAGGTTGAGTGTGCTATTGAAAGCGCTATTTTGACACGGTAGCTTGGGTCAATCGGTGTGCTTACTAACACCTTCGAATTCCATTGAGTACAAGTTTTTTAAAACTTTAGACCGACCGGCATAATCCCATTTGGCACTAATCACAATGGCGCATTATGGATAAAGAAGATGATCGCTGTAAGGTAATACAGCACCTTGAGGGTCTCTTTAAACTTTTATGAGCATCTGCTTGGAATTCTCAAAGAAGATGGTTGTCCATAGAGACCAGAGATCAGGACTGCAGGGACAGCCAGATCAGATCAAACAGCAATAGAAGAATGGTAAGTAATGATCCTTTTATCTATAGGTAATCTAGGACAGACAGACGGACAGATAGATACATACATACATACATCATCATATAATATACAGCATCCATACATAGATAAATAAATACAATGATACATAAACAGATAGATAGATAGATAGATAGATAGATAGATAGATAGATAGATAGATAGATAGATAGATAGATAGATAGATAGATAGATAGATAGATAGATAGATAGATAGATAGATAGATAGATAGATAGATAGATAGATGGACGGACGGACAGACAAATAGCAAATAACAGATATGTACGTCTCATCTGAAAGAGGAAATCTCTAGCCAAACACTACTCGTACCTTGACCTAATACACAATACAGTGCATAATGCATGTGTTGTTTCTTTGGTTGTTTTTTGTCTTGGTTTCTGGTTAACAGTGAGAGATGCCTTGGAGTGGATGCTGCAGTGTCCTCCTTGTTCTGTCCGCCTGTCCTCCGGTCGTCTGCCTGCTGCTGCTGTCCTCTTGCCCACCCGGCTGCTGCTGCCTCCAGCAGGGGAGCCTGGTTCTCTGCGAGTCCCTGGGTCTCCGGTCTCTCCCGGACTCCGTCCCCCTCAGTACGTCGGGCCTGTCAGTGGCCAGGAACCATCTGTGTAACGTTGACCACCTGCTTAGGCCCTTCTTTGGCCTGCAGGAGCTCAGCCTCAGTCAGAACCACCTCGCCCGGTTCCCTCGTGGCCTGCCTCCCAGCCTGCAGACCCTGCAGCTGCAGGAGAACCGCATCACCTACATCACGTCAGGGGCACTCCAGCACCTCGGCAACCTCACCCGGCTCGACCTGGAAGATAACCGCATCCGGGCCATCCAACCTGCAGCACTGTGGGGCCTGAACAGACTGCAGGTCCTCTTGTTGAAAGGTAACCAGCTGACCAGCCTGCCTGCAAAGCTGCCTCCCTCACTCGCATATTTAGACCTCTCCGCCAACTGTATATCAGCACTCAACCTGCTATCCATGTCTTCATTGGTCAATATGCAGATTTTCAAGATCAACGGCAATTGTTTGCGTTCGGTACCTGAGAGTGCTTTTGACGGGCTCCCGAGACTCAGATCTGTAGACCTGGGTAATAACATGTGGGTGTGTGAATGCGACATCTTGTATCTTTACCGTTGGCTTTTGAGTGGAAGGCTTAAGATGGCCATGGACCTTGTGTGCACAGAGCCGTTTCACCTAGCTCACCAACTGCTGCTAAACCTCTCCATTGTAGCTATCTGTCCTCTGATCCTGAAGCCCAACAAAAGAAACAAACCTGAACTAACTAACCTCCCGTCTAGACTTGACAAAACACTGGATAAGTCTTTGGTGAAAACAGGTAATAAGAACAATACTAACAGAGATTTTCTCATGATTCCTGTGTATCCTCCAAACATCTCACTGGAGACCCTTAGCTACGAGGAATGTTTGTCACTCAGCCTCTCCCCATCAGTAACCTCGGATTCACAACTTAGATTGACCCCTCCAGTCCCTCAAGACGACCCAACTTGTCACAGCACGCCCACAGGACAGGGCGCTTCAGCAAATTATTCATCCTCGGCCCAAGGAAATGGATCTTACCTGTCTACAAATAAGGCTGGCTTTCCCCCCACACCTGGACATGAACCAGATGCGGTGCACTCCTCTGCAGTGGTCATAGCCCTGTTGGCCCTGCTATGTGTCTTGGTAGCTCTTACTATGCTCACCGTGCTTCTTGTGTTAAAACATACCCTAAATTGCCAACGGAGGGTAGCTCCTCTTTCCCAATCTCAAAGTTGACCAATGCTAAGTGAAAAGAGAGCAAGAGGTACATGACGTATTAAAGCCATGTTTTTTCTGTGTTTATACTATAACATAAAAGGAGCCTGTCGGCCAGTTGTAGGAGTATGCTGTGAAATTTGAAGACATTTCCTACTTTAAAGTGTCTTGTGTTTCATCAACCTGCCAGAGTCTTGACAAAGAAACCGTCAAAACGATGAGCTAAAAGTGAATGTACTGTACACACCAGTAGGCAAACACAAATGGCCACAATGGAAGATGATGAAAACACTGAAATCTAATATGTAGCATTTGAAACTGGAGATCCTGGGTCATGAAACCACTTTATCTAACAAAAGTATTCAATGATTATTATAAGACAAACAATAGAAGAATAGAAAATTATAATCAAAGTATTCCTACTGGAATTAGCTTTTGGATATTTTACATGCAATTTTAGATTTTAGGTACTTGCCAGATTTTAGGTACTTTAGGTACTTAGAACATGATCCTAATGGTTGTGGCATTATCAGGTGATCTTGTACAACAAACAGGAAACCAATTGACATATTGTCCCATGTTGTTGGTCTCACTGCATGGTAATATAACATATCTCCGTCTTCTCGGACCCCTGCCAAAACCCCAGAACCCTCTTCTCCACAGTGAGCAACCTCCTCAAACCCCGGACCAGCACCCTCCCCACCTCGTCCCCTGATCTCTGCAACTCATTCCTCCAGTTCTTCACTGACAAAATCACCTCCATCAACTAATCACCTTTCCTGATACATGACCCCCCTGCACCCTCAATGGCCCCTCCCCTACCCATCTCTCTTGACCTCCCAACCCCTCCTCCCCATTGCCACCTCTCCCACTTCGTTACCCCTCCTGCACTCGCCAAATTTATCTGCTTCTCCAAACCCACTACCTGCTCTCTCGACCCCCTCCCACTCCCCTGCTGAAGTCCTGCCTCCCTGTTCTCTGCCCCACCTCACTAAGCTCTTTAACTCCTCACTGTCCAATTGAACTGACCCTCTGCCTTCAAAACTGCTGCTGTCAGACCCATCCTCAAAAAACCCGGACTCAACCCCCTCCTTCCTCTCCAAAACCCTTGAAAGCATTGTCACCACACAACCACCCAATCCCATCTCCACGCAAATAACCTCTTCAAACCCCTCCAATCTGGCCTCCTCCCCGTCCACAGCACGGAAACCGCTCTCCTCAAAGACCTCCTTACCTCTGCTGACACTGTTCACTCAACTTCCTCCTCCTCCTTTACCTGAGTGCAGCCTTCGATACCATAAGCCACACCATCCTGCTCACCAGACTCAGCGACCTCGGTATCGAAGGTACTGCACTCAGCTGGCTCCATTCATACCTCTCCGAAAGATCTAACTTCATATCCCTCCACAACCACACCTCCGCCACACATCAAATCCTGCCTGTCTGCACTAAGAATATGGATGAAAAATAAATTCCTCAAACTTAATAGCAACAAAAGAGAACTCCCTTAGCAAACACACCAACCCCCCTACACTCACTAACGACGGCACCATGGTCTCCCCCTTCCCCAAGGCCCGCAACCTTGGCGTAATCTTTGACTCCACCCTCTCCCTTGAACCCCATATCCGCCACATCTTCAAAACCTCCTTCTATCAACTCCGTAATATTGCAAAGATTCACACTCCTCGCTGCTGAAAGACTCATCCACGCCTTCATCTCCTCCCGTCTCTACTACTGCAACACACTCCTCTCCGGCATCAGCACCACCTCCATCAACAGACTCCAACTGATCCAGAATGCAGCAGGCCATCCCCTCACTCACACCAAATCTTGACCCAAGTCCTCATAAACCTACACTGCCTGCCCATCTCACACCGGATCCATAACAAACTCCTGCTCCTCACCTATAAAGCTCTCCACCATCTGGCCCCCCCATATCTCAGCCGGTCTCCTCTCCACCCACACAGCAAAACTCTGAAATCTTGGTGACAGAGCATTCTCCAAGGCAGCTCCCAGGCTCTGGAACCCCAGCCCCCAACATATCCACGACTCCACGTCCCTCACCATCTCCAAGTCCCACCTCAAGACCCATCTCTTCTCCTCTGCCTTCTCCTAGACCACCCCCCACCCACCCCGCCATCAACTTTGCATTTCTTTTTGTTTGTTTATTTGTTGTTTGTTTCCTCTGTAAAGCGTTTTGAATAAGAGAAAAGTGCTATACAAATCAAATGTATTATTATTATTATTATTTAACTACTGCTGGAGAATATCTGGGAGGTAGGAGGGAGCCAGGGAGTCTAGGGCTTTGCAAGTTAGAGTGGTTCTTGCTTGATTGTAAGCCATTGAAGGTTTTGGAGAGCAGAGTGAGCTGATTGGCAACATCATCCTAGCTGTGTTGACAAATCTGTTGGTCATCTCTATTAGTCTGGAGGTGACAATGCTTGTATGATTGATTGAATTTGTTTTGCTGGCAGAGAAGGAGAGGGATGGTCAGGGAAAGGCTTTGGTAGTGAAGAATTCTTTGTCCTTCCTTAGTTAGAAGGCCATAGAGCCGTCTGCTGTTTGCATATTAGCAGAAAGACTTCTCTGCTCAAAAACACTGTGTGATCTTAACTGGGATTATTCTACATATTGTAAGGAAACTCAAATAAGATGATTACAACTTTTTGGACAATATAATTACAAAATTCCGGATAATCATGCCATTTAGTCTTTTTTCGAGATTGTGAAAGACAAATGTTTTGTAGAAATATATAAAAAAAAGATCTTGCAGGGAAGGGAGAGATTTATTATCGCTTCAAGCCAATAATATAATTCAACAGATAGACTGCCTTATCAACAAAATATTATAGCAGGAATTAACAGCAATCTTATCTCAAAAGTATTATTTTCATTTCATATTATGGCCACTTCAAAAAAACATTATAAAAACATAATTATAAAATCAAATGCCATTGAGCAACCAACATTCAAATTGGTTAAACTGAGTGCCATTGCCATACGATTTCACTTTCACACACCGTTCACACACCAAACATAACCAATCAATCAGAAACAGTATTTGAAAGGAATTCCATATTGATAGTTACCTTCACTGATCAAAATACTAGAATTTAGAGGCTGGCTTTCACACCTTTATCATGCTTGTCTCGTTGCTTAAGGGCGCACTCACACTAGGCCATCTGTACCGAAGTACGTTTGACACCTCTGCCCCCCTAAAATCTAGATCGTTTGGCTAGTGTGAGCACGCCAACCGTACTCAAGAACAGTTCATTCCGTGGCCTGAGCACACTTCGGAGGTGTGCTCAGGCCGCGGTACAGATGCTAATGAGCCAACACGCGCACATGCACGGCTACACAATCTGAGCTGGATGACGTATAGTCCATGATGCGACCATAGATAGTATATAAAATGGATGTAGCATCCGGGCCGACCTCAGCTATTCCAACTGCATCCAATTCTCTTGGTTTATGAGCGTCGCCATCTTGTCATAGTTTGACTCCGCCTCATTTCCTCTAACCAAAAAAGGGCATTGATGTGACGTCAGGGGGAGGGAGATACGCCCATCTAGGTGACGTACACCGAATTAGCTCGTAGCTCATTCGTTTTTAAATGATCAGTTGGTATAGTTGACCGCAGAGCAAGGCATCTTGGCAGCGGAATGAACAATAGGAATGAACGCAGTCGAGGTCAAGATGACATGCTAATCCTGAAAACAAGCCTCCGAGCCGAGGTGAGGGTCAGCGGCTAGCTGTCACTCAAGTGGCCGCGCCCCTAATTATTCATAAATTTTAACATCGCATTTGCAACAGAATGAAACCCAATAAACCGCCAATTTGTGCAGGGTCCGGGAGGGTAAATTGGGGTTCTACCTCAAGCAGGCAATTTACCTCGGGGAGTGTAAACGCGCGGACCGTGCCACGAAAAAAAGGTGTGCATGAAACAGCATATTTGGCAGTGTAAAAACGCTCATGGCTGTATCTGAGTAGAACGGCTCTAAATAAGCAACAAAGTCGGTAAAGTTTCAATTGTGTTCTATGCGTTGTTCTACAAAGCAGCGGACGCTTGGTGATGACATATTACGACGTGATGACGTATGTAAGAGAGGCAACCGTACTCATGGTACGGTAACATCGCTGGAAATTATGGGGAAAACATTTTCCTGTCGTCGGAAAGTTCTCGTGAACGACACCTCATGACGCTGTTATGATTCTACTGCCGTTCGGCAACTCGGGCCAAATTTTGATAACAGAGTTGCCCAGTATAACATTTCTGTTGTGCTTCTAGATAGATAAGATAGATATTTTTAATAATCCTTTACAGGAAATTACAGTGCCACTGCAGCTTCAAGACAGACATAACACCACACATTTATTCTATGGACACAATTACTCATATCCTAATGTTACTTATGTTAACATTCATGCATGCACACAAAGAAAATATGGAAATGCAGAGTAACAGCTTAAGTTATGACTCAACCACTATAAATTAGATCTATGGCAGGGGTCACCAACCTTTTTGAACCTGAGAACTACTTCATGGGTAGTGGGCCATACGAAGGGCACCCAGTTTGATACTAAGTTTGCCTTTAGTTATATGTGATTATTATATTAATGATACTCATCTATGTGAAGACAGTGACACTGATCATGTTAATGATTTCTCACAATTATTATCAACATTGACTTAAAAAGGTGGGAAAGCGTTGTTCAAGAATGAGTTGTGCTATTTTTAGAACAGGCCTGCGGGCGCCTCATATGGTCCTTGCGGGCTCCCTGGTTCCTTACGAGATGAAAGCCTCGTAAGGAAAGTTCCTCTACTGCATTCTCGTAGATCACACTATCTTTCAACGTCTTCGTTAAATGCGACTGCATCACCTTCTCTCCCATGACGGTCAGCAGCTCGCGGATTTCACCCTCTCTCCAGTTAGAATTACTCATGTTAATGTCGCTGCGTTGTCTCTGTTGTAGAGACAACGCAGCAACACCTCTACCCAAGTCCTGCCCCTGGTACTGTAATGCCGTCTAGTCGCATTTACATGAAAATGAACCCCCAATATGTGTAGGGTTCCAGAGGGTTAATTGGAGTGCGGAAATCAAGCCGGTATATTACCTCGATCAGTGTTAACGCACGGACCATACCGGGAAAAAGGCGGGTATAAGACGGGCATATTTGTCAGTGTAAAAACTATTAGTGATGGAGAACACTGACGACGTGGTTTACTTCATAAGCGACATTGATGGAGAATCGTGATGAGTGCTTTACGTCATTAGCGACAGTGACGGAAAACAGCGATGATGTGGTTTACGTCATTATGCCTCCTTCAAAGCAGCTCGGAGGTTCGGAAGCCCATACGTGTCTTTACGTAAACCTTCCCTTCTTCCGAAATAAGAGTGTTCAGGAAACGTTCGCAGGCTATGACGAAAAACCGGGAAAACAGATAGTTCGTGAGACTAGACTTCATAACAACAGCAAGTATGGATGCCTGCGGGGACCACTTTGCGCTTCTTTGCTGAATCAGATGAATCAGTTATTAGAACTGCTTAAGATGGTTGAACATGAGGGAGAATTTATCAGTTGATCTTTATAATTGTAAGCTATAATGTATCGTAATGTAAATGTTATGGGTGTTAAATTCACCTCTTATCTATCAATGAAATGGGCAGCCATTGTTGTGACGTCAACTCGAAGGCTCGGGTTGCTTTACTTCCGCACAAAGTTCCGAGTGAAATGTCCGACTTAAGTGTTCGAGGCGATTTCCTCCGATCTTAAGGTCCCTACCTCCGAAACTCCCGGAAACTCCGAATGTTTTGAAGGCACCACTAGCAACAGTGGTGGAGCACAGTGATGACGTGGTTTACGTCATCAGTCGCGAAGACGTCACGTTTAGTGGGCGTGGTATTTAATTACCATGATTTTAATAATGTTACATGATAAAGGCTAATGATTAATAAAAAATATATAATTTTAATATATTTAATTGTGTTGAATCTATTAACTGTAAACACAAAACTAGTTTAACAATCAAAATGAAGAAAAGTGAGGAAACTAACAAAAAGCACTTCCGGGTTAGCGATGGCGTTTTAAAATTAGTGTGATTTGCAAGGAAGTAATATAATCAACGACAATATTTGTCAACATGCTATCGAAATTGGAAATTACTGAAGTTAAAGTACATTAAATGTTGTATATTACTATGCGTAGTACGATGCTTCCGCCCCTCTGTACTGCTAAGTATCACGTGACCTCTGGTAACGCAGCCAATGACGCACAGATATCATCACAGCGAGGGTTATATCAGGTTAGTGATTGACTGGTGTAACACTTACTATAATAAACACTTCATTGTAGTGGACGTTTATTTGAATAGCATGGTTTAAGACCAACAGACCAGTAAACAGTACTAGCCGAGATAGGTCCGTTAACTAGCATAACTAAAGAAACGTCCTGCTCGCTCTGTATCAAGGGCGAAGAGCTTTGGTCTGTTAGTATGAGGCAGGTGGCCGGTTGCTTGTCACTATAATAGTTTGGATATTTGGAAGAGATACCCGCCCTGCTGTTTTTATCGTTTCTTTTGTTGATTTTTAATTGATTTCCTATCGAGTTGTTATGAAGAGTCTTCCGTACTTCTGCCGGGGAGAAGTCGTCCGGGGCTTCGGGAGAGGAAGCAAAGAGCTCGGGATTCCGACCGGTGAGTTCAAGGGAACCTGTTTCCTAATCAATCGAAACCCATTGTTTCAAAATGAAATGGGTCCTCGCATAGTAATCGATTCTATATGAATACATTTGTATGCTATCTCGCATACGTGCGTGTTTGTCTAGCAGATCCCTAAGAATGAGAACACGTCGTGTTCAGTGGGTTACAGTTAAGGTCTCCAGTTTTAACGTGAATGTAGAACATTTGGTTCCTTGTGTTAATCTAATTTCTAATTTTGAACCCCATCTCGAACTCTTAATCCTTTCCTGTCTGTCTCTTCCTTTCCTTTTTATCTTTCCCTCACTTCCATCTATGTCCTTCTCCTTTTCTATCTTCCTCACGTCTTCATCAACTGCCTTAATCTCTACCCTATTTCATACCTACGTGTCTTCTCTTAACTATCTCTGCAGCCAACTTCCCAGACTCTGTGGTGGAATATCTCCCGGCAGACATTGGCACAGGCATATACTATGGCTGGGCATGCGTAGGCAACGGGGACATCCGCAAGATGGTGATGAGCATCGGCTGGAACCCCTACTACAAGAACACTAAGAAGTCCATGGTCAGTAGAAGTACTAGTAGTAGTAGGAAAAGCCCCATTTAGCTTTCATTCAGGTTGTGCTTTCTCCACAGAAGCCTTGGTGAATGCAACATGTTCAAAATGGAAGGTGCTTCTTTGACCAAATTCAGATCAATGATATCCTCTTGTTATGACCATTGCTAAGAGTAAAATCCTTCAGCCACAGTAGCTTTGGTTTAAGGAAATGAAAGATGACAAGTGTCCTCTTTACAGGAGACCCACGTGATTCACACGTTTAAGGAAGACTTCTACGGGGAGATCCTCAGTGTGGTCCTGGTGGGCTACATCCGTCCAGAGACCAGCTTCCCCTCACTGGGTAAGAGCTGGTACTATTAGTGAGTCACTCATAGCGAGCAGAGGACAGATGAATAGTGGTGGGGGTCAATAACCATAGTACTGTCTAGGAGGACACCAAGGCTATTAACTCAACTGCAGTGCTTCCCAAACTTCCCTTTAATATATAGCGATTACGAAGCGTGATAAATTAACTAGTTATAACGTGAGGATACATTTTCCACACACCATTATGGTAAGTCATTAACAATGACAAAGAATGGAGAAGAAACCCAACAAATTATAATGACAAGCCATTGAATCCCTAGGATGTCGATCCAACCCAAACATTCTTTCCTTTCTCTTATTCCTCCTCTCCTTCATTCTCCCTCCCTCCCCCTCCAGAAGCTCTGATTGCAGCCATCAATAACGACATTGAGCAGGCCAAGTTCAAGCTGGAGCTGCCGGAGCACCTCAAGCTGAAGGAGGACAACTTCTTCACAAGCGCCATCAGCACTCAGTCTTCATCATCGTCATCAACCACCAGCAGCACAACGACAACAACAACAAAGACTATAATGAACGGTCACTAACACTCGGCCGTGTCCCTTTACCCCGACAAACAGGTCCCTAGCATCCACCGCAAACAGACATGTAGACATCTCCACAGATGGTTAGGTTAGGTTAGATATCCCCCCCCCCTTTCTTAAATGCTCACAGATGCCACACATTTCCATTGAGACAAACACGGGCTTTGGCAAAAAGGGGGCGTCAGATCTCTTATGCCGACTGTGTTGGTTTCAGATGTACAGGTGTGAAATGCAAGTAGAAATTCTTCTGTAGCAGTTGATGATGGATTTTAAGAGGGGGTTTGTTATTCCACTGGTAAAATGGACCCTAGACTTAGACTCATCACTACTGTCTGAATATCAGGCAGGTTTCATTCTGTTCTCCAGTCTACCAACGGTTGCTAGTTCTTGTGTTCAGTAGACATGAAATCTTAATTTTATATTGATTGCACATTGAACAGTTATGCAACAGTCCTAACCCTAACCTGCTACAATGCAAGGCTGGCCTGGGCAATTAGAGGAGGTTATATTTGTCTGTTGAATTTGAGTTCCTAAGGCGGTGTCCCTCTGTAGGCAGTAAAATGTGTCATTAAGTCACAAGATCAGTTTCTCATGAGAAACGGCCTAATTCTGTCCGACCAGATAATTTGTTTTGGTTGTATATAAAAAGATTCCTTTCAGGCCAAACTTTCTTGATGGTCCCTAAGCAGTAATCTGTTAGTCAACCAGTAATCTGATAGAAACATTGATTTAATGAAGAGACATATTTAATTTCAGCCTTGGAACTATATCTAATCAGTCACTATTTAATTCAAGCTGTTCCGCGAATCTGAAAACATTTCTGTTTCACAGTTTAAATGGGGCGTAGAACAAAGGTCCTGATGAGCTCTAGTTACACATTACTTCACTATCTGTCCCTCGACCCCTGCTGTCTTCACCCTCCTCCAATGATTTCTGTTGTGAAAGAAGGCTCAGTATGCCAAAGGGTAGCTTTGTTGGTGTTACCATTTTATAGTGAGGTGGATAAACCAGTCATATCAGAGCAGGAAGTTAGGGAGCATATCGGGTGTTGTGTACTTAAAGAAAATCATAGCAACTGGCGATGTGTGGACTGATCCCATGTCAGTTATTTGTGTAAATTAATACTGTAATACTACCAACAGAACTCTGTACATATTAGAGAGTATTGTTAGGGCTGATTAAAGCCTGAAGTCCCAAAGAAGCAAAGGCTTTTTGCCATCCATTAACGCCTTATTTGTAACATGGTTAGGGAAACAAGTGCTAATATTGTGGTCCATTTTAAACCCAAGTTCTGCAGCACTTTGACCAGGGGGCCACCAGTATGATAAATGATCTTATATATATATATATATATATATATATATATATATACACACACACACAGTATGTACATACTATATAGTCTTGATAGTTTGACAGATACAGTAAAAAAATTTCTTTCCTCATAGATAATATAAATGATATTAATGGAAATTAAATGTAACCATTGACCGTGCTAAGAAAGATCTGTATTTCCAATGATTAGGCCTTAATCTGCATGTACATTGTTTGTTCACATGTAAATATCAAGACTTCTATTGATTTAAAAGAAAAGCAAACTGGAGAAAATTAGGCAAATGATTACATATATTTAAATGTTTCGTCGTTTTATTCAGGAAGAGCAAGAATCTTGATGTGTTTTTCAAATGGTTTTAGCATAACTAAACACAGCTTCCTGTAACATAACACCTTCAATATATAATTTGGTTGATCCTGCAAACAGAGCATGTGTTCAGGTCTTTGGCCACCAACTGAAACATTGGTTGTGTTTTTTATAGTTTTTGAATTAATCAACAATGGACATTGCCTACTCAGCCTTATCTTGTGCTCTGAATACCAACAGTGTATCATACATGTGTGTCTAATCTCTGCCAGAAGGCCTTTGTATGTATGCCCCATGGGGATTGATTCTCCTAGGTGTGTCACATGCGGGCCCACCTTGATGCATTTGTTTAAATATATTAATGGTAGATACTTTCAAGTTATATCTTCAGTAGGCGAATGTCAAGCAAAAAATGAACATGCCTTTGTGGTTTAAGTGCGGTTGAATATGTTGTCAATAGTGTGGTGTGACCAAAACCAATTATCCATCCAAAATGCATGAGCACAGCTAAAACAAAGTAAATAAACGAATATCAATAACTACAGGCATCAACAATCTTTTTAAATATTTAAGAGGTAAAATAGGTTCAATTTAACATTTAATAATTATGTTTTAATTAATTAAAATATAGAATCACATTTAACAAATCAGCTTGCCGATATGAACAGATTAGCAGAGTTTAAAGGGGACATACTATGAAATCAACACTTTTCCTGGGATTTGGGGTGTTTTGGGTCTCTGGTGCTCCCACACGTATACAAACTTTGAAAAAAGTCTGTAGGCCCACATGATCTTTTGAGTGAGATATGCATTTCTGAAAGTACCCCCCAACAAACGAGCGTGTCAGTATCGGCGCCCCTACGTTGGAAGGGGGCACAGTTGAATATTACCTCCCACTTCCCCGCTCCCCTCCAATCAGAGCATAGCTAAGATTTTGTGGACCAGCGGCCGAGCAGCTCGAGAAACTAAGAAGAAAGGGATTGTACTCCCGGAGCTGAACTGCCGGACTGCCGCCGAGTTCCCCCCGCCGGACTTTTCAGCTCCCGGAGGACACCCGCCGCAGCAGCAGGAAAGCTTCGGCGGCAGTTCAGCTCCCGGGGTACCCCGTCGGAGCTGCCGGACTCGGCCGCCATCGAAAACGTCCGGTGTGGGTACCGGATTGACTCGGGGTAGATGCGCAATAATGACGCACTTCCTGTAAACGCTGTCTTTTAAATGCGCATGCGCGTTTCATTAATTCCCATGTTATTCCCAAGTATTAACGATCTCCTTTTGTTTTCTAATCTATGAATAATAATCTAATGTACATATTATTGTTGCCTATACTTGGGTAATATATAAAAGAAGAATCGGTTAACTCCATTCACTGAACGGGGCGATCCACTTTATTTCCAGCGCTCCCAACACAGAGTCAAAATAGCGAACCACACGCAGACACTTCCGTTCTCTTCCTTCAGAATAAGAGTCCCTCACAGGAACTGGGTTGCATATGCATTCGTCAGTGC
Organism: Pollachius pollachius; assembly: GCF_949987615.1. Taxonomy (NCBI): domain Eukaryota; kingdom Metazoa; phylum Chordata; class Actinopteri; order Gadiformes; family Gadidae; genus Pollachius; species Pollachius pollachius. The sequence goes on along the minus strand of NC_136934.1, from coordinate 26,599,239 downwards.
TTTTAGACGTGTTTCCAATGGCTTTGTTTGTGCGAAAGAATGGGCTGCGTTCAATGAAATCAAAACCAAGACGGATTGAGCCTTCTTTTTATGTCCATGATTGAGCCCCGTTTATAAACAACCCTTCCGGGTTTTGTCTGTTGGCTTGTGTCGATATTAGGGTTGGATTTAGTGATTCAGTTCTCGTCATTCAGCTCGCCAAGAGGAGTCGTTTGAGAATCGTTCGTTCGTTCGTTCGTTCAGTCGAGTTTCCGGTAGCGGTGAATCGAATCATGCACGGTTCTCTGAGTCAGTCAGACTCAGCCCCTCCCTCGTTCGTTCGTTCAGTCTAGTTTCCGGTAGCGGTGAATCGAATCATGGAATGAACGGCTCAGACTCAGCGTCTCCCTCGTTCTCATTCTCATACGTCAACATTGCAACTTTAACCAAACGCAGCGGGATGGGGGGTGAAGTTGATTATTGGATGTTTAACATATCAGCAAGATAATAGACTTGATTTAGCAATGATGGTGGGGGTCCCGGGTGTTTTAGGCTCTCATAAACAGAACCCTGTGCAGCCAAAGACTAAATCTAGCTGCCAAAATTAACACTGCCTTCAAAACGAGAGCTGGTTAATTGTGAAAAATGCATTAAACTGTCATCAGACAACGCGGTTATATGCTATTGTAATGACCTCGCCGGTGACATAACGTTGTCCAGTCATGAGTACTTGAAGGAACTTTAATGTAACAAACACTGAAACCCGTAACCAACGGCAAAAAGCCACACTAACAACAACCGGTTACCCGGGCAACCCCCCAACCCGGTCCCTTCAACGTGCAAGCCCCCACCCTCCTGTTCTCCCAAGGCCCTCCCCCAGCTGAGCTGATGATTCGCCCCCCACACTGATTGACAAGAAGAACATTCCAATGCATGCACAGAGAACAACTGGACTAACGGATAACGAAAAACAATGCAACACATAACACACAAACTCTTTAAATGTCCCAGGGTCGCAACACTATAGACGCTAGAGTTTCTGGTATAAAGGCTGGGACGAATTTCAAATGATAAATATGTACACTTTATGTTGAAAGTATACTGTCGCGATTCCCATTGAAACGAATTGCGCGGTGACTAGTCTTCACAACTAGAGCTGGTAGGTTGTGAAAAATGTGGTATAAAGGCTGGGACGAATTTCGAATTATAAATATGTACAATGCATCCTTTAAATACGTCCATGCAACAGATGGCCAATGTGAATAATAGATAGCTCGCTCACTAAGCCCATTTGTTTTTTCCCCATTAAACCGGTAGATTTCTGTCTCTCATTGACTAAAATTCAACGAGTGCGTTCTAGACTCAGTCCTACAACAGCATACGATTGGCTGGCTCTCGTGAGTCGTGACGTCTCTCAGTTGGTCCCTCCTCACCACTCACTCAGTGAGTGAACCAACTGTAAGTGAGTTGACAGTTGGTCAAAATTGCTGACCAACTGTCAACGTCACTCCCCGCTCTACGCGCATGACTCAACTCCTCCCAGACTAGTGGGTCTGGGAGGAGTCGAGTCTGAGAACGAACGAGACGAACGAGAGAGGGGAACCAGTTCGGTTCGTTCGTCTGAAATATTCGTTCATTCGAACTGATTCGTTCGCGACCGAGCCAACTCTAGTCGATATGTCATCTGTAAGCGCAGGACCCCGAGTCGATTTGGCAGCCGAGTCAATCTGGTACCCACACCGGCAGCTCCGGGGCGGGGAGCTCGGCGGCAGTTCGGCATATCAGCTCCCGGAGTACAATCCCTTTCTCCTCCATCTCGCGGTTCATGGACTTCAGAGAGTCAAGGCCAAAGTTCCTTTCCCCCAATTCTTCTCAACCAAGGCCGAGATATCCCCCACTATGAGTCTTTACTTGTTGTGAAAGTGCCAGAGATGTACGCAGTCTTTGATTCATAATATCATCCGAGGCGCACATAGCTTTCGGCCGTGATATTAGATAGGCCTATAATATTATATAAATACCCATATATAATATTATTATTATTATTATTATTATTATTATTATTATTATTATTATTATATTATATTATATTATATTATATTATATTATATAGAGGATTATCAGTCTACGGCACTCTACGTCACTCCCCGCTCTACGCGCATGTCGTTTGCAGAAAGACGAGTGAGAAGAGCCGCAATCACGTCTTGTTGTGCGGTTGGTTGTACAAACCCTTTTAATAAGACTGATTATCCCATTTATTCTATTTTTTGCTTGCCAACATAATAAAACAATTCAAATAATTTAATAATGATGCTTTTTCTTATACATATTGCATGCTTATTAAATGTATATTCTGTTTGAGTTCATCTCCCTCAAAAAGTAGTCCCCTTTAATTACGATCGATCAAACATGTTTTTGACACCTCGAAGGGTATTATCCCGCTTATACCATGGTCACTTGCCAAAGAAAATAAATTAAGATCATTCATTTATATTTTCATGCGTTTTACAATCCAAATATAAAGTTTTTCACATAAATAGGACAGACCGTAGCTACGACTTGGCAACGGTAGGTATTCGTCCGCTGAGCTATGAGCCAGTGAGCTAACCAGGGGCATAGGAATGAGTTTAACATTGGGGGGGACACATATCGGGAACCTGACAGATCCGTTAATGGTTTGAACAGAAATATGTCATAAATTAGCTACATTGAAAAAATTCACAAATATATTTTATTCTACTAAAAAGATACATTTGTAAATGTAAAGGAAAACACATTTTGAATGGCAGTAATGAACTGATTAATATCAAATCAATTCTTTAATTGTATGCTCAATCATCCAGTTTTTTAGAATAAGAAGCGGTGACAAGACGCTGTGTTGCGCTTTCAAAATAAAATAAAATATTTTTCTCCCACTGGTATAATTTGTAGGTGGGACAAATGTGCCTGTCTCCAATATTGGAGGGGACACGTCCCCTCCGTCCCCCCCGGTTGCTACGCCCTTGGAGCTAACGTTATGGATTGTACATATTTATAATTTGAAATTCGTCCCAGCCTTTATACCACAGGTATTCTAGGGTCTATAGCAGTGGTTCTCAAACTTTTTTGAGCAAATGCCCCCCTGACCTTACCCTGATCCTCTGGCGCCCCGCCCCCCCATTAAAATTACATAAACTTTTTTGCGGTGGTCACTAATAGCAATGAATGCCCTCTGAGTCGGTTCTGGTGAAAAATATATAAATAAATATTAATGAATATTCATGACATGCAATGTCCATCACTGTAATAAACCCAATTAAACTTCCAGAGAGAGAGAGAGAGAGAGAGAGAGAGAGAGAGAGAGAGAGAGAGAGAGAGAGAGAGCGAGAGAGAGAGAGAGAGAGAGAGTGTGGCCCGGGAACCGCGGGCACGGCACTCCCGCGTCTCCCGCACCTCCCGCCGTGCCCCGTCAATGAATGAATGGACCGCGAAAACAGATCGCGCCCAGAGGTATTTCAAATGCAACGGGGAGTCTCGAGGAGACTACGTTCAGAGCAGCTGTAACTGAACAACAGCAAGAGGAAGGAGGAAAACGGGCTGAAACAAAATTTGTTATTTTTTGTTTGTTTGATTGTGTTGTGTTGGTTATTGAACTTGGGTTATGTTTATCAGCGTTACTATAGAGATCATGACGATAGCTGACGTAACGGGAGTCCGGGCGTGTGCAGGACCGAACCGCACTGCCTGTATGACCGCTGTTACACTGCGCATAGACAGTAAAAAGTAGCTGAGACGGTAGAGGGGTTAGAAACCAATAAATGAAAATAGGCAATTTATTTCAGGTAGCCTAATTTTTCACCCAAAAAATGTGAAAACCATGAAAGTTTAAAATCCCCCCCAAAAGTGAAATTTGAGTGCACTCTCAGCACTGGCTCTCCCCACTACTACCCCACTACTCTACTCCCTCTACACATCCAACTGCAGTCTCACCCACCCAGAGAACATCATTGTCAAATTCGCTGATGACACAACGGTGGTGGGCCTTATAACAGGGGGAAACGAGGCGGCCTACAGAGATGAGGTCCTGAAACTTGGTGTGTGGTGTGTATTTAACAACCTGGCACTGTACATCACCAAGACCAAGGAACTCCTCCTGGACTTCCAACGGAACAGAGCCGCCCCTGCCCCCCTGTACATCAACGGTGAAGGTGTGGAGCAAGTGCAGTCCTTCAAATTCCTCAGAGTCCACATCTCTGCTGATCTCTCCTGGTCGGTCAACACCTCAGCACTGGTCAAGAAGGCCCAGCAGCAGCTACACTTTCTGAGGGTGCTCAGGAGGGAGCATCTAAACACACAGCTGCTGGTGACCTTCTACCGTTCCACCATCGAGAGCCTGCTGACCTACGCTGTGTCAGTGTGGCACTCCAGCTGCACGGAGGCCGACAGGAAGAGACTGCAGAGGGTGGCAAACGTTGCGCAAAAAATCATTGGCTGCCCTCTGCCTTCCTTAAGCACCATCTACGGCTCCTGCTGTCTCAGCAGGGCCAGAGGGATCCTGAAGGACACCACCCACCCCGGCTACCATCTCTTCAACCTGTTGCCCTCTGGCAGGCGCTTCAGGTCCATATATGCCAGAACAAATAGACTCAGGAACAGCTTCTTTCCCAAAGCAATCACCATACTGAACTCAGATCTGCACTGATGTTTGTTGTCTGTTTGTGGTCTTTACTGTGTATTTAAGTTTTACTGTGTATTTAAATCTTTATTTATTTTTATTATATATTGCTTTTGTATATTATTAAATATTATATATTCGATAACTATCTATGCACTTTTAAGGAGCTGCTCATTGCATTTCGTTGTACTTTGTATAATGACAATAAAGCAATATTCTATTCTATTCTAAAAAATGAAAAAAATACTCACATTCCCAGCGCCCCCCTAGGTTGTGCGAACGCCCCCGTTGAGAAACCATGGTCTATAACAGTGGTATTCACTATTTTTTTCAGGAGAGCCGCACTGACAGGACGACGTCAACAGGAGCGCCATTTTTTACCGCAAAGTATCAAAAGCTATGAATCCAGTCATAAATAAGTATGCCTGCTTAATAATATGTCCTCCCTGAAGCAGTGTTTCCCACAGAATTTTGTGAAACTGTGGAGGGAACCCGGTCCTCAGCGGGGTCCGGGGGCATGCTCCCCCGGAAGAAAATTTGGTACCTTTTAACCTGGAATGCATCAATCTGGTGCACTTTGAGAGGAAAATTAAGACTTGTGTGACTGTGTGCTATTTTCTGGAATAATGTGGAGACACTGGGTCACATAACATGGAAGCTATTGAAGAATAAGTTAATAAGAATAAGTCCATCCAAAGAGCACATTCTCTCTTGTTATGCAGGAAAACCGCCAATCTGGCAACCCCGCTGTCAGCGTAGAGCCGAGCAAGTTTAAAAATATTTTCTAGACAAGGCTATATTTCCACCTTTTAATGCCTCTGTTGATTTATTTTTTAAATAATTGTTTGTATTGTTTTTTTAAATATCTGTATTCACTGCATGATCATATCACTGTATATTTTTACCGCCATGCGAGACGCAAATAGAGGCTTGGCGAGCCGCGCAATGAGTAATGCTGGTCTATAACATGGTTTCTCAACGGGGGCGGTACCCCTGGGGGGCGTTTGCACAACCGACGCTTAATTTAACAGATGTAATTTACCTTACATCTGTTAAATTAAAGACGATTCAAGATGTTCATTTTTGCACAACTGGACTATTGGATTTCCTTGATTTTGCTTGTAGCCTAATTCACTTACCAGTGGTCAGAGTGTGATTGAGAAAGCAGAGTAGCAACAGTCCATTTAGCATTTATTTTCCAGGCAACTTCTTCTGATGAGGCAGGAGCTGACCACACAACCATGATACTTTTAAGACTAAGCCATACACAAAGTATCAAATATATTAAAGAATGACAAATCATTACGCTTGAATGAATGAACAATGTTTTTTTTTTATTAAACAATGGGTGAGACAACAAGAATCTGTGTGTATCCAACTTGAAAAACCAGAACAAAGTGAAGGAACAGGGATGAATATTGTATATATAAGTGTTAACAAGAGAGGAATACGGTGAGGAAAGGAGACAATTAAAAAAGCAATACAATTAAAATGGAACACTGGTTATAAAACCTTCCAGCAAATGCAGATTCCACTGCCTAACATTAGCACGCTGCAAAGGAGGATGCACCATGTATACCGAGTTTTTAAGATGCTGAGTGTTTAGAAAAAAATCCAAAAAAAAAAGACTCAAAAACAACGAAGCAAACATGAAGAGTTCAGATGCAAAAGCCTCTAAACGCCACCTCCGTCAAAAATGAGATAAAGACATTGAGTGAACGCTCTCCGCACGTAGTATACATTAATCAAATAGTTTCATGTCAAAACCCGCTATATACCACTCTTTTCCTGGTCTGAAATCTCCATTTGTAGGCAAAACCTCTAAACACCACTTCCCTTTGTCAACAAAAGCCTCTACGTTCTTAGAACCAATAAGACGCAACATGGAAACATGTGACTTCAAAATGGTGGCGCCCCGACTAAGTGTGAACAAGAACAGCAAAGTAGAGCCAGGGAGTATCAATAAATACAACAAAGTTAGTCATGTGTGGAACAAGAACAAGAAATGTGTAAACAGGTGCGCGTGTATATCTAACTTGTAAAACAAGAACAAAGTTAAGGAACAGGGAGGAATATTATAAGTTATTATTAAACAAAGAAAATACTCCACATACATCAGGCTGAGGTTAAGGATAGTAAAGTGCATCAGGTCGAAAGGAAGGACAAAAATCGCAGCAGTCGCCACCACCAACAGCTGTCACCAGCACAAGCCTCCACCCCTAGCAGCAGAAGGCGCCACAACCATCCTTCGCCACCACCAGCCAGCTCAAGCAGCCATCACCTCAGGCAGCCATCGCCTCAGGCAGCAGCGACCTGCAGCAGCAGTCTTTGCCGGCACCAGCCAGCTCAAGCCACCAGCAGCCACCGCCATTAGTATCCACCATCAGCAGCATCCACCATCAGCAGCAGCAGCCGCCGCCGCCGCCACCAGCACCAGCAGCCACCACCTGCAGGAGAGTGAAAATAATCAGACAAGACCTTGAATAGCCTGTAGGTCAATGAGTTTCCCCACACATGGACAAATTGCTGCCAAGTTGGGGAAGGGGTGGACAGAAGCTTACAATATGAAAAAAAAGAATGACACTACTGTCTGTGTAATAACATTTGAAAGCTCGTCATTATGGCTTATATTTTTTGTGTGGAATAATTTCTATTCATATATGTAATCCAACAGCCTTTTCAAGGGTATAATGAAAAACAAAAGCAACCTTATTGCTACTAGCTATAGTATCAGACACAAAGTACTCCAACACCGTAGCTAACAACGTCAGGTTCAGCAGGTTAAACCCGTCGTTAATCAACCTTATTGATCCTAGTAATCCTACATCAATAACTAATTAAATAAAAGTTGTCAGAGATTCACTACTTAACTTCTGGTGCAGTGATACCTTCACAGCTGGCGAAATCGAGCTGACTAACAGGCAATGACTGAAAATCAGTCGTCTACCAAGATAAAAAATATATATAATTACGCTGTGCACATACAAATAAAGATCAGTACATGCTTCATAAAGGCCCTCTGATATAATATAGAGGGTTGACAATTCAAAAGAGGTAGCAATTTAATCAATTTACCCCCTGAGATACCTTCACAGATGGTGAAGTCAAGCTAACAAACTAGCAGGCAATCGATAAAAATACACATAATTACGCTGTGCATGTACAAATAAATATCAGTATATGCATCATAAAGGGCCTCTGATACAATATAGACAGTTGACAATTCAAAAGAGGTAGCTATTTAATGCACTTACCTCAGAAGTGACTCGACTGCCAGCAATGGAATTGAATGATCTCCTACGCCGTAAATGGATGTTTTGGAACTATGCGAGGCTCCATACCTCGGAAGTAGGCGGCAAAAAACGCTACAACGGAAGTGTCGCCACTCTGTTATATCTATCACTCTGGGTTGGGCGTTCACACACCCCCCCTCCAAGGTGTCATTTACATTTACTTTTGTAAATGAGCAAGTTAATACCACTAAAAATAGTAACGACTGATGAAGCTGTCTTAATTAATAGAATAGTAACATAGTTTCATAATAGTTAGTCATCTGTGAGATCTGTCTATTTAAAATGTGTGGCTTTTTATAAACACGTTTCCCTCTGGACCCTTGGTGAAACCACATTTACCGCATAAGGATATTACCCGTATATGTGTCACTATACGGATAATTATGGTGTTTTTCATATCAAAATAATGCTCTCGTTATGAAATAGCTGTATTAAGAGGATTTATAGAACAATATATTAGTGAAACGTCCCTTTCAACACTTTAAACTTTCACAGCATCTATCTAGGCCCGCCCCACACCCCCGTCAACAAACCGAACACAAAAGCCAAATACTTTTTATTGCTCACTATTCCTAGCTCTCATCCTGGCTCCCACAGTCTGGTCCCCAGCAGACTTTAGACCCCCCCCCCCCCCCCCCCCCCCCCCCCCCCCACACACACACACACACACACACACACCAAACACACCTCTGACACAGTGGAACATAACAAAAAAGTCCGGCCCCCATCCTCCCAAAACCGGGTGTAGGTACGGTCGCGGGGACCCCAAACAGGGATATGTCATTAACTACTCTCATCCCCGTATGGAAAACCAAGAAGGCCATAATACGGCCCTAGAATGGCGCTGTAAAAGGACTAAACCGGCCGGACGCCTATGGAAAGCCAAGAAGGCCATAATACGGCCCTAGAATGGCCTTCTTGGCTTTCCATACGGTACCGCCCCTGTTGAGAAACCATGGTCTATAGCAGGGGTTTTCAAAGTATGAGAGAGTGAGCCCCCCCTCAGAGAACAAATTTCAGCTGAGCCCCCCCCCCCCCCCAATACTTTTTTTTCTAAATCCCTGTGTTTTGAAAGATCTTTTAATTATTTTACACATTTTAAACATCTCTGATCATATTTTAAACATCTCTGATCATATTTTACACACTTTAAACATCTCTGATCATATATACTTTTGAAACATTTTAAACATATTTTTGAAACATTCTAAACATCTTTGTGTGTTTTTAAAAACATTTCTTAACACATTTTAACATCTTTATCTAGGCATGTTTTTGCTTAACGTTTTTAAAATACATTTGAACATCTTAATCTGTAAACTGCCAGTTTAGCCTCCTTTTTAGCTCACCTCACCTTTAGTGCGAGCAATGAGTTTGCGTAGCTGTGTTCGAAATCGTTCCATCAAGGATATAGTGCACTATATAGGGTGCTCGCCATTTTGTAGTGGTGTTCGAATTCTCAGTGGTAAATTTCATGCACTATAAAGTGGACTTAAAATACCCAAAATTTGAGTGAACATACGATGTTCCCTACATGGTACTCCCGTATACCACAATGTAATGCAGTCGTGTTTTTCCGGAGGAGAAGAAGCTGAGTAATAACGAAAACGAATACATTTAATGATGGAGTCTCCGGCTTTCTTTTAGAAATGTCAACAATTTATTTTTGGATTTAACATAGAAAATGTAACATTCAAAAGTAAAAAAAAAAACCTTGATCAACGTCAATTCAACATCAATCAACCTCCAGTTTTCCTCGTGGGTGCCCGGTTTGTTTGTTTACATGATGTGGGCGCATCTGTCTGCGTCACACAAATACCCGGCGCATTTACTGACACAAATGACGTTTAGAAATGTTCCGCGTAGTGTCCCTATATAGTCCACTATATCATAAACACTATATAGGGAATACTGAGTGAGTGAATAGGGAACGATTTCGAACACAGCACGTCTTCGTCTGAGTTTTTAATTCCCCCCCCCCCCTCCCCTCTGGCGCCGAACCCTGGCGCCCCCCAGGGAAGGCGCGCCTCACAGTTTGAAAACCACTGGTCTATAGCATATAACGGCGTCTTCTGATTACAGTTTAATGTAAGTTGACAAAATCGCTAATTAACACCGCAACTGCAAATTGGCAACCGGTCAAACAAGTTTTCTTTTTGCCATCATTCTGCGCGCGCATCCGCCATGTTGATAAACAAATAACCCCCCTAAAGATATAGAGGTCCAGGGGGCAATTGCTCTGTCAGTTCAGAGTGATAGATATGACAGAGTGGCGACACTTCCATTGGACTCCATTGTAGCGTTTTTTCCCGCATAGTTAGTTAGTTTGCCTCATAGTTCCAAAACATCCATTTACGGCGTAGGAGATCATTCATTTCCATTGCTGGCCGTCGAGTAACTTCTGAGGTAAATTAATTAAATAGCTACCTCTTTTGAATTGTCAACTGTCTATATTGTATCAGAGGCCCTTTATCATGCATATACTGATATTTATTTGTATATGCGCAGTGTAATTATGTATATTTTTATCTTTGTAGACGACAGATTGCCTGCTAGTTTGTTAGCTTGACTTCGCCATCTGTGAAGGTATCTCAGGGGGTAAATTGATTCAATTGCTACCTCTTTTGAATTCTCAACTCTCTATATTATATCGGAGGGCCTTTATGATGCATATACTGATCTTTATTTGTATGTGCACAGCGTAATTATATATATATTTTATCTTGGTAGGCGACCAATTTTCAGTCATTGCCTGCTAGTTAGTCAGCTCGATTTCGCCAGCTGTGACGGTATCACTGCACCAGATGTTAAGTAGTGAATCTATGACAACTTTTATTTAATTAGTTATTGATGTAGGATTACTAGGATCAATAAGGTTGATTAACGACAGGTTTAATCTGCTGAACCTGACGGTGTTAGCTACGGTGTTAGAGTACTGTGTGTCTGATGCTATAGCTAGTAGAAATAAGGTTGCTTTTGTTTAATTATACCCTTGAAAAGGCTGTTGGATTACATATATGAATAGAAATTATTCCACACAAAAAATATAAGCCATAATGACAAGCTTTCAAATGTTATTACACAGAAAGTAGTGTCATTCTTTTTTTTCATAATGTAAGCTTCGGTCCACCCCTTCCCCAACTTGGCAGCAATTTGGCCATGTTTGGGGAAACCCATTGATCTACAGGCTATTCAAGGTCTTGTCTGATTATTTTCACTCTCCTGCAGGTGGTGGCTGCTGGCGCTGGTGTATGCGGCTGATGGTGTATGCGGCTGATGGTGTATGCGGCTGATGGTGGATGCTGCTGATGGTGGATGCTGATGGCGGTGGCTGCTGCTGCTGGTGGCTTGAGCTGGCTGGTGCCGGCAAACACTGCTGGTGCAGGTCGCTGCTGCTTGAGGCGATGGTGTGGAAGAAATTAATGATTATATTCTAAGGTAAACCATGATTATTATTAGGCCTATATATCTTATGGTAGAAAGCATCTAAAAACGCCTCTGGACTTTTATCTAGGACTTGGCACAGCGCCAGGGAGTCTGGGGTCAGAGCGTGAGTTAGAAGCCAACACGACATCAGAGGCTATGGGGTCAATGCGTGCTGACCTCAGCCTGTTGTTTTAGATTAGTGTTGCCGGCCACTCGCTTAAAGGAATTTATGACTAATCGGCCATGGGTGGCCGTGGGCGGACACCTCAAACAAGAAACAGCTTTGTACGTGAAGATTAAAAAGAGGCCGGGATCTGTTGACCGGCAGTGCTTTGCAAACTACTCGGCTTTGTTGTTGCCTTTGTAACGATAAAGTCTTTTTGTCATACTTGCTCCGGACCCCTCAATTTCTTTTGCTGTCTTAGTTAGTTGAAGTGATAGAACTCGGTTATTTTCTACCACAATGGCTGCTTGAGCTGGCTGGTGGTGGCGAAGGATGGTTGTGGCGCCTTCTGCTGCTAGGGGTGGAGGCTTGTGCTGGTGACGGCTGTTGGTGGTGGCGACTGCTGGTAGCTGGTGGCGGCGGCGACGGCTGCGATTGTTGTCCTTCCTTTCGACCTTATGCACTTTACTATCCTTAACCTCAGCCTGATATATGTGGAGTATTTTCTTTGTGTATTAATAACTTATAATATTCCTCCCTGTTCCTTCACTGTTGTTCTTGTTTTACAAGTTAGATATACAGGCATACCTGTTTACACATTTGTTGTTCTTATTCCACACATGGCTAACATTGTTTTATTTATTGATACCCCCTGGCTCTACTTTGCTGTTCTTGTTCACACTTACTGTATGTTTGCTTTGTTGTTCTTAGTCCTTGTTCCCACTTGTTTTTGGTTCCACAAACCTCAGCCTGATATATGTGGAGATGATTTTTTTCTAAACACATCATCTCAAACACTGGGTCCAGCTTTACATGGTGCATCCTCCTTTGCAGCGTGCAGATGTTAGGCAGTGGAATCTGCATTTGCTGGAGGGTTTTATAACCAGTGGTCCATTTTACTTGTATTGCTTTTTTAATTGTCTCCTTTCCTCACCGTATTCCTCGCTTGTTAACACTTATATATACAATATTCATCCCTGTTCCTTCACTTTGTTCTTGTTTTTCAAGTTGGATACACACGCATGCACATTCTTGTTGTCTCACCCATTGTTTAATAAAAAATAAAAAAAATTAATTCATCCAACATTCATTTGTTATTCTTTAATATATGTGATACTTTGTGTATGGCTTAGTCCTGAAAGTATCATGGTTGTGTGGTCAGCTCCTGACTCATCAGAAGAAGTTGCCTGGAAACTAAATGCTGAATGGACTGTTGCTACTCTGCTTTCTCAAACTCCTTAAAATTTAGGTTTTGGAGTTTAACACGCAGCTGCGCACGAAGTTGAACGTGATTGCTGTGTAACGACTCACACAGGATCAGCTGATTCCTAGTTAAACTCGGGTTAAACTGCTTGGAAACCGGAAGTACTCTGATTACTAGTATACTCCAGCAGATGCAGTCTTAACTTAATGGTGGATGCATTTTGTGCTATAATTACCAACAAAAACTTAATGGGAATGTAAAGTGAACTTTAATATAATAAAACGCAAATAATTTTGAAATATATTATAAAATAGTCTAGGCTACTTTTTGTGGAAATCTGAGACTGGGATCTGAATCTGCCCTCACCTACGTCAATCAATCAATATATTACTTGCCATTTTTTTCTCTTGGTGTGTATGCAAACGTGATTAATTAATTAATTGTAGACTAATTAGGGTAATTTCACGCCTGCAAATTCTTGGAGAAAGCGAGGGTAGTTAGGATGAACATGTCGCGGATAGAGAACTACAACAAGGAGCAAAAGTTATATTTGCTGCACTGCATTTGAGATGGCAAATCCTAGGAAAGACACCACCACCAAGCACCACCAAGAAAGGCTGTTTGGGATAATCTCGCAAACACATTCAACAGTAGATTTCCCAGCAGAAGACCGAGCAGCCCGGCACATTTAAAAAAATCTATGGAAGCGCTTGAAAGTAGAAGCACGTAAAGCTATTGCTGAGCGGACGCACGACCAAGACCTGGGCCCCGTGAGCCGTGAAATATCACTGATTATTCCAAATAGACAGTGCAAAAGAGGGAGTACACGACAGTGATAGTGTTCATCAGGTACACCAATCAGGTAAGTTGTTTTAATTTCTCCTATTTGGTGTGTGAGTGTGCATGCTAGGTTACTGATATGGCATATATTGTAGCCTTTATTGTACTGAAGGCCTATCTGGTGTAATAAGTGTAACTGTATCATACATTATTAATACTAATAATAATTCATGAAACTAATTCTGTGTGTGTGTGTCGGTTATGATGGAGCCTTGTTTCATCCTGCAAAACTGTTTTTTAGTCACCTCTAAAACCACGTCAGTTTCGAGATTAGACTGACACGCCCAAAATACGCCCTCTAGTGTCTGATGTGAATTTCTCTGAAGCCCCAGCAATTGAGATCAATGTAAAACGCAGCTGCAGGTCAAACCACAGGTACATATGACACAGCAATGGAGCTTGAGGCGTCACGTGACTTCTTGCGTCACCGACAAGTTTAAAACCGTGCTAAACTCTAAAAAGTGGCTAAGCTAGCGACAGAGCAATTGCCCCCAGGAGTCTGCAAACGGCAACAATCCCTTCTCCTCCATGCTGTGGTTCAGTCTGACAGCTCATTGTTCAATGGGCAGCAGCTCATTTGCATTAAAGCTACAGACACCAGAGACAGCGCATTCTGAAGGAACTGAAACAGAGGGGAATAGCGGTAGGCAAGATTTTTTTTCCTAAAAGCTATTTCCAGCAAACAACTTCAAAAACATGTTTTCTGGAACTCAAATGTTTACTTAATAATATGTCTCCTTTAACAAATTGCATTATAGATACCTGTGTGTGCGTGTGTGTGTGGGGGTGTTGCTACGCATTATTCAACATTCTAACTAACAAGCAAACCAAAACAACAAGGTCACCAAAAGTGTTTACTTAAAACAATTTCTGAATCACTTGTGTTACCACAGCAGTACATCTAAACACATTTTTAAACAGTAAAGCCCATTTTTTTCACATTCTGATCCTGGGCAATTGTGGTTCAGAAGAGTTTAACTATTAATTTAAACAATACGGTTATTTCTTTTTAAATAAGTCAGAGAACAAACAACAGCACATTTATTGGAGCTCTGCTTTTTCAACATAAATGTTAGGCTGTAGGGGAATGTGTAGAAATGAGGACGGAGACTTTGTTGCAAGTGAAAATATATAGCGACAGATTTATTTCCTCAAACAGACAACCCCCTCACAGCCAGAGATGCGTTCCTTAAATAACGCATCGCACCCCCAGGAGAGTCTCACGCCCCCTTCCGTAAAGGGGACACGCACCATACACCATACACACAGTGAATTACGATACCGGGGAGATACCGCTACAGATGCCCCCCCAGAATTCACTCCCCCAAACAATCAAGGCCAACGGGGAGGAGCCCTGAGCACCCGCCCGAAACGGCTCCGCGGAACCGGTGCAGGGTCTTGAGGCGGTGTTGCTTGAAAACTGGAGGACGACCCCGCCGCGGGGGCTGAGCCAACCCCACGGGCTGGTCCAGGCGATCGACTTAAATGTAGTCAGGCCTGCCCCCAATGTCTACTAGGAAGGCCTTGTCCCCAGCCTCCAGGACGTGAAACGGACAGTCGTAGGGAAGTCGGAAAGGGCCCCGATGGGCATCATGGCGGATGAACACGTACTCCGCCATCCGCAAGCTCGGCGGCACACAAGCCTTTGGGAGGCCATGCTGCGAGGTGGGCACCGGCGCGAAACCCCGGACCCTGTCCTGGAGCGAGGTCCGCTCCTGGGCTGCTGACCAGGGAGCTGTGGTGGTGGGGATGAAATCCCCAGGAACCCGTAGTGGCTGCCTGTAAACCAGCTCGGCCAACGAAGCCCGTAGGTCCTCCTTAGGGGCAGTCAGGAGGCCCAACATGACCCAGGGGAGCCTATCGACCCAACAGTCATCCGTAAGGCTGGCCCGGAGTGCAGCTTTCAAGGAGCGATGAAACCGCTCACACAACCCATTAGCCTGTGGGTGATAAGCGGTAGTTCGATGAAGCCGCACACCCAGGCCCCCGGCGACCGCATTCCACAGTTCGGAAGTGAACTGAGGTCCCCTGTCAGAGGAAACATCAGAAGGGGGCGACCCAGGTGCCTATGAACGCCCGGGCCACGTCAGAGGTCGTAGTGGATGCCAGCGAGACAGCCTCCGGCCAGCGGGTGATCCTGTCCACCATCGTCAGGAGGTAGGTGAACCCTTGAGAGGGCGGCAGGGGCCCTACCAGGTCCACATGCATGTGGCCATCTGCCGCTCCGGCACCGAAAAATGCGCCAGCGGAGCAGTCACATGCCGATGCATCTTGGCGCGCTGGCAAACCACACAGGCCCGAGCCCAGTCCCGAATGTCCTTCTTAAGGCCATGCCAGACAAACTTCCCGGCCACCAGCTGCCGCGATGGCCTCCGTCCAGGATGAGCAAGGCCGTGCAGGGCATCAAAAACCTGACGCCTCCAACTATCGGGCACGACCGGCCTTGACTTGATGTCCTCCAAACAGAGTCCCGTGACAGCTGTCCTCAGAGCCTGGACCTTCGGGTCGGAGGCCTGATCACCTGCCATGCTGGTGTAGTCGATTCCCAGGTGGACAGCTCCTGCGATGGCCCGGGAGAGGCAATCAGCCACGTGATTGTCCTTACCCGCCACATGGCGGATGTCCGTGGTGACCTCCGAGATGTAGGCCAGCTGGCGCTGCTGACGGGCAGACCACAGCTCCGAAACCTTCGCCATCGTGAACGTCAATGGCTTGTGGTCCACGAAAACGGCCGAGCCTCCAACAGGAAACGGAAATGTCTAATGGCGAGGTAAATGCCGAGGAGCTCTCGATCAAAGGTGCTGTATTTCCGTTCGCAGGGGCGGAGCTGCCGGCTGAAGAATGCAAGTGGCTGCCAGATGCCGTTCACCAACTGCTCATGCACGGCACCAACAGCATAGTCCGAAGCGTTGGTGGTTAGAGCAATCAGCGCAGCAGGCAAAGGGTGCGCCAGCATAGTCGCCTCGGCCAATGCACGTTTAGTGTCCCCAAAGGCCACCTCTCTCTCAGCGGTCCAGTCAATGACGTGTTTAGCGGTCTTGCCCTTGAGTGCCTCATACAGGGGCTGCATGAGCCGGGCTGCACGGGGAACAAAACGGTGATAAAAATTCACCATCCCCAAAAACTCCTGCAGGGCCCGAACTGTGAGAGTACGCTGGAAGTCCGCCACTGCGGCCACCTTCGAGGGCAGGGGAACAGCTCCATCCTTGGTGATGCAGTGGCCAAGGAAGTCAATGGAGATCCGGCCGAACTGGCACTTGGCCGGATTGACAATCAGGCCATGCTGGCTGAGCCGCTCGAAGAGGGTTCACAGATGCTTCAAGTGCTCCGCCGTGGAGGCGCTGGCGATCAGAATGTCATCCAGGTAGACAAACAGGAATGGCAGGTCCCGCAGCACGGTGTCCATCAGTCACTGAAAGGCCTGGGCCGCCTTCTTCAAGCCGAACGGCATCCGTAAGAACTTGAACAGTCCAAACGGAGTGATCACCGCCGTCTTCGGGACGTCCTACGGCTGGACGGGCACCTGGTGATAGCCCCGAACGAGGTCCACCTTGGAGAAAACTACTGCACCGGCCAGGCGGGCAGAAAAGTCCTGGATGTGGGGAATCGGGTAGCGGTCGGGTACCATAATGTCATTGAGCCGGCGGTAATCCCCACAGGGACGCCACCCACCGCCAGGCTTCGGGACGATGTGGAGCGGGGAAGCCCAGGGGCTGTTCGACCAGCGGACAATTCCAAGGCGCTCCAGGGTTTCAAACTCAGACATAGCAACGGCGAGCTTAGCAGAGTCGAGGCGCCGGGCCCTGGCATAGACTGGCGGGCCATCGCGATGTGATGCTCTACTCCGTGCTTGGAGGCGGCAGCTGAGAACGTGGGCTCCGTGAGCTCCAGGAATTCCGCGAGGAGGGGGGAAAACACATCGGAGGGTGAGAGTGCGCCCGACAGCTTCGTCGTGCCCGAGCCACTGAGCTCACATGCAAGGGAGCTAAAAGTCTCAGCACTTCATGTACTTCATGACATCCACCAATAGGCCATTGGCGCAGAGGAAATCGGCGCCGAGGAGGGGTGTGGACACCTCCGCGTTGACAAAATCCCAGCCGAAACGCTGACCCCCGAAACATAGAGCAACAGTCCTAGTCCCAAAGGTGCGGAGGGGGCTGCAGTTGGCGGCCTCCAGGGCGGGGCCGTGGCCGCCCCCTATTCTGTCAATGCGTGAAGCGGGCAGGACGCTCACCTGGGCCCCCGTGTCACACAGGAACCGTCGCCCAGAGCCTGTGTCTGTGATAAACAACAGGCCCCCAGAACGGCCGTCACTGATTGCAGGTAGCGAGTGCCGGCCCGTGCATTTCCCGATGCCACGAAACTGCACGGGGGGGGGGCACCTCCTAGCTCTGGGTCCATACAGGGCGTGGAAATAACACAGGCCTGCAGACTGCTGTGGCTGTCGTTGGGTCGCCGCGGCCACAGCGATGGTGTCTGTCATCTCCAGGTCGACGGTGGTGTGGGCCAATACGGCCGTGCAGCGCTCACGCCCAGCGGCGAAAAAACGATCCGCCTCCCTAGCCAGAGTCCGAAAGTCTGTGGTGTCGCTGTTGGCTAGAGCTGCCCTGACATGCACTGGCAGCTGCTGCATAAATAAAGCCCGAAACAAAAAACAAGGCCTATCATTCCCCAGGAGATTCAACATGTGATCCATGAGTTCTGATGATTTGGAGTCCCCGAGGCCATTCAATGCCAGAAGCTGCTCGCCCCGTTCAGCCTCCGACAAACAGAAAGTCTCCATCAGGAACCACTTTAGTAACGCATACTTCCTACGGGCAGGGGGGTACTCGAGAATATACATAGCCCTAGCTGCCATCGAGCCACCGAGAGCGGAGACGACGTAATAAAACTTTGTTTCATCAGCCGTAATCCCCTTCAGCGCAAACTGCGCCTCTGCCTGCGCAAACCAGACCCGCGGCTGCCGTTCCCAAAACTCTGGGTGCTTCAGGGAGACTGCCATCACCGGAGCAGCAGCCACGGAACCGTCCGCAGAATCCAAATCCATAATCCAATCTCCGATTTGCACGTCCTCGCCCTTCCAGCGCATAGAAAAGTAATCCGGTAAAACGTCCGGAAACTGCCAGGGTCACCAATGTAGGGGAATGTGTAGAAATGAGGACAGAGACTTTGTTGCAAGTGAAAATATATAGCGACAGATTTATTTCCTCAAACAGACAACCCCCTCACAGCCAGAGGTGCGTTCCTTAAATAACGCGTCGCACCCCCAGGTGAGTCTAACGCCCCCTTCCATAAAGGGGACACGCACCATACACCTTACACACAGTGAATTACAATACCGGGGAGATACCGCTACAAGGCCATTTTTGAATGTCACATTTATAGAGGCACAGGGATCTGGACGCTTATGGTTCTTATCCATTTATGATTTGTGGTTGGAAACATATAGCCTGAATAAGAAACCTGTTTCCGGTAGTAAATGAGGACAACACTGGAGTGTAGTCAGGTGTTTATTCCTAGATCTGGGAAAGGGTTACTGAGCTTCATGTTGTAACATCAAGGCGTCTTGTTTGACTCTTCAATGACCAATAGACATTTGTTATTGTCTTTCGCTGTAATGGGGATTGTTTTCATGTTAAGGATGGAGAACATGTTTGCCATTAGTTAATCCATAATATCAAACCTTTTATTCAAACAACTCAAGACAGTAAATGCGACTTGGATATACTAAACATGTTTAATTTTTATTTTAATTATGAATTATCTGCCGCTCTATAGCTGTTCCACCCATATTATCTGCAATCCATAGATTGTTCTCATTTGATAACATCATGCAGTAGTTCAGTTTATCAATGTTAATAAAGTTAACATCAAGTGTTACATAATTTAAAATGCTATGTATACCCTCTAAATATTATCACACATTATCCCCTGTATAAAATATTTGTGCAAAATTAGATTTAATAATACTATTTGAGACCAGGTTTCATTTAAAAACTTCATCCAGATTCCCCTGGATGAAAAACAGAAAATTAAGAATTGAGTGGAGTAAGAAAAAAGTTAAATTATAAAATATAAAAATAATCTTTTACGATTAAATTAGGCCATTAGTTGAATGGCTCAAGTTGCAATAGTGTTTAATGTTGAACCTACTATTTTTCAGAAATTACATTGCCATACATCAGCTATGAGAGCCTGGGCCTCTCCTGGCTAATTTCTAACCAATAGAGCATCAGAAAGTCGAAATGCATCACGGCATGTGGTGGTCTTCCACCATATAGGACTCTGTAGAATCTTAAACCAAAGTAAATATACCGTAAGCTAGTCAATTTTTTTATTTTATTTAGTTTTTTGGGGGGATTCTATATTCTCAAACACTTAATCTCTTCTTCTCCTCTCTCTTTATGTCTCCCCCATCCTTCCTACAGCAGCCTTTAAACCTCCTAAGAGGTGGAGATTGGTCGATCACGGGGATCTGAAGGAGTAGCTCTCGTCGTCGTACTCCAGCTCAACCTCCTCGTCTTCGTCCAGGGGTCCGTACCTGAACTTGCGGTACATTGTCCCATCCTGGCCCATGTACACAATGTTCTCCTCTTCCTCATCCTCTTCCTCGCCGCCCTCTTCGTCACGACCATCGCTCTGGATGATGTGGTCGCTGTACTGTCCGAGGGACGAGGTGGCGGCAGTCCGCCTCCAGCTCCCCCTCCGGCCATCCAGTTTCTGGTAGCCACCGGCCTTGGCCTTGAGGGCTCTGACCACCGGCTGGGCTTTGGAGCGAGCCTGGAGGAGGAGGAAGAGCGTCCCACCAATGGCTCCGGTCAGCAGGACGCAGAGAGCCACCCAGAGCCCGGCCCGGCTGCCTGCCAGCTCCTCGGCTCCCCTCGGCACCACGTTGAAACCTGGGACACAATCCACTGAGGAAAAGAAATAAAGCATGTCAGTTAGGGGCTGTCGAAGAGGGAGGTAGAAGGCACTGGGCTTGAATCACAATAGATTAAATTAGATTCAATATCACTAAAGAATGACAACTTCAACATGAACAAAAAAAATCCCCCCCAAATCCTGTCAACGTGATCGAGCAGTATCAGATAACTGTAGTGTGTACATCAGCATCATTAGGGAATGCTAATTGGCCTAATATACACCCTTTCTCTCTGGACAAACTAACTCCCTAACCCTGGATAATTTGTTTCTCTACTTGTTCATGCGTTTGCTCATCTTTCCGCACCTATGGAGGCCTGGCAGTCGCAACACTCGTACGGTATGGGCTCCCTACGGTCGCTGTGCGTTTCCTTGCTGCAGCAGGACATGCAGCGGCCGTCCTCAGACAGCAGCTGGAGGCTTGGACACACGGTGCAGTTCCATTGGCCGGGGCCGCGGCAGTTCAGACAGCTGGGCTCACACGGCTGGCAGTTGGGCTCCCAATGGGCGGACTCCTTGGAAAGAAAGCAGGTTAGAGCGTTCCCTTGTGCTATACCCTGCGGCCCACCTACCGGGCATCACCTTGCCTGACACACATACAGAGGCCTCAGGATTTAGACCAGGAATGAGCAGCAGGAACTGATTTCTTGGTGGGTGGACTGAATGGAACAATTGAGTGACTGGATACCATGCTTGAACCAGAGGAATGATTTCCACACTAATCTAGCTAGATATATGTAGCTATAGCTAACGCTTCCATAATCGTGGATCGTGGATTCAAAGCCCCTGAGCAGAAGTGAAAGCAAAACGGATACCTACCTGCTTGGCAGAAATGATTAGCCATCAGTAAGGGATAGTCACTACATTTAAGAGAACATCTAAAAAGAAAAGTATTTTACACATGCACTGTGGATTACCTGGGGTGTAGCATAAAAACCCAGCATACATTGAGATTCACAGATGCCAACCAAGAAGTCGTATCCTTTGTAACACGATTCACAGGCGAGAGGGCCCTCACCTGGAAAGAGAGAAATCAGCTTCTTCAGAACTGCAACGGGGTGAATTATTTGTATCACACACCATGACCATAGACCTAAATTAATAATAAATATAACCGTAAGCGGTGATTAACGGGGTCAGAGCAAAATTAAAAGTCAAGAACACACTAATGGAAGATATGCAAATATGACATTTAATTATGAAGGAAAGATGTTGCACTTAATGCAATACTGTGCCTCGGCTTTCAGGTGAGCTGCAGAGCAATGGCCAAATGTCATGTTCAGCTTGTTCATAATGCTCTAATAGGGATTCGAACTCTCAACCTATGGATCACCTGTACAAGGCATTATACCATTGAGCCACTTATAAACCTGAACTGCAGCCTCATTCACATGGTCAAAAAATATCTATTGATAATCACACAAGTAAATTAAGGGCTTTCTTAAAAGCATATACCTGAAAAATCTTTGAAATTCTGGGGAAATTAAACATTTGTAGGCAAGAACACTAACGGAAGAAATATAAATAGTTAATTATGAAGGAAAAATGGTTAACGAAGAAGTTCCCCTTAATGCCATACTGTGTCTTGGCAGTCAGATTCTTGGAAACTAATGAGCCGGTATGTTGATTGCCTGATGAATCTCAGGTGCTGTTCAATGTTTCTTAAATGAGCGGCAATGTCATGTTCAGCTTGTTCATAATGCTCTAATCAGGATTCGAACCCTCAACCTAAGGATCACCAATACAAGGCATTACCCCATTGAGCCACAGACATTCCTGAACCGCAGTAAGCCTCATTCACATGGTGAAAATGTCTATTGATAAGCCCACAACATCAAGAAAACTCCAAGCACACATTTCACAAGAGAATTAAGGGCTTTCTAAAAAGAGTACAGATCTGAAAATTTGCGCTGTTAATGGTATCCACCTAATGATAGCCGTAAGGTAGTTATACGAAAACAAAATTGTCATATAGGCAAAATGGGTTTAGAGCAGAAGACCAGGGTAAAAAGATGCATCTGATTTTAGAGATTTGTATGATGAAAGAATTTTGAGTCAAGTTCAATCTGGTAAGGAGAAATAATGCTAGTTCATAATTTTTTAATAATTTTAAATAGCGCCACCTTTTGGTGCAGTACCACAATTTTGGTTCATGGGTAGTGGGGGGTATTGGTATCTACCTAATAATAGTCGTATGTTTTTTTATACAATAACAAAATGGTCATATAAGAAAAATGGGCTAACTGCTCCAACTTTATTGGCCAATATTTCTCAAATGGAACTAAATAAAACAAATTCTGTTTGATGATTTTTATGAGGCTTGGTCTAAAGATTTTATGTGGCGATTTTGCTGAATTTTTGATTATTTTTGTAGCCTGTGAATCTTTTTTATCATGTTTGGCTTTAATATGAAATTGTGGGAAAAGTAAACATTTTTAGGGCATAAGACCAGGGTGAAAAAGATGCATCTGATTTTAGAGATTTATATGATGAAAGAATTTTGAGTCCAGGTCAATCTGGTAAGGAGAAATAATGCTAGTTCATATTTTTTTTTAAATAGCGCCACCTTTGGGTGCAGTACCACAATTTGGGTTCATGGGTAGTGGGGGGTATTGGTATCCACCTAATAATAGTCGTATGTTTTTTTATACAATAACAAAATGGTCATATAAGAAAAATGGGCTAATTGCGCCAACTTTATTGACCAATATTTCTCAAATGAAACTAAATAAAACAAATTCTGTTTGATGATTTTTGTGAGGCTTGGTCTAAAGATTTTATGTGGCAATTTTGCTCAATTTTTGATTATTTTTGTAGCCTGTGAATCTTTTTTATCATGTTTGGCTTGAATATGAAATTGTGGGAAAAGTAAACATTTTTAGGGGATAAGACCAGGGTGAAAAGATGCATCTGATTTTAGAGATTTATATGATGAAAGAATTTTGAGTCCAGGTCAATCTGGTAAGGAGAGATAATGCTAGTTCATATTTTTTTAAATAGCGCCACCTTTGGGTGCAGTACCACAATTTGGGTTCATGGGTAGTGGGGGGTATTGGTATCCACCTAATAATAGTTGTATGTTTTTTTATACAATAACAAAATGGTCATATAAGAAAAATGGGCTAACTGCTCCAACTTTATTGGCCAATATTCCTTAAAATGGAACTAAATAAAACAAATTCTGTTCGATGATTTTTGTGAGGCTTGGTCTAAAGATTTTATGTAGCGATTTTGCTGAATTTTTGATTATTTTTGTAGCCTGTGAATCTTTTTATCATGTTTGGCTTTAATATGATATTGTGGGAAAAGTAAACAGGGTTAGATAGATGCATCTGATTCTAGAGATTAATATTATGAAAGAAAATTTATATTTTGAGGCCAGGTCAATCTGGTGAGGAGAAGTAAGCCTAATTCATGATTTTTTACAATAGCGCCACCTTTGGGTGCAGTACCATTTTTGGGAGGTGTAAAATATCCAGAGTTTTTCGACTTACGGTAAAGGCTGCATTATGACTTTTACAGAATTTGAGGAAAAAAAAAACGTACAGAAACAATATGGTTACAGAAACAACGTTAACAGGGTCCTACAATATGGCGGGCATGGTGGCTGTGGCCTAATGAATACATCACAGTAAACAACATTTGATTTCTCCACGTATCTCATAGTATGTTTGGTTGAGGTCAGATTCGAAGCGGCGACCACATGGTCATGTTGCCGACACTGTACCTCTACACCACATGGACATGTATGTTGTCAAGGGCAGATTATACTATATTCTTAGAAAGAGACTTCTTCCTTACGTGGATGTATGCTGAGCATGGTAAATATGGTAAAATTTGTCATTGGTATGCCTTGTTTTACCGGGGTTAGCTCCCACTGTCAAACAGACGTTTGCGAAATGACGTGTGTACCGCCCAGTGTAAGGCCCAGCCTACGTTGGAGAAGCTGCCGTTTAGATAGACAAACTTCAACAAATGCTTTTTTTCAGATCTAGACAAAAAAATGTGCATGGGTATACTATGGAATCTCCTCTCAGTAGCCATCTTTGACAGCTGAGCCTACGGGGTTTTGATGCAAAATTATAGCTGATAAAACGTGTTGTAAAGCTGTTTAGATATGCATATATTTTCGTCTTTGGGCTTATTATTATATATTAAAGACCATATAGTCTCACTGTCACCTGGTACATGTGTGCCAAGTTTGAAGCCTTTACCACCTCCAGCACCAAAGCAGTTATTGTGTGAGTGTTTTGGTCAATTGTAGTCATTGCATCAAATCTAAGTGGTCTGACCTTGAGGGTTGCACCTTGAAAGTTTGATACAATTTCCTGCATGTTGTAGTTTTCTAGTGGAAAAGTCAGCCTGTTGAGTATGTTACACTTCAACTGCTTATTATAATTTATGCAACTTTTGACCATGTAGTTTTTGATATATGGCTGAATTTGTCAAAATTAATAAATAATTTAAACAAATACAATAGGGTTCCTACGGATATTGTAGGACCCCTAATAATAATAAAACAATAATAAGAACTGTTATTATTTGTACTTACTAATATGCAAACATAATAATAATAATAATTCATTATATTTATATAGCGCTTTTCAATGACCCAAAGACGCTTACAGTGAAGGGGGGACCTAACTCACCACCACCAGTGTGTAGCACCCACTTGGGTGATGCACGGCAGCCAATCTATGCCAGAACGCTCATCACACACCAGCTTGAGGTGGAGAGTGAGGGAATTAATGAGTCAGCCAATTGTACAGGAGGATTATTAGGGGGGGCAGATTGAATTAGCCTGGTTGGGCCAGGACACCGGGGAAACCCCTACTCTTTGCGATAAGTGCCCTGGGATCTTTTATGACCTCGGTGAGTCGGACCTCGATTTTACGTCTCCTCCGAACGACGGCACCTTCCACAGCACAGTGTCCCCGTCACTGCACTGGGGCATCGGGATTGATGAGGGAAGGGGCCAGAGGGAAGAGTGCCAACTATTGGCCACCACCCGTCACCACTTACAGCACCTGATATTCCAAGGCGGTCTCCCATCCAAGAACTAACCAGGCCCTACCCGGATCAGACGAGATCGGGCGTGTTCAGGGTGGTATGGCAGTGATATGTGTAATGAATCACAATAAAATTAGAGCAAAAGCATTACAAAATAAAAAACATAGGCTGCGATCTTGACTACACAAACCAAACTGGCTTGTAAAAGCACAATTATGTGATCTTCCCTCAGGTGTTCCCAGGGTTTGAGTTAGGTGGGAGCCAGTGGGAGCTGAGCTATCATAGAGAGAGGTCTGGCTCCCATGAAAGCAGCAAACTCAAATATCTCTGGGGGTCTCTGAAAATACAGCAGCATAATATTGTAATTACAAATAAAGCTATTTTTCCTTCCACATACAGATTAATATTGCTTTAAGTAAGGGATAATAGAACGCCGGTCATTATCAGGAAAATAACCCCAGGTAGGGCGAACCGGCCACCGATGCGAAACGGAGGTGTCTTGCTTCGACCTGAAGGGGCCTATTTTCGATAATGAGCGGCTACTTGCCAAACGAAAAAATAACTTCACAAGGTGTCTATTTCTCAGCAGAGAAATAGTTAGCCAAAGACGTTGACGTCGCTTAGCAACCGAAGACGCTGCCGTTGTTGTGAAGGGCCCATGCAAGTGAACGGCGCGTTCCACGGCATTGAGAAGAGTCGTGTCATATTATATATTTACTATATTTACTTGCTATATTTACCCCCCCTTAATGTGTTAAAGTGTTAATAGCACAGTAGCAGGTACCCTTGCAGGTGTTGCAGCTAGGGTGGCACTTGTGGCATGTTTTGGACAAGGTGTCATGGTAGTAACCAAGGGGACAGGCCTTCAGACACCTCCCCGACTGTGTGTGATACCAGTAGTCCTCCCGGCAGCCCAGACAGTGGTGGTTACTGGGCCCAGAACAACGGCTGCAGGACGGCTCACAGCGCTCACAGAACCCAGAGGTGGTGTTGCTGTAATGACTGGAGAGGACAGGAACAAGGGATCATGCTGTTGAACATGCATATGGATACTGAAGAAGAGAGTGAGTGAGTGAGTGAGTGAGTGAGCGTTGTACAGTGTTGGTGCTCTCACCCCTCTGAGCAGCTCTCCACACAGCTCTGTCCCTGGTAGAACTGGCCGGGTTTACAGGTCACACACTCTACACTGTGTCGTCCCACACACGACCCACAGCTCTCGTGACATCGCTTGCACGCCAGCTCCTCTCTATCTCCGTAGTAACCAGCAGGACACTCCTCAATACAGGTGTTGTCTGACAGACAAAGGAAAAATGAATAAATTCGGGATTTCTTAAATTTATGGATTAGCAAAAGTTGTTAAAGCTCTTTTGGCTTTTTTTAACAGAGCAGAAATGCTACTAGGAAATAAACATACATTATATTATACATAAAAATGTAATAAAACATAATGCAAAAAAAAATATATATATATATATAAACTTTAGCTTCTTTGGATTCTCTTTAACGAGCTTGGCTTACTGTGGAAACATTTTGACGAAGAACTTTCGTTTTCAAATCCGTTTTCTGAAAGAAATGTGTGTGGGCCAGATGATACCCTGTGTAACTCAGACTTAGCCCTGATGTCCAATCTCTTTTGGGAAAATTCAGTTAAACAAGGGAGTCTGGAGGAATATCCCAGCAATTTGGGCAGGACATCGGATGGCGGATTGGTCTTGACCAGTGTTGGGACTAACGCGTTACAGTAACTACGTTACTTTTGCGGTAATGAGCACTGTAACTAATTACTTTGTCAAAATCAGTAACGCGTTTATCGTTACTGCGATTTAAACAGGCTCGTTACTCGTTACTTCACGTGCATAACCCAGAACTAGTTTCCGTGGTGGACGTGAAGCGAACGTGAGTCACGTGGAGCAGCGACGCGCAAGTAAATGAATTAAAGCAATGGCGGCAGTCGACGACAGTCCAGGCGTTGTATTTCTCTCATGGAAATATGCACATTATTTTTCCTTTCTGACGGTCAAAGACTTAAGGAATATTTTGGTGACCTGTCATCTATGTGGAGGTTCGCAAACTCTAGCCACATAAAAAACTAGCAATTCTAATCTGATGAAACATCTTCAGAAACAACACGCATCTACCAAGCTAGTTGAAAAAGACCCTGAAGGTAACACAGGTGATGCTGCTGCTAACGTCAGCTCCGCCGACGCTAAAGGAGAAGCGACTCCAGCCAAACAACGAAAGCTTGATTTTACAAAGCCTGTTGCACAGTCTGTAACCCAGACACAGCTAAACAAATGATGGAGATGTATGGACAAAGACTGATATAGACATAGACATACTAACGTAGACTACTAAAGCACATTATCCTCCATTATTGATTTCATCAGTTGTTTTATTTATCTAAACGGCCAGAGTGGAGGAAATATTATTTTTGTTAAACATTAACTATGTGAGGCTGAAAGTACTTTATGTTTATTTAGTTTCTCTTTGTGAGGCTGAAAATACTTTTAAGTTTGCCAATCATTATTGATGATGAGGTTTCCAGTTGGTGGAGTTAGCTGTTTTGAGTTAAGGTTAACAAAGAACGGATAAACCTCACTGTGTTTACATTGTAAACATCTATTGTATCAGTTTTGCACTATTATTGATTCCTACAGTTGCTAAATGGTCTGAGGCACAGTTTCATTTTTGCACTGCCAAAACTATACTTTGTACCTGTTTCAATGGCTACAATAAATATGCCATAAATATATCAAAAGTTTAAAAACATACTGTATGTTGTGTTTTGTTGATCCACTGCTTCATCATAGTGATACTGGGTACAATGATCAAATTTTACAGTTTTGTCGAACGCTATGCCACATCAACCCCAAAATAATGTTTGTGCATTTGTAGAGGGTTGGAAACAGTTGGAAACAATGGAAATATTTCATTTATTTGCACTCACACTACTACACTGCTATGGCACATTCAGGTCACTAGGTGGCGCATTGTGCTTGTGGTACGATAGGACTTACATGTAAGCAAGCCAGAGGACTGGCAGCCTCCCTAGCTATCCAGTTAGGGAGATCCTTTGCCACATTAACACATTAATAAGATAATTTAGAAGAACAAAAAAGTTACTTTCCCTAGTAACTAGTTACCTTGAAAGCAACAAGTAACTTAAAGTAACTGAGTTACTTTTGAAAAAAGTAACTGAGTTACTTTTGAAAGAAGTAACTGAGTTACTTTTGAAAGAAGTAACTAGTAACTGTAACTAAGTTACTAATTTAAAGCAACTTGCCCAACACTGGTCTTGACACAAGTCAAAGCGCGGAATGCGCAGCTCGACAGACAGCTCGGTCTTACTAAAAGTCAGATACATTTCAGAGACATTCCTTGAGACATTTCGGACACATTTCGGAGAAAGGTCTGACACATCGGGACACATTCAGAGTCATTGTTCTATGATACGATAAAAAAACATGTTAAAATGTAATTATTTGAATAAGGTCATACTGTATGTGTTCCGTAAATGTTGTATCCCACGGTTGGAAGGATCTCATCTGTTATCACCATTTGGTTTTATTCAGAGTCATTGTAATTGTTCTGTGATACAATATAAAAACATGTTCGAATATAATTATATTGGTGGTGACTTTTATTCTATGATTTTTCTTGCGTGAGTATTATTTTGTGTGTGAAATTAATGTTAGTATGCAGTAATTATAGATTGCAAAACTTAGGAAATACGTTGTTTATAGCTGACTGTGTGACAAACAGCAATCACACTGACTGTGTGACTGGGGTTGAAATATGAACAATTATTCAGCTACACTACGGAAACACTTTCAGCTTTGCTGAAACCGCCGTTTGCACCTTTTATTGTCCAGGCCTGCGAAATGAAATATGAGAAATATCTCAGGGAGTGTCTCCAAAATGTGTCAAATCGTATTCTTGCGCCTTCTAACATGCTAGGGTATTTTAAGTGAGTTGTTGGTGCTTACTCAGAAGAAAGAGAGTAGCGCAGTTGAGGCAGCAGCCCTTCCCAGGCCCTGAGCAGCGGTGGCAGAGTGGGTCACACAGCAGGCACTGGCCTTTCTCATCCATGTAGGTGTGCACGGAGCACTGGCTGTACCACACACAGTGGCCCATCTCGTCTAGACGTCTGTTGTCCTCACAGCTCAGGCAGGAGGAGGACTCGTAGCCTGAGCAGGTCAGACAGGACTCTGCGCAGTCTGGGTGAACAACATAGAGACATTTAAAAGAGTATTTAACCTTTTGTTGATATGGTTACCTAACGGAACATGCAATTTAAGGTTAAATATCACCTTGATACAGGTGATACAACTTGAGCAGCATATTAACAACAGTTTAGATGGCCACTGCAGCCATATGAAATACATGCAATATAGCAAAGATGATCACATTATTGATAGTCACGTAAATATGTAACAATCCTTAAATCATCTAGATACTATTCATATTTATCATCATCACTTCCTGTTATTTCCTTGTCTCTATAAAAGCTCTTTCATCTAAAGTGACAAAGATAAGGTTACAGTGCATTAAGACATGTGAGACAAAATACAAGTACAAAGCAACAAACAAGTGCATGTTGAAACCTGTCTCAAATGTCCAAGTACAATGGTCCACTGAATGTTTAATGACCATGATGGGTATACCTGCGTCCTGAGGGAGGAAGGTGTATCTGCATGGTGAGGGAGGGAGGTGTATCTGCATAGTGAGGGAGGTATATCTGCATGGTGAGGGAGGTGAATCTGCATGGCGAGGGAGGTGTATTTGCATGGTGAGGGAGGGAGGTGTATCTGCATGCTGAGGGAGGGAGGTGTATCTGCATGCTGAGGGAGGGAGGTGTATCTGCATGCTGAGTGAGGGAGGTGTATCTGCATGCTGAGTGAGGGAGTTGTATCTGCATGGTCAGGGAGGTGTATCTGCATGGTGAGTGAGGGAGGTGTATCTGCATGCTGAGTGAGGGAGTTGTATCTCCATGGTCAGGGAGGTGAATCTGCATGGTGAGGGAGGTGTATCTGCATGGTCAGGGAAGTGTATCTGCATGGTGAGGGAGGGAGGTGAATCTGCATGGTGAGGGAGGGAGGTGTATCTGCATGCTGAGGGAGGTGTATCTGCATGGTGAGTGAGGGAGCTGTATCTCCATGGTCAGGGAGGTGTATCTGCATGGTCAGGGAGGTGTATCTGCATGGTGAGTGAGGGAGCTGTATCTCCATGGTCAGGGAGGTGTATCTGCATGGTGAGGGAGGTGTATCTGCACGCTGGTTACAATGGGGAAGTGTCTCAGACTGTTCAGCCAGATGTGTTGAATACAAACACAGGTCATTAAGGAGCATTTAGCAGAGGACACCTCACCCAGGGATGCCGAACAGATGTGGACTGTTTGAATATAATAATTGGGTTCTATTCCTAATTAACCAAATGATTAATTGGGAATCATTGGGTCCTATTCTCTTACCATGGCATTCTTCGGTGTGCTGATCATAGTAGGTACGCAAGGGACATTGATTCAGACACTCTCCGCTGTAACGCACAGCCTTGGGGTTCTGGCACAATGTGCAGTCGTCCGAGTCCGGCCCATTACACGAGGCGCAGTTGCCATGGCAATGCATGCACTCCTGCTCGCTGGCATAATATCCACCAGGACAGGCGCCTACACACGTGTCCTGGTGCAGGAAGAAGAACTCGGCACATTCTGGGAACAGAGCGGAGAGTTGGGTCAGCTATAACTACAAAGTCAGGACATTCTGCAAGGTGTTGAATGCTCCGTCTGTGATTGATGATATTCATAACCTACTCTTTATGTTATTATTATTGTTTTGCAGCACCTGCTAATGCTTAGAACAGGGCTGGGATGAATGCCCTCTCTTCCCTTTTATTCAACATGTTGTTTAGTATTCACAGTGTATCTGTGGATACCTATTATTATTCTAGGTTTTATTATAATTTTTTGATTTAGAGGCCCATATCTCGAGGGGTAAAATGTTTTCAAATTTGTCAGACCTAGGTCTAACTTAGGCCTCGAAAGAGTTTGAACATTTCTGAAACTTGGCATACATTTTTGCCATTGGGACCAATAAGGGGGACCGTCAG
This sequence comes from Pollachius pollachius, assembly GCF_949987615.1. Taxonomy (NCBI): domain Eukaryota; kingdom Metazoa; phylum Chordata; class Actinopteri; order Gadiformes; family Gadidae; genus Pollachius; species Pollachius pollachius. The sequence goes on along the minus strand of NC_136934.1, from coordinate 26,567,644 downwards.
GATAGAATTTGATGTACTGTGACAATTTTGAAGAATCTTTAAAAATCTTTTTCAGAATCATAGCTTAAAATGAAAAAGATTTAGATATTCATGATCTATGGAAATGCCTGATTAAAACAGACAAGTTCATAGCACCGTCGAACTGGACGTCAGACAACTGCAGACTCGTGATGGCTGTCCTGTTGGCCTGGACTTCCTGGTCAGAGGTCTGGTCAGCAGCCATCTTTGCGTAGTCAATGTCTAAATGCACGCATCACCGGCTCAGAAGAGGCAGGCCGCCATGGCATTGCAATTACCAGCAACATGTCTGATGTCTGTGGTGAACTCCGAGACATAAGCGAGGCGCCTCTGCTGGCGGTTGGACCAAGGCTCAGCGACCTTGGGGCTTGTGGTTGAAAAACGGTGTGAATGGGCGGGCTTCCAGCAGGAAAGGGGAATGGTGTAGAGCAAGGTAGAGTTTGAGGAGCACGCCGTCAAAAGCACAATGTTTTCCCTGTTGTTGGGCGGAGCTGTCGGCTGAAAAATGCGAGTGGTTGCCAGACACCATCGAGCAGCTAATGGTTGACGGTGCCGACTGCGTTATGTGATGCGTTGGTCGTGAGGGCGGTGGGCGCGCCGAGGCACGGATGGGCCAGCATGGTCGCGTTCGTCCCTTTAGCGTCTGAGAACGCCTTGAGCATCTCCTACAACCAGGCAACAGCATCCTCAGCAGCTTTACCTTAAAGGGCCTTGTACAGAGGCAACATGAGGTCAGCGGCACGGGCGACGACCCTGCCGTATTAGAAGACCATTCCTAGAGAGCCCTGGTCCTGCGGTGCTGAGGGAAATCTGCCACAGCGACCACCTTCAAAGGCATTGGCGTAGCTCCGTCCCTGGGGATGTGATGCCCCAGAAAGTCGATGGATGACCGCTTGAACTGGCACTTGGCTGGGGTCACAATGAGAGTGTGCTTGTTGAGGCGTTCAAAAGGGAAACAACGGTGGGACAGACTCTCCCTCCTGCTGGCGATGAGGATGTAGTCCTGGTAGACGAACAGGATGTTGAGGTCCCTCAGGATGGAATCCATTATACGCCTGTGCACTGAACAGGTACTTGGTTATTGTCATAGTATCATTATAACTATAACGCGTACGATGGTGACGTCACATGCAGGAGGTAGCTATACCTGTTTACGGCAGAGACACGCGTGTAAGTAAAGTGACACTCTATCCAACTCTATCTGTTTGGACATTCCCTGATTTATTACAGTGATAGCCCTGGACCAGGTCGACCTTGGAGAACACAACCTGTCCAGCCAGCCGGGCGGCAAAATCCTGGATATTTGGGACTGGATACTGGTCTGGAATGGTGGAGTCTTTGAGAAGGCAGTAATCGCCACACAGCCAATAGCAGCCGTCTGAGTATGGCACCACGTGCAGGGGACAAGCCCAAGGGCTGTTTGACCATTCCTATGCACTTCCTGAACTTGGCCTTTGCAGTGGCATGTTTGCTGCGTCGAGTCGCCAGGTGTGGGTCGGGAACGGAGGGCCTGTTGTGGGAATGTGGTGTTCACCCCTTGTTTTGTCACAGGAGTGGAAAACATGGCACGGCGAGGTCAGGGAACTCCCCACGCAGGCGGGAAAACCCGTCGGACACTGTGAGTGCGCTGGACGATGCTGTTGTGGAGAACGCAATGAGGACGCAGGGTAGGAATCCAAAATCCTTGCCGTGGATGAGGCGGTGGTTCTATACATCCACCAGGCCTATGGCACAAAGGAAGTCTGCACCGAGCAGGGGCCTCACCATTGCCCATGATGAAATCCAAGGAGAACCGTCTGCCCAAAGGTCTGGATCTTTCTGCCGTTGGCAGCCTCCAGTGACAGCCCCTGTCATCCTCCCCGGATATCGATCTGCGAGGTGGGCTGAACGCTCACTTGGGCACCCTATCGCAAAGAAAACACTGTCCAGACAGGGTATTGAAAAGGATGCTGCTGGAATGGCCGGCCCTCACGGCTGCTAGTGAAACCGGCCCAATGTTCCCCGACACGCTGAAGCTGCATGGTGGGCAGCACCTCCGCCCTTCACCCCCAACTGGCCGTGGTTAAACACAGCCATGGGGATCCATGCTGAGGGCTGCGGCCGCTGTGGCCTTTGGTAGGAAGTGAGGCTATCCAAAGGCACAACCGAAAGTGGAGAGCGGCATGGGCGCAGATCCACCCCTAGTGGCGGAGTGAGACCACCTCTCTAGCCAATGCCCAGAGGTCTAGAACAGCTGTGCTTGCCAAGGCTAACCTGACCGATGCTGGCAGTTGTTGAAGGAAGAGCTCTTTGAAAAGAAAACAAGGCTTATGCTTGCCCACCAGCGCCAACATGTGGTCAATTAATCCCGTTGGCTTCGACTCACCGAGTCCTGGCAATGACAGCAACTGACGGTCACGGTCTGACTAGTCCAGACGCAATGTAGTGACGTTTCTCAGATTTTCCTGGTTCCAATAAACATCACTGGTGACTGACTGCAGAATATAATCTGGCAATGCATATAATTTCCAGAAGTTTGTTGAGTTTGCAAAAAGGTCTTGTGAGTTTATTTGGTATAACAATAAAACAAAGAATACTGACTTCTAATATTTAAAACAAACAAAAAGCAGGAAGTGGGCTAAGCCATTGTAGAAAAACGTTTTGCTGTGTAATCAGCCACACCTGACACTCTGCCCTGGCTCCATTATATGCACAAAGGCACTGAAGAGAGGTCGCCAAAGACATTCATAATACACATAATTAATAAAAGGAAGAATATGGCTCCTACACCCAATGTCTCCAGGAGGCTTTCAATGTTCCGTATTTGTTTTCCTCAGTGGGATCCTTCAATAAACATATGACGCCAACCGCTGTGAAACTGCCCAGCGCAACGATGACATAGTAGTATTTGTCTCATCTGTGATGATGGGCAAACCAAGCAGTGGAATACTGCTCCAAAAACAAAACATTACCACTGTGACATTTGAAGCCTCCATTTTTTTATTATTAATCCTCTTCGTCCCAGGTGGGACAGAAGGCCTCGACAATCTGCCTCCATCGGGACCTGTCTTGCGCTGCATGCTGTGCGTTGCCCCATGTAAGGTTCATCTCCTTCAGCTCAACGGTCACAGTTCGTCGCCAGGTTGTTTTTGGTCGACCTTGACTCCTTTTCCCAGTTGGGGTCCATCTCAGTGCGACCTTTGGGATACGATCCTTCTCCATCCTGAGTACATGTCCCAGCCATCGTAATCTGCAACGTTTGATTTCCGACACAACAGGAGTGCACTTGGTCTTCCTGTGCAGTTCTTTGTTGGAGATCTTCTCATGCCAGAAGATGCGGCAGATTTTCCGGAGACATTTATTGTGGAAGGCATCGATCCTTTTCATGTCGTGCGTTGTCACTCGCCAGCATTCTGAGCTGTACAACAGCACAGATTTCACATTGATGTTATACAGTTGGATCTTTGTTTTGAGGCTGTACTGCTTTGACTTCCATATAGGATGAAGCCTTGCAAAAGCACCGTGGGCCTTCCCTAGCCTTGCTCTGATGTCCTTTGATGTTGAGTTGTCTTTGCTGACAAGGCTTCCCAGGTAGGTGAACTCTTCAACATTGTTGAGGGTTTCTTCATTCACTGTGATTGGTGCATCTGGAGTGGCATTTATGCACATAATTTGTGTTTTGGAGGTGTTTGTTTTGCATACCGGTTAAGTCTGTCAGTCTTCTCCTGCAGGTGAGTGTATTCAGAGGAGAGAACAGCAAGGTCATCGGCAAAGTCTAGGTCTTCGAGTTGGGAGAACAAAGTCCACTGAATGCCCCTGGGTTTATCGGCCGTTGTCTTCCTCATTACCCAGTCGATGGCCATCAGGAAGAGAATGGGAGACATGGTGAACCCCTGTCGCACACCTGACTCTACGGTGAACCAGTCTGATGGTATTCCATTGACAATGACACTGCACTCGAAGCGGCGATAGAACAGCCCCATTAGTGTGACCATTTTTGGAGGAATTCCATATGCTCTCACAATCTTCCATAGGGTGCCGCGGTGAAGGCTGTTCAAGGCTTTCTGGAAGTCTATGAAGTTGATGTGCAGTGGGGCGTTCCATTCTACACACTGTTCGATTATGTTCTTCAGAGCAAAGATCTGATCTGTCCAGCCCCTCTCTCTCCTAAAACCAGCCTGCTCCTGTCTCAGGTTTTGGTCGACAACAGACTCAATTCTGCCGAGTAGAATCCTACAAAAGACTTTCGATGGTATCGGCAGCAGCGTGATCCCCTCCAGTTGTCACAGTTTTGGAGGTTGCCTTTCTTGGGCAGTTTGACAATGAGGCCCTTGTCCCAGTCATCAGGTATTGTTTCCTTATCCCAGATGTTTCTGAAGAGTTCTGTGACCTTAGTAGAAGTGGTAAGGTCTGCTTTCAGCACCTCGGCATGGATGGCGTCTATGCCAGCGGCTTTCCCACCCTTCATGGCTTGGATGGCACACTTTACCTCTTCATGAGTTGGGGGACTGGTGTCGATGATATGTGCATCCTCTGCTGGTGGAGGGTTAGCAGGATCGTCTGGCTCGGGACAGTTGAGTACCTCACGAAAATGTTGTACCCATCTCGCGGTTTGTTCTTGTTCTGTCCTGAGGATGTTACCATCCTTGTCTTTGACAGGAGTCGCCTGGCTGGTGTATTTGCCACTGAGTTTCTTGGTGATGTTGTAGACCGTACTCATCTCGCCCCTTATAGCAGCTTGCTCTGCTTTTTCTGCTAAGTCCTCTATGAAGGTCCTTTTGTCACTTCTGGCACTCTTCTTCACCTGACTTTCTTTGTCTTTGTAGGCTTTTTGAGCCCGCTCTAGGAGCCTGGGTGATTTGGCGCACAACATCTTGGCCTTAAGTTGTTTTCGTTCCTCTATTTTCTGCCAGGCGCCAGGAGTTAACCATTCCTTGTTGTTTTTCTTTCTGTAGCCAAGGACCTTAGTGGCTGCCTCTACATAGACCGTTTTGATGGACTCCCACTTGTTGTTAATATCTGGGTCAGGGTCTTCTGTATGATCGGCAAAGGCACTGAGGCGTTTTCTCAGCTCTATTCCGAAATCTCTGGTAGTGTTAGGGCATTTCAGCTTTGCTACGTCAAGGTGTTGTCTGTGTTTGCTCTTCTTTGCCACTTTCCTTAACTTCAGCTTAACTACGGCATTTAGTAGGTAGTGGTCGCTGTTCACATCGGCTCCGCGGCAAGCTCGAACATCATGGAGAGACCTGCGCCACTTTCCAATGATCAGGTTGTGGTCTATCTGGTTGATTGTGGAACCATCAGCGGCTTCCATGTGAGCTTGTGTATGGATTTGTGTGAGTTTGATGATTATTGGGTTAAGTTAACCACGCCTTTCGGTGTTAAGTGAAATTTGGACGATTTGGAGCCACTGGTGGCCATGTTGATTTGTCAATCGACTTCATCTTACTTGAGCAGTTAAAACTTTGGTCCCCAACAGCCACTAAGTTGGTCCCGCTCAAATCAAACATTCCGTCTGTGAACTGTGGTGACTTTAGTTACAGGCCACGCCCATTTCGATGCCACACCCTAATTGAAAATATGTGGATTTCATCTTGTTCAGAATTTTATGCTGAATAATTTTCGTATTGGATTGAAGATCATAGGAGTCCATTTTTAGGTTGATATAAGCATTAAGTATTTACGCGTTTTAAACCACATCCTTTTTTTTTTGGCTCCTGGGTGCTTCTTTATTGTAAAGACTTCCCTTTATGTCAGATTAAAGACAGTGGTCCTTAGATGATGTGTTTTAGAGGAATTTCGTGTTTTTCGACAAATTCAAGATGGCTGTAAATCTTTTCAAAGAAGTCATACGTTCTTGAGGCAGATTTGTTCATCATGAGGATAGGCATGTGTGGTCAACGTTTCATTGCTGTTAGTCAAATAGGTTACGAGATGCTTGATCAAAGTTTGCATTTTTGGACTATTACTACAGCGCCACCTTTGGGCCAATCAGTGTAATATTTATTCTCTGTTAATCTTGAGTCAGCATCTACAGCTGTATAAAGTTTCATAAATAGTGTGCGAATGGTTTAGGCTGTGAGAGTCAAACGTTGCGGAATAATAATAATAAAAATATGAATAATAACAATAGGTTGCCTCGCACCTTGTGCTAGGCCCCCTAATAACTGCAACAAACGTAATTATATACAAAAACAAGAGCAATCAAAACAAAACACTTGGCACGACAGTATATGATTGCAAAATTAAGAATATAATTTAAAGCTTCATTTATAATAATTGAAGAAGTCTAAAGTTTTTGCCTTCTAGCTTCAAGGTTTTGGGTTTAATACCCTCCTGTCCATGAAGTTGACCTGTAGGCATTATTGAGCAAGAAGCCCCAAGAAGCCCTACCGGCTCCTTATATCTGAATATTTGAAATATTTCTAAAAATGCATCTGTTGAATAATAGCAGTTAATAGATTTGGTTTCTAGGTTAATTGTGGACATTGTCTACGTCCAGATGTAAATCAGCCTTGATTTTTGTTACACCCGAACTGAAAACTCTAGTACGATGACCTCCTATTAGGGTGGGGTATTAAAGCCTGTGTTTTGAGGGGCATAAGCGTGGGTGCAGTGTGCTTCTACCTTGACAGAGGCCGTCGTCGCTGCACCTCCTGCAGTCTGGGGGGCACGGCAGGCAGTGGACCTCCTGGGCATAGAAGCCACGGGGACAGTGGCCCAGGCAGGAGTGGTCGAACAGAAGGTACTGAGCAGCACAGCTCAGACAGTGGGAGGCGTTCAGCATGCAAGAGGTGCACTCTGGAGCACAGGGATGGCACTGCTGCTCCAACAAAAAACCCCTGCATGGAGCAGATGGAGGAGGGCCGGAGAGGGAAAGGGGGAGGACGTTGAGGAGAAGGGGAGGTGGAGGAGGTTGAGGAGATGGAGAGTGGAAGTAGGAGGAAGAGTAGGGTAGAAGGAAAGGGGGAGGACAGGGAGGAGAAGAGCAGGGGCAGGAGAAGAAAGAAAAAAGTATTAATCCCCATCTCCTTTATGTGTATCTCTATGATTAGTTTTTATATTTTCGTTTTTTTATTTTTTTATTACTTAATTAGTTTGTCATGCTGGACCACACACCTGTCACAGTTGTTCACACATTGCCCATCCTGCAGGTAGAGCCCAGCGGATCCATTGTAGCATCGGACACAGCTCAGGGAGTCCAGACACATCTCACACCCAGGCAGGCAGCTCTGGCAGTGGCCGGACGTCTGGTTAGCGAACCAAGATGATGGGCACCGGAAGACGCAGGACTGCTGGCCAGTCAGAAAACGACCTGAGCCCCCAGAGGATCGGTTGGTATGAAAGGGAAAGCACGAAAGGTGTGCTACTTGATATGTTTTTTCCCATTGCAGAGAGAAGTCGTATTCTGTATGTAGAACACTATTTTTAAGTGTTATTCTGCCACATCCTCAATTCACCTCTTTATGAATATGTTTCACTTCCAATGAGGCATAGCAGAGGAGGCTACAGCCTTTCACTCACTTCTATATAGAATCTGGAATTTTTTAAGTAAGTAACGACTGGTTGTTGTGTTCTACTCTCTCGAAAAGATCGAGGCATAAGAGGATCCTAAACCACTTGCACAATTGCAGTTCAAATTCATTTTGACGGACTAACCTGTTAGTCTGTCAAAATGACTTAACACTTTGATTTTCTTTTAGATTTTTTTTAAAATTGTAGTTCCTTACCTGGTGGACAGGTGTGGCAGTCTTTCTTCCCTTGTCCAGAGCACGTCTTACAGGAGGGATGGCACCCCTCACAAACACCCTGGTCTGCTTTCACACAAACGGAAATAAGAACCACACAGGAAGAAAAAACCACAGACAAACAGGAAGTACAAACAACAACCAAACAGGAAGCACAAACCATACACAAACCCGAAGAACAAACCACAGCCTAGCAAGAAAAAACAACCAAATCCAAAGTACAGCAGTTCACTATCGCACTAGATTGTTGTGACACAAATACACACAATATACAATGTATACAATATTGTTACCACAAGCTCCGGTGTCTGTTCTATACCATTTTTGAACTGCTTCTCGGGACATAGCGCCCATGTCTGCTGCTCCAGACAGGTGCCGGCTGTCAGCGTGAGGCCGTCCTCACACAGGTCACAGTCGGTGTACTGCGGTCCTCCACAGGTGCGGCAGGACACATGGCATGGCTCACACTCATGTTCTGTGGCATCCATGAAGAAGCCATTCTTACAATAGTCCACGCAATCACCGTCTAGGCCAGAGGAAAAGCATGCAGTAGCACACACATAAATATATAATACATATGTTTTCAAACAAACTGAACACTTAATTATGTTAAGTAATAGGTATATACATTTTTAGCTTTGGCCTCAAAGCTCAGGTAGCAAATATATTTATGAAGCTTTTTTCTCATATTTGCTGAAATTCTCTTTACATTCCTTCTGCATCATTAAATGAAATTCACTGACTAATTTAAATCCGGTATCTGTTGCTGTCGATTGCCTTTTATAAGCCTCTCCAAATTTAACTCAGCCCGAATTAAATAATTGGATGGTCTACCTGTCTGTCTACTTACCTGCCTGTCTGTCTAGGCTGCATGAGCACACTCTGTCATTCACTCATTGTGCATGACAGTGTCTTCCACAAGGCACAACTGTTCCAAAGCTACTGAGCTAGTCATGTGTTTTGGGGTAAGGTTTGGAGGGAGGCCTAAAAGGAGGGCTGAGTATTTTCTTTATTTCTTCCAAAATCAAGCTTAATATGGCTTTTTTTTTTAAATTGCCTGCCATAGCTTTAATGACCACTTTCAATGTGTGCCCACTGTAGCAGGTATTATACCAGCATTCTGACAACTGTTATCAGGGTATTCAGTCTTAAGTGGGCTTTTGTGAACAGACAGCAGTTGTGATGCTTCACTAATGAACCGTATACCGAGGATGAAGAAGCCTTCTTCACACCAGTAGCACTGGCTCTTGTCACAGTTGATGCAGTGCTGATCCTCACAAGGATGACACACCATTGAGTCCTCCACACTGAAGGATCGCTCTGGACAGAACCGGTAGCAGTCAGACCCCCACCTGACAGAGAGAGAGAGAGAGAGAGAGAGACCATTAGCAGATGAATAATGCCAGTAAGGATGAAAGAAATCAAATATTTTCAAACTGGTGTGGAAACACATCAAATAACAGTTCCATAGAACACATAAACACCCATTCAAAGCAATCGGATCAGAATCCCTTTGTAGGATATTCAAGAGTTAAGAAATATCTATGAGCAAAAGAAGACATTTGGTTCAAACCAACACATATGTAGACTTATGCCTCAGAGAGTTTCAGTGTTCAACTTACTTGTAGTACTCGTCTTCACAGCTCATACAAAGTGTTGCTGGGTTCCCATCTTTGTCTGCGGTAAAATTAGACGTTTCATATGTTTCATGGATCATGGATGCTGCATATAATAGAATATATATCCTAACCGTATTTGTAAATGTTAAATTGTCTCTCTTTTGCTGTCTGTGTGTGTGTATGTGTGTGTGTGTGTGTGTGTGTGTGTGTGAGAGAGAGTGTGTGTTTGAGTGAGTGAGAGAGAGAGGGGGTATGTGTTTGTGTCTGTTTAGTATTAAGATATACCAGAAGATGGCGATGTAGTTACACATTCAAGTTAGTGAGCGGTCATGACATCACCCCAAGTACAAATGACTGCTTACCCATGAGGAAATTAAAAGATGAAGAATTTTTGGTGACTTTCTTCATTGGAGTGTTGCGTCCTATGTGTGTGTGTGTGTGTGTGTGTGTGTGTGTGTGTGTATGCAGTGAACTGCATTGTGAGTTCATCAAAATTCTTGTTATTTACTGTTCATGTTTTCTGTTATTAGACCACATAGAAATTATACAGGCATCAATAAATAAACTGTTTGTTTGTGTGCCTAGAGAGCATAAATGTAAAGTAATTAATAAATCCTGTCAATCAAGGTCGATTTAAAGAGAGAGACATATACATTTATACAAAGAGGGAGACAATAGATAGATAGAATAGCTAACACCTAACCTTGTACGGGGTCATCCCTATGTTCCCCGGGTGCAAAGGGTTAGGGTCAGGTTTAGGGTCAGGTTTAGGGTTAGGGTTAGGGTGAGGGTTAACCCTAAACCTAACCCTAACCATAACCAATCGGAGGAGAGACATTCTAACCGATCACAGGCGAATCAGAGGCGAAAAAGGCGGTACTTGCTCCTGCCATCCTACGAAAAAAAGATTTGCTCACAGGGTCCTATGTTCCCCGGTCACATACAAAGCGGGGAACATAGGACCCGGGGAACATGGATACGCTCCCCCTTGTACAGCGAACACCCCTAAAATAGCTATCCATGCTAACTCAGCTATATACGCTAACACTGCTTACACAGCTCACACTTCTAACACGGCTAACATTGCTAACATCGCTTACACCACTCATGACTCACAAAGGGAACACTGCTTATACAGCAAACACAGCTTACTATGCTAACACCACTTACACAGCTAACACTGCTAACAGAGCTAACACGGCCAACACAGCAAACACAGCTAAAGCAGAAAACACAGCTAACACAGCTCACACTGCTAACACAGCTCACACAGATAAAACTGCTTAACATTGCTAACACAGCTAGCACCACTCACATCAAATACGCAGATAACATTGCTTAAACAGCTAACACAGCAAAGATTGTTAACACAGTGAACTATGCTAACCCCCCTTATACAGCTAACACTTCCAACGCTGCTAATGCAGCTAGCACGGCAACCATAGCTAACACACTAAGGGTGTTTGCTACAGCTACACAGTTATTACAGCATTGCATGCTCTTATTTTGTTTTAGCTGTGGAAGCTATTAGAGAGAAAGAGAGAAAGCGATACTATGCAAAAGCATTGGTAGGAGGGTAAGGAGATCTGTGTCCTATGGCTAGAAAGAAGAGTGAATAGTGACCGAATAAATATGACCTGTGCATTCAAAATTGCCATTTACATTTACATTTAGAGCATTTAGCAGACGCTTTTATCCAAAGCGGGGTAAGGTGGGAGGCTATTTAAAGTCTAGTCGAGCTCTGAACAAGTGAGTCTTGAGTCTCTTGTGATGCTGGTGAGGTGCGACTCTGCTGTCCTGACATCGGAAGAGAGATGGCAAGATGAAGATGATATATATATATATATATATATATATATTTTTTTTTTTTTTCTTTTTCTTTCTTTTGCATGGATGGGATAGATTGTAACTTTTGTATCCAAAAATGGATAGGCTGAATGCCGTTGGACAGCATGCCAGTAGTGGAACACAGATCTTCCCTAATCATTTGATTATATGAGTGGTGGACAACTAAGACCATCTCTGTTTTTTATTATGACTTTACCACACAATAATGAATAACGCCCTAAAAAGTTAATGTAAATGTACGGTAATTAAATGTAAAGATTCTTCTCTTGACACACATTATAGTGTGTTTGTGTGTGCGCGCTCATGGGTGTGCAATTTTATTCATCACAAAGCAAACACTGAGGCAGTGAAAAACACGTGACTCTGATGCATATCAGCCACTACATGCACATTGCTAATAGGTCTATACCCTTGGAACTCTATGGTTCCCATGGTTACCTAATTTGCCAGTTGCTTAGGTGGCCATCTTGTATTGAAGTTGGATTCCAATATTTCTCTGTATCTCATTCTCATTCCTTAGATAGAGTGCTTGTTAGTGTCAAGTGTAGTGATGTAAGATGAGAGAAGATAGAATATTTATTCATATTGGTCATATTTATTCATAGTTGGTCTTATTTATTCATTTCTGCTGTGAAGTGTTGTCACAGCGACAGTCCAGTAAGCGGTTTGTATTCAAGTTGGGGGTATAGATATGAACAGGTATTCAGTAGTCAAAGAGGCAGTTAGCTAGTGTGTGTGTATCTTTACATTTGTGTGAGTGTTTGTGTGGTGTGTGTCAGACTTACTATGTTGGCATTTCTTACAGCCCTCCTCGCAGGGTTGGCAGTCATCAGTCTTTGGATCTGCTACCTCACCTAGAGGATGCCACCATGTCCTCTCCCCGTCTGCACACAGCAGTGGGAGGCAGCGGCCGTCTCGGCTGCTGAGTCCCGGCCTGCAGCGGAGGCAGAACTCCAGGGCCGCGCACACAGCGCAGTCCGCAGTGCATGGCTCACAGTGGCCCCCTGATGCGTGGAAGGTCCCCTTGGGACATGAGGCGCGGCACTCTCCCCGTAGGAGGTAGCGCTGCATGCCAAACCTATCTACAACACACACAAACACACACACACTGTGACCTTAAAGGCCCTGATACAGCTCAAAATCTAAACAGGCAATCTCCACAGGGTACAATACAGTTATTGCACTGCGTTGGCTGTTTATTGAACGACGCCCCTGAGAGACTTGCACACAGTGCAGCGATGAAAGCCCAATGCGGTGCCATGGTTTGGTAAAACCTGGCCATTGGTTCTGTGCAAAAACAGTTTCAATTTCCTATTAAGTATAACGGAGCCTTCGAGGATTTGGATGGTAAAAGGCTATTTGTTGATATTGTCTATGTCGAAATCATGTTAAACTCGCCCTCTCACGGTGTACACGCGTAAAAATAGGATCCGAAATGTGACATTTGGCAAGCCATTGACAATGTTTGTTTGGAAAAACAAACATTGTCAGTGGCAGCTCCCATAGTTGTACCTTAGTTTTGTCGAACATAAGTTAGTAATATAAACTCCCCTGGCGAGGTTGTTTTCTCAAATGTGGATACAAACAACCAAATCCTTAATGTTTATTCCGTGTTTAGACACCACTGCGCAAGCTCACAGGCTTAAGAGACTGAGGCGTGTAGTTAGAATTCTGAGTGAGGATTGTGGCTGCGTTATTGGCAGTCTGATAAAAAGCGCAGAGCAACATTTCAACAAGTAGCGACGGTAAGTGTCAGAGCATTGTTGTGTGTGTGTGTCCAGCCTAGTATATAACTCAGAGATTGAGAAGCTCTTTCCAGTGTTATTGTTATGTCTCATTGAGTTTGAGACAAACTCACAGAGCCACATTTTGACCAACCAAACCTCCTGCTTAATTGAGTGTCAATTAACCAGATTCATTTTTCGTCATATCAAAAAAGCAGGGGAAGGAATATTGTGGGAAGGAATATTCCCGGCAGGAAATCCTTTACACCACTTACATCTTTATCTCATTTAGTTGGAGGCTAACTTCAAGAGTTTCCATTCCAAACTAGATCCGTCCAGGTCACGTTAAGACTGAATAAGATCGGTTAAATACAATAAATACCAATACAGTACAATACGATTTACCATACAATACTAACTACTAATTTCTCCTTTGGCACTATAAAACAATTGCCACATTATGTTTATTAAATGTGGTGTTCATCAAATACTCCACCTTTTTCACAACTGGTGCAGTTGAAAAGACTGTCTTCATTACATTCATGGCAGGTGTGGTGGCAGAGTTTGCACTGCCTATCCATGGCATAGTACCCCCTCCTGCAAAAGAATTCACAGCGCCCATCGTCGAAAAACCTGCAGGGAAGTCAATTTTCTTCATCAAATTCAAAGGCCTCATCACAAACAACAAGCGCAGTGAGCAACACAAGACCATAGAACATATAGAATACAGGAGACTAACACATGTGGCTCCCACATTCTTGTATTAATCTTGATGATTATGGCTTACAGCTAAGGAAAAAACAAAATTAAATTAGAATATTATATAAGACCAGTAAAAAATACTTTTTTAATACGGAAATGTCGGCCTTATGAAAAGTATGTTCTTGTATATGCACTCAGTACTTGGTTGGGGCTCATTTTGCATGAATTACTGCATGAATACGGACTGGCACAGAGTCGATCAGCTTGTTGCCCTGGTGAGGTGTTATGGAAGCCCAGGTTTGCTTCGATAGCGTCCTTCAGTTCGTCTACATTGTTGGGGATTCGCGTCTTACATCTTCCTCTTGACATTACTCAATACATTTTCTATGGGGTTCAGGTCAGGCGAGTTTTCTGGCCAATCAATCACAGTAATCCTATGGTCATTAAACCAGGTATTGTTTTTTTTCCAGCAGGTGCCAAGTCCTGCTAGAAAATTAAATCAGCATCTCCTGAAAGCATTTCAGCAGAAGAAAGCATGAAGTGCTCTTAAACATCCTGGTAGACGGCTGCGTTGACTTGGACTTGATAAAACACAGTGGACCAACACCAAAAGATGACATGGCTAACCAAGTCATCATTGACTGACTTCAAACTGGACCTCAAGCAACTTGGATACTGTGCCTCTCCATTCATCCTTTAGACTCTGGAAGCTTGATTTCCAAATGAAATGAGCGACAGACCAGTTCTCTTAGCCGAGGTTACACACTTCAGACGTTGTCTCTGGTTCAGGAGTGGCTTGATATGAGGAATGTGACAGTTGCAGTAGCCCATGTCCTGGATACGTCTGTGCGTGGTGGCTCTTCATGCACTGACACCAGCCTCAGTCCATTCCTTGTGAAGCTCAAGCACATTTTTTAATGGCCTTTGTTAGACAATTACCTCCGGGCAGCAGTTATCCCTGTTGCTTGTGCACCTTTTCTATCGTACTCTATTCTCCTTCCACTCAACTTCCTATGAATATGCTTGGATACAGCTCTCTGTGAACAGACAGCTTCTTTAGCGATGACCTTTTGAGGCTTAAACCTTACATACACTGCCGGCGAGCGTGTGTCAAAACACTGATTCCAGCCTGATTCGCCCCTAGGCCGCCCCTATTATTTGTACAACCCCCACACCGGCGGTGGCATGACGCGCGTCAGAGCTCGTCGGCCCGTAGGCCCTTCGCACCACTGTCCTATTGCCAAGCGTCGCCGCCCCTGAAAAGGCGCTTGTTTAAAGCTGAAAGCGTGTCAATGACGCTGTGGCACCGGTATGTTTTACGCTTTAGCCTCCTTGTGGAGGGTGTCAATGAGGTTCTGCACAACTTTAAGGTCAATAGTCATCCCCATGATTGTGAAGCCTACTGAACCAGACTGAGAGACCATTTGAAGGCTCAGGAACCCTTTTCAGGTGTTTTTGAGCTGATAAGAGTGTGACAAAGCTGGTTCTGTTATCTGCAATTCCAATACTTCTTCACATCTAAATGAAGTGTCAAAGAGCATTTATAAAGGCATCTTTATCCATCGATGATGCTACTTTGATGTGGATGATTAGCATTTGAATAGATCTCCATGCTTCTTCACTGTACTCCTTCCTCGCTTAACTTTGAAGGGTCCACAAAATCAACTCCAACAGGAGTGAATGGAGGTTCATCTGGAGAAACTCTGTCCCGAGGTGAATCCGCCATCTGCTGGTGCCCTGGAGCTGCATGCAGTCGCCAAAAGACAATACAATAGGACAGGATTTTCCTTCTAGCTACACTAGCACCAGGGATCCAATATCCTTGACACAGGCTAGATAGCATGTGGTTACTACCACCATGTCCCACCTCCTGGTGTATATGCTGAACAATGTCAGCAATTTGAAGATCTTCCCCAATGTGGCAGGATGTTTAAACGCTTCAGGCATAGCTGATCTACTGAGACGTCTTGCAACTCTCAGAACGCCATCTTCGAGTACTGGATTGAGGTTATAGATGTGGCTATTCCTTTTCACACTTTCGCCCTTTTGCAGGTTCTTGAATTCATCTGGAAACCTCTCCCTTTGAAAAAAGCGTATAATCTCCATCCCTCAATTGAAAGAGAACCACAGACAGTCTGAGCCTTGATACACTGCATCTCTTTCATCTCCCTTTCCTGTGGGTCCTTAACATAACCAGACTGAGATAGAGTTACACTGAATTTCTTCTGAAACCAAACATCTTTAAACCAACCATCTTCTTCAGATGGACCAAAGGGGAGAATTGATTGATTATGCGGGTTACTGCATCCAGCGTTCACCATCAAACTCATCCTGACCTCAGGGTCATCTGGGGAGATTCTTCCAGAGCCATCAGCGTGTAAATACCACTCCTCTTCAGCCCCAATGAGAAACTGATGTCCAGACTCAGTTTCAGAATCTGGTCATGACTCCCATCAGTGTGCTGGTCAGATCTGGCCCCTGTTGGAGCTGTGCATCCAACGCTTTTCCCTGGAATGTAACTCCACAGTGGAATACGACCCTCATCTGTCTCTTTGGATGGTATACACCATGCTGTGGTATATACCATACCTTACTGTCACTGGGTTTTAGACCCTCAGCTGACACCTGCTCTGCATAGCCTTTGGAGATGATGTAATTCATGAGAGCAGTGTAGTCAGCGTGAAATTAAGCATCTTTATCAAACCTCTTGAAGCTCAGAGCACGCTGTTCTGCAACTCTCCCTTTGTTTGGCATACGTACATCCCTTATCCTTAAGGTTAATCAATAGTGTAATGGCCGTCCCCCAACTTAGTAGACTTTGTGAAAAACTCCATGAAGTGACAGTCCTTTCTTGACAACCCCATCTGCCCATCCTTATTGCATTCAGGGAGTCAGACTTTAGTTCAACTGTGGCCATCTTTGAAGGTCCTTCTGTCGAGGAATGTTTAATTCGTAAACTGGCATGCTTTTCTGTGTGTAAATATCAGGCAGCTCACAAAACCAATAACTAATCTACTAAACCAGCCACTTCCAAATCAGAATATGTGGCTTCCAACGACTTTCTCATGACCCGTAGTCCGAAGGAGAACACCTGTCCTTCTATTATTCTATTCTCCTTTGGCTTGTATTGAATCAGATAATTTCTCTTTTGGGTGAAAAGAAAAAGAAACAGACTAAGACAAGCCACCTTTCCCTGTGGCCAGGACTGCGGCCAAGCTGCACATACCTGGACCAGTTCCAGCTTGCTTCATGGCACAGCGGCTGTTTTGCCGGGAGGTGGCCGTCAAACCCGCTCTGGTGTTGTAGTGGACAGAGGTGCTGGTGCTGTCGACCTTGTTCCAGTGAGCAGCGAGACCTTCAGGCCCTGACCAGGGCACTGGAGAGGCACTTCGGGCAGTGGAATTCTGAGCCAGCAGCAGCTAGCTGGTCGCTGCCACCAGGAGCAGGAGAGCCAGCGTCCAGCTTTACACCCAACGCGGACCACTCAGACCTGGCTCTCCATATGATCCTGCAAGGGCTTGTGCCGGAGCAGCCCTGGAGGAAGTGGAGCCCTCACCCGACCCTGCCAGCAGCTGTCCACTGCTTCCCGACCACACGTCCGGCGAGCGGAGGAAGTTCTGGATGGAGGTTTGCCAGGCCTGGGCTGGACCGGCCGACCGCTGCTGCCATCGGTATGGAGAGCCTGACCACCTGGCCTGTGACTGCCCCGTGCCCAGACCCCGAGACAGAGTCCTGCGGCGGAGTGGTCAAATGAGAAGACCACCACTCCAGCCTTTCCATGGTCGGGGCGCTGATTGGTTGACTGGGCCGCATCGGGGGTCTTTTTCTGGACTGCACCCCCATGGTGCGTCCTGCCTTGCTCCCAGGGGCATGGACTCCTACCAGCGTCCGGCTGACAATGACGGGAGAAGAGACCGGGATATGGAGAGGAAGCGGCTGGTCTTCCGAGTGGGTAACCCGGAGGTGGTGCACGAATTTTGGATTGCCTCCATCCAGGACCCATTAATCATCGGCCTAGACCTGCTGACACGGTTGGATGCCCAGGTGGACGTGGCTGGGCCAGTCATCACCCATCACCCTTGGCGCAGAGACCATGGTGCTCCAGTCCTGATGACCGAGGAGCACCCTGAAGACCGAGGAGACCCCTGATGACCGAGGAGCACCCTAACGACCAGGAGCAGGCTGACGACCAAGGAGCAGCCTGACGACCAGGAGCAGCCTGACGACCTGGGAGCAATTTGGTGACATCTGCACCAAGGAGGGTTGGGTCTCACCTGGAGTCAGGGCAGCTGATGCAGTTGTCGCTCCCCGGGCCCCCGCACCGCTCACAGCTGACATCACACGGGTGACACTTCCCGCTGTGACTCAGGTACTGCCCTGCGGACGACACGGTCAAACATGACCCGACCACAAGGCTTTTTCAAGAATGGTAAGTATGTACCATTATTAATTTTTAACCAACAGATTATGGGTATTCATCTTTGTACAAAGAACCAGACTTAAAAGAGAACATGCAGCATTGGGGATAAAAGAATAAGCTTGAAACAAACTAGGAAAAGTTGCAAATACAATCTCAGCATCCCACCACCCCCTTTGTGTTGCACCTGTGTGTGTGTGTGTGTCTGTGTGTGTGTGTTTCCAGGCTGCTGCGAGGTAGTCCGTGGGTTTCGGTGAGGAGCCGGATTGTTTCCTACCAGACAAAGGCACCTCTTTGTATATAGACACACAACAGGCAGATGCTTTCCATTCAGATATATTCTGCAGCAGCAGCTGAAAGACCACAATGAGCACCAATCACTCACTCTCCCATGCATCTCACTCTCCGGTTACTTCCTCTTTCCAAATAAAACACTTTTAACATACATGCATGCATAGAGTCCCCCTGTAACTCATTATATCTAGCTTTATTTGCACACATTTTTCGGCCCTCCAGCACTGACTGAATCTTAAAAAAAGGAAATTTAAAAAAGCCTTTTATGCATTAGAATCTTTTTAAAACAATAAGTGTGTTTTTAATACACACACACATTCTCAGAGGACCAAGTTATTTTGTTGTCTGGACCTTTCCCAGCTAGAGGTATGGAAGACAGCAGAGCCAACTCTAGACCCAAGGGACTCTTCTTCCTCCTCCGTAACACTAACCTGACCTTGTGGAGCCCCACGTCTACTCTGTCTAGGATGGGGGGTCTTGTTCCATGGAATTCCACACAGATTTGAAGGCCAGTTAAAGGAATCACACTACCAATGGTCAACAAATATAGAGTAGGACTACAAAATGAACCCTGCAAGATGTTCCTGTGTGAAGGCCAATAGAGAAGTATATAAACTGTGCTCTTCATTTTCCCATAGCCTATTGTTCTGACATACATAACTTATCTTATTTCCCCGTCTTAAGTCAACCATTTCAGTAAAAAGACATTTTTAAAGTTTCTTTGCAGAATGTTTTTCATAAAGAAAAGGGATTACACATTATTACAAATACTGTCAAATACTTACATTTAAAATACAGTACCCTGTCAAATACTTACATTTAGAAGACCAAAGATAAAATTAATTGTTGGCTGCTTCTTGCTTCTAGCAAGATAAACATTAATTGGCAGCCATTCTACATGGCAAAGACATTTTTGTATACTTTGTACTACTAATAATTCCTAGTTGCAATGCATGTTCATATTTTCATTAGATAGCATTTAAAGGCTACTTCCCTATATGAAGTATTGTGGTAATCCATGAAGTACTGGAGGATCCAGCAGGTTGGCACACAGATCATAACAGGCATCAGATGGATAAACAGTGAATGGAAACTGTAGGTCTCATCTTTCGCTCAATATAATATAGACATGGTCGAAACAAAGAAAAACCAAACCAAACAAAAACATGAATAGATTAAACATTTTAATGAGAACACTTAAGTAGAAAAAAAAAAGATTTTCAAAACTAGGCCTTTGAGTAACATTAATAATGCATTGTCACAGATATATCAAAGATACACAATAAAAAAACAGCTTTTATAGGGTGCCTCGTGTGCGTGTCTGCAACCATGCATGCCATCTAAATTCAACCCGAGTCATCTTAAACAATGACCAAACAATAAGGTTTTGTTAACCAAAGAAAAGGGTAATTCACAATTCTTTATTACAAACCACCGACAACCATGGATAATGGACAGTACAACAATTCATTTAATACTGGAATAGCTCCGGCTGCAGGTGAGGAAACCCACACACAGAAAATACAGCCTTTATTATTACATTTTTTTTAAACCATCACTTTTGTGTCCACAAAAAAGTGTTTGCGTTCTATCTGGTTAGGTTCGGACAAGAGAATTGGGTCACGTCGGCTATTGCAGTCTTGCATGAAAGCAACATGTTGCATTTTAAACAAAACAAATGCCTCTTTGTTGAGGTGTGTGTGTGTATGTGTATGAGTGTCATCTACACCACGGATTTGTGTTGCAGCAGGTTTGCGTTTCATTTACTCCCCGAGACAAACATGCTTCAATATTAGAATTGTGAGCAAATCCACTCAGTGAATTTAATTTGAAGTAAATTAAACCCGGCAGATACACAGCGTGGAGAGCTGATATGTTTCTATTCTGCCATCACTCAATGACAGTTACCATCAGCTGAGAAGTAATTTTAGATAGTTGCCTTTCTATTGCGAACACTGCAACAGCATAGGACTGCATTTAAGTGGATAGGCAATGAAAGGAAATGGACTCGGGGCTTTTGAATTTAGGAAACAAGGGAGATTGTAGTTAAAATTATATGATAGTGAGATGAGGGAATGCCTTTTAAAGTCTTACCTACTGCAGTCTTCCCTTATACAAAATGAACAACATGGTGGCCCTTATGTGATGAAGGGGGAACAATGGATAAGATGCATCTGTATATCAAGGGCCCAAAAACTTGAGGATCACAATTCATATTAATTAAAAATACTAATACAAGAGATAAATATTCAAGCACTGCTTCAATGATTTTTATGTACCAGATTTATGGGCATTGAAAAATGGGTGTCCTGGCATCTATTGTAACACACACACACACACACACACACACACACACACACACACACACACACACACACACACACACACACACACACACACACACACACACACACACACACACACACACACACACAGGCTTTATTAAGATGCGTACATGTGCAGTGAAAGTGTGTGCTTCAGCCAAGACGGACATTATTTTCACATTATTAAATGTTGCTTTTTTCTATCCTGTCATTTATTTACAGACAGCCATTCAGGGCTGTACCAAAATGTAGTGTCCATCATGTCTCTACAGCTTGTTATTCTGTCAGAGAGACAGAGGTGTATGAGGGTGACCGTGGACACTGTGCTGTTGAGCTACCCTACAGTGTAGGGTTGTTACCCTACATTGGCAACAACAACAAACAGAAAAAAAGAAGTTAACATTATTTTGGCATCGATGCTTTGGTCACAAAATACCGACACTTGTATTCGTTAGCTTTTTGTTTTCACTTGTATTTTTTTTTGTGTGTGTTTGTTCTTGAAGCCTTGCCAGTCATTGGCCATGACATCCCAGTACAGAAAGAAAAACAGAAAACAAACTAAAGGTAGGTTGGTTGTAGTCCGGCGCCTCTGATGCAGTCCCTTGATGAGGCACAGGTTTCTTATAAATTATGTGACTGTGAATGAGTGGTCGGGGCCAGCTCAGCAGAGGGCGAGGCTGTGATGGAGAGCGTACCCTGCGTTAATGCCCCATCTACCCCCCCCTTGCCCAGGCAGGACGTCCTATTAGCCCTTTTGCGAGCAAGTCCTACAGCACAGCTGCTGCAGGACCTTTCTCTGGCACAGATTGTTCTTCTTTACCAGAACGCAGAAACTGCCCTCCGCCCAAGATTCTTCATTTGCTTTCCACAGACAAGGAAGGAGAGATACAAAAGGAGGAGGGAGGTACACACACAAACACACACACACACACACACCGACAAACACACACACACACACACACACACACAGGAGTAACAGACGGAGCCAAATGATTGGTCAGGAATAGAGGCCAGGTGAAGGATGTTCACGGGAGGGAGAGATTGTAGTCCAGTAGAATAATTGGATCCGAGTTGGAGAGAATAAACAGATTTTGGAGGGAAAAAGGAAGAGAGAGAACAAACATCACACAATTAGCAAATGATCAATTTTATAAAACCACACAAATGTCTTTTCTCTCTCAAAGTGAGCCACAGTCAGGAGTTTGGGGGCAGTAATTGGATCTTTCTTTGCAGTTGTGAAGCACATCGTTGAGCAGCCTGGAGCTGATGCATATGTTACAAAGAGTGATTGCTTCAATTGTCACCCACATCTTTCCATGGTTGGTAAGGAGACATGGGGTTCACTTTGAGGGATTGAGAGATCATAATCTTTAAATCTGAGCTTTGATGATTAAAAAAAAAAGATTTATCGCACATGACATCACAAGCTGGTGATGCATGCAAGTAAAACGACCATAAAGGATTGTCAAAGAGTAAGCGTCATGCTTTGCCATCATCTTAAATAAGGGTACTCCTTTATAAGCAACTTCTAATTCAGAAACCTGCCATATCAACTCCATTTCCACAAATTAAATACAGAAAAAGTGGCCGTAATTATTTTGGTTAACATTCTCCATTGGTCCAAAGACGACCTCTGACCTAGATGGACTAGCTCTTATTTTCTTCCTTGTTTTTCATTGCAGAAACTGACTATGTTGCAGACGTGTATGATGCACTAATGTCCTATACTAAAAAATAGCGAGGGCAGCCTTCCCCATTAAATACCAATAAAAATCACCAGGAAAAGTTGCACCCGAACCGACCATTTTAACAACTCAGGTAGTGAGGTAGACAGGTGCCATGCATTAGAGACAGGGGTGATGCATGCAATAGGGAAAAGGAGAAGCAAGACATCAGTGGAACACACAAACCGTGGACAGTGAAAAGGGTTAGCAAGCTAGTATAGTTAAGGAGAGAATAAACAAGCAAACAATAACCCAGGTCAAACTATAAAAGACACAAAGATGGTCGTCAACATTAAAGGAAAGTAAAGAAAAATTTAGTTCAGATAACCAATCGGGTGTGTGCTTACACAGAGAGTAAGTTTTACACAAGTATAACACAATCCAAACAGGAGGCAACAAAACCCCTAAAGAATGGTCAAATAGGGCAGAAAAACCGCTCCCAGCAACATGGTTAGTGAGCAGCACAGGGCAGGGTTAGTGGACAACACAGTGCAGGGTTAGTGGACAGCTGGGACCAGCGAGACGTGGCTGAACCCAACAGATCCACGGCTGCTTTAACCTTTACAACCAATAAATCTATCCTCTCTGTGGCTGTAGCTCTGTGTCTGTGTGTGTGTAAATATACGCAAAGCAGTTGTCTGCTGAAGCAGTGTACTAAATGAGTGTAAAGCTAGAGGAACAGTGGTAGGACGTAACGGCGTATCAAAGGGGAGGGAAGTGACAGAACTCACCATCTTTGCAGATGGTGCTGACCAAGCAGACTCCGCCCTCGAAGGTGTAGCCACTAACACAGGTGGTGCAGTTCCGCTCGCCTGGCCCCGCACACTCATAGCAGCTATGGTCACACCTGTCGGGGGGAGGGGAGGGGGGGTCATTATATGACGTGTTCAATTTTGCAAACTTCACCTTGGACGTTTTGAAAACCCCCATAATTCCTTCTTGTGTCTCAAAGGGAAACGTTCAGAAATTCTGCTGGCTCTTTGGGTTCATCTTCCTTGGAGTGTTAATTTAATCTTTAATTAAATTGTGTGGAAAGGCTCCATTTTATTTATCAAGTATTTACTATGAAATGTTTAATTGTTTAAAGGAATACTTCACAGATACAGAACCGGCATTCTATTATTATAAAATCGCTATTATAATGTAAGCGATTTTATTCCCTCAGTCAAACCCAGTCTTCCCTTGGCCCAGCTGTCCTCCGTAAATTTCTACTGACCTGGTCAGTAGAACTTTGCTTGCCTGCTAGAAGGGCCGAGGACTACAAACCACTGGTTCCGCAAATTTGTAAGCCCACCAATAAGGAATGAGGGGGGTGGGAGCTTGCGTACGAGATGTAAACACAATGTCCGCCATGTTTATTCACCGCTTAGCTAGAGAACTAGATCGACACAAACCTCCGACCATGGCAGAAGCAAATTTGCAATGGGAAACAGCCAAAGTGGAGACCAGTGTATTTGTTCTCGGCCATGGTGGAGAAGGAATTGGGGCAAGAAACGGTGGCTTTGAAGTCCAGATTGAACTGCAACTTCAGATTGATGTGAAAGGACCTGAGACGTTGGAAAACCCGACGCAGTCATTTATTCATAATATCATCTCAAACGACTGCGTCGGGTTCTCCGACGTCTCGGGTTCTTCCTCTTCCACATCAATCTGAAGTAGACCGAACTACGACGCGAAGGAGAAAGGGATTGTTGCCCGCGATTGTCTTCTGCCGGAGCCCCGCTGCCCGTGCTGAGGCACCACCGCCTCGGCAGCGGGCAGCGCCTTGACAGCGGGGCTACGGCAGGAGACAATCGCGGGCAACAATCCCTTTCTCCTCCATGTCGCGGTTTGCGGTTCCACATCAGCCTGAAGTTGCAGTTCAATCTGGACTTCAGAGAGTCAAAGCCAACGTTTCTTCCCCCAATTCCTTCTCCACCATGGCCAAGAATCAATACACAGCTCTTATTTTGCAAACCCGCACCCGCCCATACCAGAGTATTACATTACGCACCTGACAAGACCCGCTATAAATTGAGACCGACGCCCGACCTGCACCCGAAGGAATATTAGACACATTAGATGGAACGCCGGGGAATTACACTATCTGGTGTTTGGAGTGGTGCTTATGATTGCTGTGCAAATAAAGCACATCATCCACTGTGGACGGTTTTAGTTTACTCCTCTGCTCCTGAATAACATCTCCAGCACCAGAGAAGTCTCGCTCGCAATCGCATAACCCGCGACCGAACCGCGCTGTCCAGGCGTACATCCCGACCAGCACCCAACCGCACACAGCTTTTGGCCGTGATATTATATATATGTTTTGTGCCATTTCCTGAAATAATTTATTACCAATAGCTTTTTATTACCATGTGTTCATATAGGTGTCTAGTAACACCTCCCAATTTATCCACGGCCAAATCCTCTGGGAATCGCCTTGAGAGCCAATCAAAGTTAGGTTGACCAGAGGGCCTGGGTAAAAATAGTGGAAAAAAAGTTCCAGCAAAAGTGCCTTTTGAGATGGCTAACTAGGGGGTTTTAGGGGTGCTGAATCTATCCCAGTCATTAGTTTGAGTAAAAAATGACTCCAAATCCATCAAAAATGTTTTTATTGAACAATTGCAAATCAAAACTTGCGTTATCAGTTGACATTTTAGCAAACCTCATCCAACCCCCCTGCATCTCCCTCACTATTACTATCATCTGGCTGGTTGATTTTCTGGCAAGAGTTACCGTGACAGTTCCAACAAGCAGAAATACATTTGACTCCTTGATTTTTACAGCAGCATCTGAGAGAGCCACAGTCACCTGCACAGTTGCAGCTGACTAACTTCAGAATGTAGTCCGGTGCAATGGGATCTGTTGTAGGGACGGGTGCATAACCTTGTTTTCCTTGTTTCCATCCATATTCAAAGACATCCAGTGATGGACTTTGTAGCAGTAGCCAATCTCTGGTATGGAGATATGCCCACAGAGAGTGCTGTGCTGCAGCTCCTGTAGTTGGAGGCAGTTTCTCAGGCTTGATACTCCCAGCTGCGGCCCGCTTGCTGAATATATCAAATCTTAAGTCTTCCAAATCTTCAGATGGATTTCCGCAGAATATGATCTTGAACAGTTCACAGCCAGCTTTGATGATGTCACTTTTCTTGACTCTGATGTCACTGAATACATCCATGGCTCGCTCTGATTTGTCATTCCCAGAGAAGCTATGTAGGAATATAAGGTATCTACGGTACCTCTCCGGGAGTGCCTCTCGAATCTTTCCGACATCATAAGATGTATCTTTAGATGTCGTGAGGAAGACCGGGTGGTTTGCCGCATTATGGACCAGCATAACCAGGACGTCTGTATCCTCAGCCCTCACCTCAACAAAGGACTCTATTGCCTCATTTTGTGCTGCAGACACGATGAAGGTGTCAGCATCATCAGAGCATAGTTGAACACTGATCCTACCTCTTTGCAAGGTCTCAGCAAGGAGCAGAATGAGCTGGGCCTTGTTGTTCTTGTTGTCAAGAAACTTTTCACGTGGAACGATTTTTTAAGTCTGGACGAATCTGAATCTCACAGCATGCATTCTTTGTTCGTCTCAGGTGGTCATGGTCCTTGGTGGAGCTACCATATCCATCAAAGACCACAGTGATCTGGAGGTGCTGGCTACCCATGGACATCACAAACCGGAGGTAGCTCTCAGCGATGTCCTTCCACGTGAGGTTAGCCTCCCATTTGACGCTGTGCAGGAGCCAACCTCCATCAACCACCAGGCTTGTGCAGGTTTTGTTTTCAACAGGCTCCACAAATGCCTTCAGGAACTTTGCTAGGGCAGCTTTGTCTCGTTTCGCAACTTCTGATTCTTGTCAAATAAAGATATTGACGTTGGCGTCAACTCAAAGCCTAAAGCTCCTTTGGTCTTGACTTCACGCTCACTAATTATGATGAGGGGGTTGAAGACCTTGAGTGAGTCAGTGATTAGCTTCTCTCCATTGATTTTAGGAGCAGATCTGAGGCTTGCCAATGACTTGACCTTGTGCTTAGTTTCCATTGTATCCAGAACAGTTTTCCCATCCATCTTGGCCTGTATGGCTCTACCAACCTCCTCTGCCTGATCAGCATTGACTGAGTCCCCGGGAGTGTTGCTGAACCCTGTCGAGAAAGATACCAGGGTCTGCCTGTCCCGTCTGGAATCAAAGGGGTTGACTTCCTCCAACCATCCAACTATGGCATTAACAGAATCATTGTCTTTCTCCATCTGGTCTCTTGTGAGGTCTGTGTGGATATGTACCCCACGTTTGTTCATTACTCCTTCAAGCTCCTAGTGAATGAATGAGAAGTGGTTGAGAGTCCAAACCCAAGACTTGTGAGCAGATTTGTTCCGGAACCGTCCTCTGCTTAAACCGCCTGAGGATTTGACCTCACGCATGAGTGTAGTTTCTATTGTGATGTCAGTCCATGTGCCTGACCATTCATAGTCTGAGAACCGGACTACATGGTTGCCATACATAGTGAACTTGGATAGAGTTTCCTGGAACCTTTGCATACTGATGGTGCCCTGCTGCTGCAAAGGTGTTCAGCATTCCAATTATGCAGCTGAGGTGACCTGTGTGGTCTGAGACACGCTCAGTCCTGATAAATACCTTGATTAGATAGATTCTGCCATAGTACCAGACCCAGAGTGCAGGTGTCCTTCCTCCCTTA
This sequence comes from Pollachius pollachius, assembly GCF_949987615.1. Lineage (NCBI taxonomy): Eukaryota > Metazoa > Chordata > Actinopteri > Gadiformes > Gadidae > Pollachius > Pollachius pollachius. The sequence goes on along the minus strand of NC_136934.1, from coordinate 26,540,573 downwards.
GACAAAGCTCCTCCATCCTCTCCTTTAACACAGTGACTATCCTTGGTGTGTCCATGGAACCGGTTAGAGATAGACAGTTTTAATTGTATTACTATATAATAAGATAAAATATAATTCTGCATACTCTGAGATAGTTTGAGACACAGATTAGGGAAAGGTCAAATTACCTCTTTTCATTTCTTTTGCAGTCCTGAGTAAGTTCTCCATGTCTTCATAGTCCTGCTTGCTGAACACAACATCTTTCGGCACTAACTTGGTAATTGCCACTGATGCAAGAAGGTGAAACCGGATGGCCTTAGCATAAGCCCTGCCTGAGAGAATGTGTTCTGCAGTGTTGCTGCCTGGGTAAACTAGCTGTATCAGCTCTTGCAGCCCTGAGTCTGCCATAATAACCCTGATAGAGCCCAGGAAGCTTTTCAGGAGATGAAACCCTCCTAGTCTAGTGATGATGGGAAAGTCAGACTGGAGAATTATCTGAGTTGCTTTCAGCCATATTGGCATGTCAAACGTGATGACAGCAGGAGACTGACCACTGCGCAGGCACTCCATTAGAGTAGTGTAGATGGTTCTGTACTCGTTTGGGTCACCCTCAATGATGGGAAGAAACTCAATGTGGGACATTTTCTTGCATTCAGTTTGATGTATGGATTTCATAAAGACATTCCAGTTAGGATGTTCAAATGTGGCGTTGTAATTCTTGATAGCCCATCCTGCCATCCAAGCAATGTCCTCTGACTTCAAACTGGAGGGTCTCGGTGGAGATCAGCTATGGGAACCAAACGGATGTCTGCCAAACCTGCTTTATTTTTTGGTACAAAGGGCAGTACTTTCATCTCTGTTGCTTTGAGACTTGCTACCTTTTTCTCAACTGCCATGCTCCTCCTTGGTATGGTTGCATGAAGCTCATGTTGTCTTGGAGCAGGAGAAGTTACTCTGATCATGCCCATTGCATGGAATGCTGTGTTTCCTTGTAGTGACACAATGTTGAGATCTATATTATCGCCAACACATTGATGAACAGTGCTTTCTGCAGGAACAAAGAGGGCAGATGTTTGCTGATTTTCTTCATGCATCCCATCACCACTCTCCTCTGGCTCCTCTGGCTGTTCTGCAGATAGGACTGCATCGACCTCTGCTTCCTCATACTCCACAACATCTTCATCTATGATTACGGTATCCTGGTCCATGCAAAATGATTTACTTACCATGTCAGAAAGTAACTTTGTTGTGGGGGTGTTGGAGCAGTGGCTAGTGTCTTCAACTGACATCTGGGAGACCGGGGATCAATCTGCACGCTTTTAATAAAAGCGGCTGCAAAATACCAGTCATCTCTACCTTTATATTTTCTCGCAACGATCCTGCTTCTTCTCCACATGCAGAGAGGTAATTATACTGAGCATGTGCATAGCAGGTGCATTACTGTAGTGTCTTTTAAAGAAAGTTTTTCAGAGTGGGTTTATCTAATGTGCAGATTAAATTTTTCACAGAAAATCTATAGGTTCAATTTGACAGATCAATATTTCAGGGTTAAGGAGTCGTTTTACTCAAAACTAATGACTGGGATAGATTCAGCACCCCTAAAAATCCCTAGTTAGCCATCTCAAAAGGCACTTTTGGTAGATTTTTTTTCCTATTGGTAATAAATTATTTCAGGAAATGGCAAAAAAAAAATACCCAACTTCCCTAATTATATATTATTATGTAATTTAGATATAGAGCTCCGGGAGTCCGCAAACAGCAACAATCACTTCCCCTCCATGCTGCTGTTCACGCTGGCCTGCAGGGAGTGAACGTTGATTGGCTGTTATACTATGTCCCTCAGGGAGTGAACGCTGATTGGCATTGTGGGAGTTGTCGTCTTCAAACCGCAAGCGCCAAAAAGTCACGTCTGCCTTTTCTCGGTCAAGAAGGCACATCATTGAAATTTATGTTACTATACGACTAAATATATTTCACTTTCAATACAGATTCAAGTCTCCACCGGTGAAGTATTCCTTAAATTGTTGTTGCAAAAAGAAGAGGAGTGGCCCCATTTATAATGATGATAGGTTTGTCAGTGTAATGTAATCTATACACACAGACAGATCTATATCTATCTATCTATCTATCTATATCTATATACACACACATGCAGACATACACACAATACCTATAATCCACCACACTTGTTATATTGTTTTAGGGACAGGTATCCTTTAGGAGTTGGTACATGCTGTTCATATGTTGTCTTCAGTCCCTCCACTTTGTAAGGAGAGTTAACAAACATTCCTGCTTGTACTGAAAGTCTTCTGGTCTTCCTTTTGTTCACATCACCTCTTACCTTGGTGACTTTTTCTTGGACGATTCAAACTATTTCTGTTGTTTTACAAGCATGACGAAAAACACCGTTTCTTTGAAATGACCAGAGTTTTGGGAACAGCAGGCTACAGCTTGGTTTGCCCAGACCGAAGCACAGAGAGGAATTTCTGCAAATCATACTAAGGCCCCTGTCCACGCAGAAGTCTTGGGCCTCTCTGGGGCGGCCGTCCAGGGGAATCTGGCGTTTTCGGTGCCTGCAAACACCCTTTTTTGAAACCAGGTCCCAGGGTGAAAAGAGGAAAAACGCCCCCCCCCCCCCCCCCCCGCGTTTTCATGTTAGGATTCGTGTAGACGCCAGATACGCAAATGATGACGTAATCACCCCCCCACAAGGTGGACAACGTTAGATTTCCATCTAATTTGTTTTTGTTTGATTTGATTGTGTAATTTTTGTAGCTTTAAATTGAATTGCTAACTGTAAATTATAAAGTATTTTCTGCTCAATCTACAAGGTTTAACAACTGCCTCTCCTCCTCAACTTTATGTTTGTAAACAGCAGGCTTGATGCGCATGCTCCGCCTCGTCTCCTTTTTTGGTGAAGAACTACCGCCACATATAGGCCTTGAATATGTACTACGGCGTTTCTACAACTAGATAAGTTTTTGCAATGAGTGCATCTTTATGGAGAAATTCCTGAGACACTACCAAGGAAAACGGAGGGGCAAAGATAGTTTATGCCTGCTCCACACATCGACACACACTGTGTCCATACTATGTGTCCGGGAAGCCTATATAGATATCTCAAGGTTAAGGTTGCAGTGTTTTAACTTTTTTTCAACAAACATAGATTGGAATTGTAGAAGTGCATGTATGTTGTAATAATGAATTTACTCATCCTGTAATGCAGTAATGGACCACGGAGATCCTTTCAACCACTCCATGTAATGGTAAAAAAGTGTGCATATGGCTTCACCATATGTGTACTTAAAGGACTTTTCCGGTATTCTGAACATTGAGCGCCCTTTCTGGTTTGTCTAGCCCTACTGTTGATACAGAGAACAGAGCGAAAAGACTACAACCAGCCCACTTTCAATTTCCGGTCCGGTTTCCGTTTCAATGAATTTACAAAATGCCAAATAAACCATGACAGAAACTGTATTTCGCTACGATACTTGTTTAGGAACATCAACGAACACCACTAACCACTCGATGAGTTTCACATTTCTGAAAACGAACGTTTAGGGTTGTTTTGTGAATGCACATAGTCAGCCATTGTGAAGCAGGCAGGGGTGATTCGAAATTAGCCAAATACCCGAGACAGGACCAATATTCAAAATTTCGGTGTTAACCACTCTATTTCATCCTTCACAAACCAGAAAGGGGGCTCAATGTTCAAAATACCGGAATTGTCCTTTAATAATACCATCACAGTTTAAACCCCCCCCCCCCCCCAGGAAAGAGAAGCAGCGTGTTATCGCCATGGTTATGGCCCACTGCAACTTTGTGATAGTCCTTTAGTACTGTTGTTGTGTATGAGCATTATAATGAGCGATGTTGTATATGAAATGCGCCACACACTGTAGCGACGTTAACCATAGTACACTATAGGTGTCCGGGAATCCTAGCCCACGAACGAGGGTATTAACCCATTTGTACCGGCTGCTGCGCGGCGCAAAATTGTATCTAGTAGATACAATGTTGCGCCGCGCAGCAGCCGGTACAAATGGGTTAAATAAATGACTGCTTAGACGGAGCTTCACCATCCACACACACCGTGGCGTTACACAATTAGTTTCCGAAAAGCTAAACTTTAACCACTGCCCAGACATAGCTTGACGCGCCCACAGACTGCTCCGCAAGGTCCCCTTTTTTCTTTAAGTCAGGGACTTATTTCAGTAACAGTGATAAAATAGCATTGCATTACTATGTTGACGATCATGTAGGGCAAATGGTCACGCAAAAGAAAAACAATGTTTTGGGTTCACTGGTGCTTCAACGTTACAGGGAATCAGGTGGTTGTTTCAGAGAAGTTCTAAAAGTACATGAGCAAAGATACGTCAAAGATATCCGACACGTAACTACACGAAGAATCAGCTCCTGTAGAGAGCTCGACTACTGGGAGCGTTTGAAAAAACTGGATCTACTGTCTCTAAAGCGAAGCCGTGGGCGTTACGTCATCATCCACACTTGGAAGATAGCAAACGGCCTAGCCCCAAATGATATTGGAATGATGTTCAAAGACCACATAGGGCTAAGGGCTATTGTACCACCACTGAACAACAAAGCCCAGAGGTCAGTGGCTTAACAGTACGAAAACTCCTTTGCTATAAAGGCAACAAGACTATGGATCACGTTGCCATAGAACACCAGTACAATAAATGACCTAGATCCCTTCAAAGTTGCGCTAGCCAAACGGCTGAAATCATTGCCTGACACACCGCCAATCAAAGGCTATGCAGTGACGAATGAAAACTCACTTCTCAAGTGGAACCTGCAGAAAAGAGATCGGGGTGATGCAGATCGGGGTGATGGGTGGACGTACATGATACTGTTGACCCGATGCGACCCCTGCCGGACCTACTCTAAGAACTCTAAGAAGAAGAGCACATTATCGACTAATACGGAAGCTGTGATTTATGGCTATTCTAGATAATTGGGTCAAGCAGCAAAATAATATAGCATTTAGATTTGGTCTGAGGTGCTCATCAACCCTCCGGGATTTGGCAAGTAATTTAGTCTGATTGTTGATTGTTGTTGTTCATTTTCTAAAAATATGCGGTGAAATTAGCAATGCTTTGTACTGTATGTGTTTTTTTGCGCTAAATTTTACAAATATAAAAATAATTGGGATGTACCGATCGGATCCACAGCATGATATCAGTCCCATAATGGCCCATTAAACTGACCCATTAAATTCAAGTTCAAGTCTTTTCACTTGATTTAAGCCAATCATCGTAAAAAGAAAGAAAAAGATTTTCAATTTTTCTTTTGTGAGATATATTTAGGTGGCTATTTGGAAATCATGGGCAAAGTGCTTCCATATATTTTATTATTATTATTTGTTCGAGAGTAAAACAAAATATCGGAAGTGAAAAAGTGGTATCGGGACAGCCCTAAGAAATAATAAATTAATATACATTATTCATTTAAACTAATTAAAGCTTCGAATGAGACGCGGGAAGAGAAGCCCTGATTGTTGAGAAAGGAGCCACTTCAAAGTTTACTTGTAGTAAAGAAAGGGAATTCGCTGGGTTAGCATTTGCTTTCCGTTAGCTGCTTCCATTGACTAACAGAATTACAGTAGCCTAGATCCTTTTCATTTGAGGGAAAACACTTTTCATTGGGTTGGTTGCAAAGCAAGCCAAACTACTGTTATTGAGTCATTTTTTTATTTTTCTTCCGCCAATTTTGGGTAATTATCTACTCCTACAGTTTGAGGTATTTACACCAAACCACTACCAAAAAGTCAGGCATATATCAATGCACTGCGCATTTATTTTAAAAGACAAACCATTAGACTTTTTTTTATTACGATTTAAATTATTTATATTTAATATGGAAAGTGATATAAATAAATAAAATAAATAAATAACCACTCCAAACTTGAAAACCTATGAGGTGTCAAATGAAACATGCATATGTAGACCGGAAGTAAGAAGGTCTTGAAAAAGTCTCACCACAGGGCACACTATAACTTGTGGTAAAACATAACACCCTTCACACAGTTTTATAAAAGATTCTGAGACTTATTTGACATGCTGAATCTTTTTGCCTCAAGGACCCATGAGGTCCGTTGGGATAGATTTGCTTTCAATTTCAAATGACCACGGTTGCAGTTGCTCACCAAGCTATTTCCTATAATTGAAGTAAATGTGGAAAAACTCTGACATCAACCATTCCAAAGGGGAACAACGCAGGGCTGTCAAAGTTGGTACACCTATGGAAACCGCTTATAAGCAGGCCTCAAAATGTAAAGTACCTTTTTGGCAACAGGGGGCGCCATGAATCACAACCAAACAAAAACGATCAGCCCTGTTATTCAATCAATCACATGTCAGACACTTGAAACTTGGCATGCTTGCTTATCGGCCTTACTAGCATTAGCATTTCAGCATGCTTGCAGAATATTGCGCACACGACGAGTTAGCTAATGCGACCACATAATGCGACACGTCTAGTTCCTTTCTAAAGATTTCCAATGTGTTCAAAATAGTTATGTATTCCATACAAATGCCAATAACAACACAACAAGTTTGTCGTTTATCTACACACAGACAGATTATAACACTACCTGTGCTGTGCTGCTGTCGCAATTAAATTTTCCGCTGCTGGGTGGGTTGTCTACAATAGGGTAACCCCTCATTTACTTCAGGTTATTTCTATGAATGAACATAAATATAACTTTCGGCCACCGGAGGGATCACTGACTTGAGGCAAGAGATCCTGCAGACAGGATGAAGACAGTGCAGAATTAAGTATTTAGTCAAGGACATTACAGCAGCAGACCAAAAGGTGGTTCTTATTGTAGCCGATAATGCTAGGTTTGTGCATATGATGCATTTTAAAACAAGGTTTAGAGTTTGTAAATCCCCTACAGATATCCCAGGATGCCACGCGCCTTTGACGGAAAGAATAGATTCATGGAATTAGGTATTTATATATAATATCTTTTGTTTTTTATCTTTTGAACATGGGTCAACTGAATGTGTTATGTTCAAGTAAATCACAAACATTTGATGTAGGCCTATTGGTTCAAATTACCATTTGACTAAAGGTATATATATTATGACCTACTAATGCCACTGTCAACTTGCCATATCTTATCGCAATAAAAAAACATTGAGGTGGTGGCCTGCATTATTAGGCTGAAATGAATGTCTGCGACTGGCAGAACTAGGAGGGCTTAAACTCTGTTGCTACAGTGTGCCGACACTGTACGGAGTGGCAGCGCGCCGAGCTTGGTGTTCTCTGCTTCGACCAGGTCAGAATCAAGGGTGCTCTAGTGTTCTGGTTGAATGAGGCCATGGACTCATCTGTAGTGATGAGGACCAGAGGAGAGGGGGGAGGAAGTAAGTATAACAGTCCTTTTAAGTATAAATATAGTCCTTTTAAGTATAACATTACTTGGGTGAAATGGGTAGAAAGTGCTTACAACTCTCTGCTAGTTGGCAATCTAACTCTTCTCTAAATGTAGTTGCGTTGGGCGAATGCTGCTGAGGGAAGTAGCCTATCTGATTGATTCGCTGAATTGTCCAATCATGTGGTGATAACAAAAAAAAAAGGGATACCATTGGCCTGGGGCGCACACTGGTGAGACCCGAGGACAAATTTTCTTCCGCCAATGAAAAACTGTCGCTGCTTGATAGATAGCAAAAAGTTTCTGAGCTTACATTGACTTCAACGTGGCCGGCTCCCTGACATGGAGGAGGGCTTTATTTCGAATGACCAATAACTAGCCTAGCCCAAATCATTGGCGTTCAGACGCATTTAAATGGTCGCTGGCAGTGGCAAGTACGGTCTATCACACAATTACACGAGGATAAATGCTATTTTTTTTTTTCATTTATTTCGTATTTATAGTAGTTGATTCATAGTTTGCAGATATATTCAAGTAAATATTTAACGGAGGGACGGCGCCCTAGCGCCCTCTATTGACCCACCGCCACTGTTGGAAACTTCACACTGGACTTCAAGCATCTTGGATTGTGTGGCTCTCCATTCTTCCTCCAGACTATGAGCCCTTGGATCCAAATGAAACTTAAAATGTACTTTTATCAGAAAAGAGGACGTTGGACCACTGAGCAATAGACCAGGACTCATGTGCAGGATCCGTCTGTGTGGTGGCTCTTGATGCAGTCACTCCAGCCTAAAGCTGCTTGTGCATCTTTTTCTACCAAACTTTTCCCTTCAAATTAACTTTCTAGAAGTCGTGCTCTTAATGTGCTTTGATACTAGCCTGGTCCTACCAGACTCTCGTACTTCATTTCATTTGTACAGAGAGTCTGGACCTACTCAACTGACAAACATTAACTCACTTGAAGGCGGGTGTCTGTTGAAGTTTAAAACTATTGGATCGGCCCAGTGCCACTCTGGATCTGCCATAACTAATCGCTAACTTTTGTTTGGGAATCACGTTGCGCGCAGGCTGTAAATAAACCAAACACGTGCGTGAAGATGTCCGTCAACGAGAGCTGACTTTAACGTCATTGATCTCAGCCACTCCCTCTGTTCGCTGATTGGACGCAGAAAATTTAGACAGAGAAAACCCACCAACATACCGCAGACCCAGACCTAGTACTGAAGGGAAATTCTAATTGAGCGGAAGTACTTAGGCGGGCGGAGCCAGCCTACTTTGATACAGCACTTGGGTAACACTTAGGTAACATCCATCTTCTTTTGCAATTACCTTTTGAGGGTTTCCCTCCAGGAACCCTTTGCAGATGTTTTGGCTACGTCCACGCAGCAATTTATTGAAACAACATGCACTCACAATGTGGTAGACTAACGCGGACCCATTCCCTAACAAACTTGGAGAGTAGCCGGAGAGAAGCAACCGCATATAGTAGCAGTTACGGAAGTGTTACCTAAGAACTCGTTTTACCCCATACAAGAACAAAAACTCACTATCAACGGCTACCAACTCTTTACAAACATTAACTCACCAACATGTAGAAGGGGTATAGCCATCTATGTGCAAAGTGGAATACACCTCTGGACACCCGGTACACACATTGGATGTGCAGCCCCAACTCAACACAGGATAACATCTCTCATCTTTGTCGTGTCTTCGAACGAGTCAGCAAAGGGAGCTATTCACATATCGAAGCAACAGGTGACTTCAATATGAGAATGACTGGGAACTGGGAACTACTATATACAAGCTGCAAGCCGAGGGGGAAATACTGGACACAATCCAGCACCAATACTGGAAGAAACACCTAGAATACCCAACTCGCATTAGAGGCACAGACACGCCGAGAAAACTAGACAACAGCCCTATGAAATTCGTTTCATTATTTTCCAAATTTTGTTGAATTGTTTTCCAAATACCATTTTTCTGACTTGTTTTTTCAGAATTCTGTGTTTTACGATTTTTGCTCATTTTATCATCAGAGAATCTCTCTGAATTAATAAAAAGTCAAAGATATATAACAGTACAATTTTAATGATGCAAACCACATTGCACTATTTGGAACTATTGAACGATAGTGAGATTGATGTAGAGGCAGACAGCTGCTGACAGCATTGCGATATTTCACCACAACAGATCAGAAATGACGATGTTTACAACAATCTTTAGTAGAAAAGTCTTCTGTTGGTCAAACAAACTTCCCGTTTAGTTTGTCGGGGGCTGCTTTCATTAACACGCAACGCTAACCCTGTTCACAGTTCATAGTTGGGGTCAAGCAGCGAAGCTGCGAGACAACCATTGTTATTCTACGTTTTCCTATTATTATGCTGCCATTGGAGTCTATAGCAGCCCATAGAACGCCATGGTCAAAAGTTGTGAAATTTGGCAAACTGATTCACTGACCGTCCCATGACCCCTCACAGCAAATTTGAGGTCGCTAGCTCATCAGCTCTAGCGCCACCAACGGGTCAAAGTTGGACATGCATTCATGTTTATAACTTTTGACCCATTCATCCAATATTCACAAACAAGGTATAATTGGAATCCTTGGGCCAAGCAGAGTTCAACGCAAAACAACGACATATCGTTGTTTTGCGCCATGATGGATTTTCCGCGATCTTGGTTTATGTCAAAAATCTTAAACATACATCTATCACAAATTTTGTCCAATCATCTCGAAACTTGGCACAGATGATGGTCAGACCATGGGCCACAAAAAATATTGAATCGATTCTTCAAATTCAAAACCATTTGGCCGTGACAGCTTATCAAATTCGACCGCGAAGGTGCCAAACAGGAAGTAAGCCAATTTCTCAGCAGCCCTTTGATATATCATAAGCAATCTTGGTACATAGACCCATGACATCATCATGGGGACACTCAATTAATGAATTTGAATGAATTGGTGATCTTTGACCTCTATGGGGCGCTGTAATTAATGAAGATGTGTTTTAACTCCTCTCTCTTCACACGTATATTTCAAACTTATTTTCAATGTCTGGTGATTCTGTCAGACCTCTTCATATAGCTAATAAATTATTTCTCATAGAAACATCAGAAATTGTTGAAAGTTGTCAAAACCAATAGTACATATCCACAGGGCACAAATTCAAAACAGATTTTTAAAATTCAAAACCGTTTGGCTGTGACAGTCAATCAAACTTGACGGCAAAGCCGTCAAACAGGACATAACCTATTCTCAGCTACTCTTTAAAGGAGACATATTATGGTGTTTTCCCAACAAGTTTTCCCAACAAGTAAACATATTATTTGAGTTCCAGAAAACATGTTTTTGAAGCTGTTTGTTGGAAATAGCTTTAAGGAAAAAAGATCTTGCCTACAACCAGGGGCGTAGGAATGAGTTTAACATTGGGGGGGACACATATCGGAAACCTGACAGATCCGTTAATGGTTTGAACAGAAATGTCATAAATTAACTACACTGAAAAAATTCACAAATATATTTTATTCTACTAAAAAGATACATTTGTAAATGTAAAGGAAAATACATTTTGAATGGCAGTAATGAACTGATGAATATCAAATCAATTCTTTAATTGCTCAATCATCCAGTTTTTTAGAATAACAAGCGGTGACAAGACGCTGTGTTGCGCTTTCAAAATAAAATAAAATATTTTTCTTCCCCCGGTATAATTTTTAGGTGGGACAAATGTGCCTGTCTCCAATATTGGAGGGGACACGTCCCCTCCGTCCCCCCCGGTTCCTACGCCCTTGCCTACAACTATTCCCCTCTGTTTCAGTCCCTTCAAAATGCGCTGTTTGTGATGTATGTAGCTTTAATGCAAATGAGCTGCTGCCCATTGACCAATGAGCTGTCAGACTTAACCACAGCATGGAGGAGAAGGGATTGATGCCGTTTGCGGACTCCTGGAGCCTCATTAATAGGTCCATGCCTGGAGCTCTATATCTATATCTATGTAATATAATAATATTATTATATATGGGTATTTATATATTATATCTAATATCACGGCCAAAAGCTATGTGCGCCCCGGACGCTATTATGAATCATAAATACTGCGTCTGACGTCTCTGGTACTTCCACAACAAGTAAAGACTCGTAGTGGGGGATATCTCGGCCATGGTTGAGAAGAATTGGGGGAAAGGAACTATGGCCTTGACTCTCTGAAGTCCATGAACCGCAACATGGAGGTGAAGGGATTGTAATCCGGGAGCTGAGCTGCCGGACTGCCGCGAGCTCATCGCGGCGGAGCTGCCAGCTTTGGCGGCAGTTCAGCTCCCGGAGTACACCCGCCGGATGAGCCGGAAAGCTTCGGTGGCAGTTCAGCTCCCGGAGTACACCACCGGAGCTGCCGGACTGCCGCCGAAGCTCCGGCGGAGGCCGGACGGCTTCGACGGCGGCCGGACTACCACCGAAGCTTCGGCGGCAGTCCGGCAGGGGTAGCTCGGCGTGGCTCCCCGTGCCGCCGTGGCTTCGGCGGCAGTCCGGCAGCTCCGGCGGGGGGAGCTCGGCGGCGGTCCGGCAGAGAAAGGGATTGTACTCCAGGAGCTGAGCTGCCGCCGAGTTCCCCCCGCCGGAGCTGCTCGTCTGCTGGTCCACAAAATCTTAGCTATGCTCTGATTGGAGGGGAGTGGGGAAATGGGAGGTAATATTTAACTGTGCCCCCTTCCTACATAGGGGGCGCTGAAACTGACTTGCTCGTTTGGTAACTGTAGGCGGGGTAATTTCAGAAATGCATATCTCACAAAACAAATCATGTACAGACTTTTTTCAAAGTTTGTATGCATGTGGGAGCACCAGAGACCCAAAACAACACCCCGAATCCCAGTAAAAGTGTTGTTTTCATAATGTGTCCCCTTTAACATATCATAGCCAAACTTGGTACATTAAATTTGGTGACCTTTGACATCTAGGAGGCGCTGTAATTAATGAAGATGTGTTTTCACTCTCTCTTCACATGAGTATATTTCAAACTAATTTTCAATGTCTGGTGATACTATCAGACCACCCCATATAGCACTCCTCTCTCTTCACATGAGTATATTTCAAAGGCCTTCATGTATCCAAACCAAACTTGGCTCATAGTCTTATGACCCTATCCTGATGATGCCCAAATAATTTGTCATCATCAACGCCTAGGGGGGCGTTGTTAGCAGCAAGCCTATTCCAGCCCTTAGAAAGCAACTTCCATGTATTTTCATTGTGATAACCATTTGCCAATATCTTTCATTGTAGGTGAAATTACTGAGACGGTCATCATGTAGCCACCTAACCGATTATGTCTGTCCAGCAAAATTAGTTTATGGATTCCTATTCTGCTTGACTCCCACATTGCTGCTCGCAGCTATATTTCTTATAGTTATAGTTTAAGTTGTGAGGTGAAGATCCTCCGCCGCCTCCCAAAACACTGCGATCGACAACAAACTTATGTATTTATGCCTACTAGTCTGTCATTTTACAATTATTAAATATTTTAGGTTACTACAATAATCAGGCCAACGTTTATATAATTTCTTTATAAATTTCAGCCAAATTATGGACAATTTCTCAAATCTGCCATATTCATAGTATCGCAGAAATCATACGGCCCTACTAGACCTGCTCCAAACAAACAAAGACAACATGGTAGACAGCGTGACCTATGAACCACCTCTCGGAACCAGTGACCATGTACTCCTAAACACCCAGATGAGACTGTACATGGTTGACAAGCCTGCTCTGAAGCCGCAACACTCAGCATCGCACTGAACAAACATGGTAGCATCAACAAGGCAACTCGCAGACCTAGATACGGACACCATGCTTGAGAACAAGGACGTAGGTGACACCTGGAAATGAATTAGAGACTATCAGCTGCAGTGATGCAGAATACTCCTCCCGACAAAAAGCAACATAACAAGAAACTTAAGACCCTAAGGATGACCGCCGAAGCAGTGCGTTCGACCAAAGACAAACACAAGGCATGGAACTAGTGTTTGACTGATATATTGGCCGGCCAATGTTATCGTCCGATATTTGCGTTTTTTACGTGTATCGTATCAGCCGATATTTTTTTCAGTATCGGCCAATTTAGTTTTTTATTTTTTCCTTCGGCATGATTTACAGACGGTTCAATAAATGTTCTTTTTCTTTTTAATTGAGATATTGTAACATTTGTTATCATCATTGTGTCATTTTTAGGATGTTAATTGAGGGAGGCTTAGCCTGGAAATCCAGACCCACATCTAGAAAACTGTAGGGTCTGGCAACGAGTAATGAAAATGGCCCAACTCGAGGGTCCGCACCAAGCATGCATTTGAAAATATCAGAAGAATACAAGGGGTGACGTATCCAGACCAGTGGAGCTAACCAATAGATAAGACTCTTGCCGTATCCGGTCGGTAAAACAGCAATGCTTTTGGCCCGCCTATATTGATACATCGATGTGATTGATTAATGTTCTGGGCCAGGGGAGGCCCAGAATATATACGAGTATATTGCTCGTTCCCAGAGTGACTTGCTGAGCAAATTCAAATTGTGCTCTAGCGAGAACTCTGGATTTCCAGGGTATTATCGGCTCCAAATATTGTCTCAAGAAAATCGGTACTGGCGTATCGGTCATCGGCTTAGGCTGATGAAAAACTATCGGTATCGGCCCTAAAAAATCCATATCGGTCAATCCCTACATGGAACCACTACAATTACTATTACTATTGCTTTGTTTCAGAGACCAATGGCCGCCAACATCAAGGACGATCCCAAATCATTTTGGAAGTACGTCCGATCACGAAACAAGACAAAAATTGCGATTGTTGAACTACGGAACAGAAATTGATTGATCACAACAACAGACATGGCCAACGCCAAGGCACTCAGCGAGCAGTACCACAGCCTCTATACCATGGAGGACACCAGGTATATACCGCAGCTGCCAACCAGGAAATTTGATGAACGACTTGAAACCATGGAAGTAAACAGAGACAAACTGCTGAAGAAAAG